>NW_027141323.1:1200000-1500000 GCF_036365525.1 Heterodontus francisci
TCGTGTTCTCTCTCGCTTTCTCCCTCGCTCTCTCCCTCGCAGTCTCTCTCGCAGTCTCTCTCGCAGTCTCTCTCGCTATCTCTCTCGCTATCTCTCTCGCTATCTCCCTCGCTATCTCCCTCGCTATCTCCCTCGCTATCTCTCTCGCTGTCTCTCTCGCTGTCTCCCTTGCAGTCTCCCTCGCAGTCTCTCTCGCTTTCTCCCTCGCAGTCTCTCTCGCTTTCTCCCTCGCAGTCTCTCTCGCAGTCTCTCTCGCAGTCGCTCTCGCAGTCTCTCTTGCAGTCTCTCTCGCAGTCTCTCTCGCAGTCTCTCTCGCAGTCTCTCTCGCAGTCTCTCTCGCAGTCTTCATCGCAGTTTCTCTCGCTGTCTCCCTCGCTGCCTCCCACGGTGTCTCCCTCGCAGTCTCTCTTGCAGTCTCTCTTGCTGTCTCCCTCGCTGTGTCTCTCGCTCTCTCTCTCGCAGTCTCCCTCGCTGTCTCCCTCGCTATCTCCCTCGCTGTCTCCCTCGCTGTCTCACGCGATCTCTCTCACATTCTCTCTCGTTGTCTCCCTCGCAGTCTCTCTCGCTGTGTCCCTCGCAGTCTCTCTCGCAGTCTCTATTGCTGTCTCTGTCGCTGTCTCCCTCGCTGTCTCCCTCGCTGTCTCCCTCGCAGTCTCTCTCGAAGTCTCTCTCGCTGTCTCCCTCGCTGTCTCCCTCGCTGTCTCCCTCGCTGTCTCCCTCGCTTTCTCTCTCGCTGTCTCCCTCGCTTTCTCTCTCGCTTTCTCTCTCGCTGTCTCCCTCGCTTTCTCTCTCGCTTTCTCCCTCGCTCTCTCCCTCGCTCTCTCCCTCGCTGTCTCCCTCGCTGTCTCCCTCGCTGTCTCCCTCGCTGTCTCCCTCGCCGTCTCCCTCGCCGTCTCCCTCGCCGTCTCCCTCGCCGTCTCCCTCGCCGTCTCCCTCGCCGTCTCCCTCGCCGTCTCCCTCGCCGTCTCCCTCGCCGTCTCCCTCGCCGTCTCCCTCGCCGTCTCCCTCGCTGTCTCCCTCGCTGTCTCCCTCGCTGTTTCCCTCGCTTTCTCTCTCGCTTTCTCTCTCGCTGTCTCCCTCGCTTTCTCTCTCGCTTTCTCCCTCGCTATCTCCATAGCAGTCTCTCTCACTGTCTCTCTCGCTGTCTCTCTCGCTGTCTCTCTCAATGTACTCTCGCTGTCTCCCTCGCTGTATCTCTCGCAGTCTCTCTCGCAGTCTCTCTCGCAGTCTCTCTCGCAGTCTCTCTCGCAGTCTCTCTCGCAGTCTCTCTCGCTGTCTCCCTCTCAGTCTCTCTCGCAGTCTCTCTCGCCGTCTCTCTCTCCGTCTCTCTCTCCGTCTCTCTCTCCGTCTCTCTCGCCGTCTCTCTCGCCGTCTCTCTCGCAGTCTCCCTCGCCGTCTCCCTCGCAGTCTCCCTCGCAGTCTCCCTCGCAGTCTCTCTCGCAGTCTCTCTCGCAGTCTCCCTCGCAGTCTCCCTCGCCGTCTCTCTCGCAGTCTCCCTCGCAGTCTCCCTCGCAGTCTCCCTCGCAGTCTCCCTCGCAGTCTCTCTCGCAGTCTCTCTCGCAGTCTCCCTCACAGTCTCCCTCGCAGTCTCCCTCGCAGTCTCCCTCGCAGTCTCCCTCGCAGTCTCCCTCGCAGTCTCCCTCGCTGTCTCTCTCGCTGTCTCCATTGCAGTCTCCCACACAGTCTCCCTCGCTTTCTCCCTCGCAGTCTCTCTCGCAGTCTCTCTCGCAGTCTCTCTCGCAGTCTCTCTCGCTGTCCCTCTCGCAGTCTCTCTCGCAGTCTCTCTCGCAGTCTCTCTCGCTGTCTCCCTCGCAGTCTCTCTCGCAGTCTCCTTTGCAGTCTCTCTCGCTGTCTCTCTCTCGCTGTCTCTCTCTCGCTGTCTCCCTCGCAGTCTCCCTCGCTGTCTCCCTCGCTGTTTCCCTCACAGTCTCGCTGTCTCCCTCGCAGTCTCTCTCGAAGTCGCTCTCGCTTTCTCCCTCGCTGTCTCTCTCGCAGTCCTTCTCGCATTCTCTCTCGCTGTCTCCAGCGCTGTCTCCAGCGCTGTCTCCCTCGCCATCTCCCTCGCTGTCTCCCTCGCAGTTAGTCTCGCAGTCTCTCTCGCTGTATCCCTCGCTGTCTCCCTCACAGTCTCCCTCACAGTCTCTCTCGCAGTCTCTCTCGCAGTCTCTCTCGCTATCTCTCTCGCTATCTCCCTCGCTATATCCCTCGCTATCTCTCTCGCAGTCTCTCTCGCAGTCTCTCTCGCAGTCTTCCTCGCAGTCTTCCTCGCAGTCTTCCTCGCAGTCTTCCTCGCAGTCTTCCTCGCAGTCTTCCTCCCAGTCTTCCTCCCAGTCTTCCTCCCAGTCTTCCTCCCAGTCTTCCTTGCAGTCTCCCTCGCTGTCTCCCTTGCTGTCTCTCTTGCAGTCTCTCTTGCAGTCTCTCTTGCAGTCTCTCTTGCTGTCTCTCTTGCTGTCTCCCTCGCAGTCTCCCTCGCAGTCTCCCTCGCAGTCTCCCTCGCTGTCTCCCTCGCTGTCTCCCTCGCTGTCTCCCTCGCTGTATCACGCGATCTCTCTCGCATTCTCTCTCGTCTCCCTCGCAGTCTCTCTCGCTGTGTCCATCGCAGTCTCTCTCACAGTCTCTCTTGCTGTCTCTGTCGCTGTCTCCCTCGCTGTCTCCCTCGCTGTCTCCCTCGCTGTCTCCCTCGCTGTCTCCCTCGCTGTCTCCCTCGCTGTCTCCCTCGCTGTCTCCTTCGCTGCCTCCCTCGCAGTCTCTCTCGAAGTCTCTCTCGCTGTCTCTCTCGCTGTCTCCCTCGCTGTCTCCCTCGCTGTCTCCCTCGCTGTCTCCCTCGCTGTCTCCCTTGCTGTCTCCCTCGTTGTCTCCCTCGCCGTCTCTCTCGCCGTCTCTCTCGCCGTCTCTCTCGCCGTCTCTCTCGCCGTCTCTCTCGCCGTCTCCCTCGCCGTCTCAATGGCTCTCTCAATCGCTGTCTCCCTCGCAGTGTCTCTCGCTGTTTTTGTCGCTATCTCCATAGCAGTCTCTCTCGCAGTTTCTCTCGCTTTCTCCCTCGCAGTCTCTCTCGCAGTCTCTCTCGCTGTCTCCCTCACAGTCTCACTCGCAGTCTCACTCGCAGTCTCTCTCGCTGTCTCTCTCGCTGTCTCCCTCGCTGTCTCCCTCACAGTCTCCCTCGCTGTCTCCCTCGCTGTCTCCCTCGAGGTCTCTCTCACAGTCTCTCTCGCTGACTCCCTCGCAGTTTCTATCGCTGTCTCCCTCGTGTTCTCTCTCGCTTTCTCCCTCGCTCTCTCCCTCGCAGTCTCCCTCGCAGTCTCTCTCGCAGTCTCTCTCGCTATCTCTCTCGCTATCTCCCTCGCTATCTCCCTCGCTATCTCCCTCGCTATCTCTCTCGCTGTCTCTCTCGCTGTCTCCCTTGCAGTCTCCCTCGCAGTCTCCCTCGCAGTCTCTCTCGCAGTCTCTCTCGCTTTCTCCCTCGCAGTCTCTCTCGCAGTCTCTCTCGCAGTCTCTCTTGCAGTCTCTCTCGCAGTCTTCGTCGCAGTTTCTCTCGCTGTCTCCCTCGCTGCCTCCCACGCTGTCTCCCTCGCAGTCTCTCTTGCAGTCTCCCTCGCTGTGTCTCTCGCTCTCTCTCTCGCAGTCTCCCTCGCTGTCTCCCTCGCTATCTCCCTCGCTGTCTCCCTCGCTGTCTCACGCGATCTCTCTCACATTCTCTCTCGTTGTCTCCCTCGCAGTCTCTCTCGCTGTGTCCCTCGCAGTCTCTCTCGCAGTCTCTCTCGCAGTCTCTATTGCTGTCTCTCTCGCTGTGTCCCTCGCTGTCTCCCTCGCTGTCTCCCTCGCTGTCTCCCTCGCTGTCTCCCTCGCTGTCTCCCTCGCTGTCTCTCTCGAAGTCTCTCTCGCTGTCTCCCTCGCTGTCTCCCTCGCTGTCTCCCTCGCTTTCTCTCTCGCTTTCTCCCTCGCTCTCTCCCTTGCAGTCTCCCTCACAGTCTCCCTCGCAGTCTCCCTCGCAGTCTCTCTCGCAGTCTCTCTCGCAGTCTCTCTCGCAGTCTCTCTCGCAGTCTCTCTCGCAGTCTCTCTCGCTGTCTCCCTCGCTGTCTCCCTCGCTGTCTCCCTCGCTGTCTCCCTCGCTGTCTCTCTCGCTTTCTCCCTCGCTCTCTCCCGCAGTCTCTCTCGAAGTCTCTCTCGCAGTCTCCCTCGCAGTCTCCCTCGCAGTCTCCCTGGCAGTATCTCTCGCAGTCTCCCTCGCAGTCTCTCTCGCAGTCTCCCTCGCAGTCTCTCTCGCAGTCCCCTCGCTGTCTCCCTCGCTGTTTCCCTCACAGTCTCTCTCGCTGTCTCCCTCGCAGTCTCTCTCGAAGTCGCTCTCGCTTTCTCCCTCGCTGTCTCTCTCGCAGTCCTTCTCGCATTCTCTCTCGCTGTCTCCCTCAGTGTCTCCCTCGGTGTCTCCCTCGCTGTCTCCCACGCAGTCTCTCTCGCTGTCTCTCAAGCGCTCTCTCTCGCAGTCTCTCTCGCTGTCTCCCTCGCAGTCTCCCTCGCTGTCTCCCTCGCTGTCTCCCTCGCTGTGTCCCTCGCTGTGTCCCTCGCTGTGTCCCTCGCTGTCTCTCTCGCAGTTTCCCTCGCTGTCTCCCTCGCTGTCTCCCTTGCTGTCTCCCTCGCTGTCTCCCTCGCTGTCTCCCTCGCAGTCTCCCTCGCAGTCTCCCTCGCAGTCTCCCTCGCAGTCTCTCTCGCAGTCTCTCTCGCAGTCTCCCTCGCTGTCTCCCTCGCTGTCTCCCTCGCTGTCTCCCTCGCTGTCTCCCTCGCTGTCTCCCTCGCCGTCTCCCTCGCCATCTCCCTCGCAGTCACTCTCTCTGTATCCCCCGCTGTCGCTGTCTCTGTCGATGTCTCTGTCGCTGTCTCTGTCGCTGTCTCTGTCGCTGTCTCTGTCGCTGTCTCCCTCTCTGTCTCCCTCGCTGTCTCCCTCGCCGTCTCCCTCGTCGTCTCCCTCGTCGTCTCCCTCGTCGTCTCCCTCGTCGTCTCCCTCGTCGTCTCCCTCGTCGTCTCCCTCGTCGTCTCCCTCGACGTCTCCCTCGCAGTCTCCCTCGCAGTCTCTCTCGCAGTCTCTCTCGCAGTCTCTCTCGCAGTCTCTCTCGCTGTCTCTCTCGCTGTCTCTCTCGCTGTCTCTCTCGCTGTCTCTCTCAATGTACTCTCGCTGTCTCCCTCGCTCTATCCCTCGCTGTATCTCTCGCAGTCTCTCTCGCAGTCTCTCTCGCAGTCTCTCTCGCAGTCTCTCTCGCAGTCTCTCTCGCTGTCTCTCTCGCTGTCTCTCTCGCAGTCTCTCTCGCAGTCTCTCTCGCTGTCTCTCTCGCTGTCTCCCTCTCAGTCTCTCTCACTCTCTCTCTCGCAGTCTCTCTCGCAGTCTCTCTCGCCGTCTCTCTCTCCATCTCTCTCGCCGTCTCCCTCGCAGTCTCCCTCGCAGTCTCCCTCGCAGTCTCCCTCGCAGTCTCTCTCGCAGTCTCTCTCGCAGTCTCTCTCGCAGTCTCTCTCGCAGTCTCTCTCGCAGTCTCTCTCGCAGTCTCCCTCGCAGTCTCCCTCGCAGTCTCCCTCGCAGTCTCCCTCGCAGTCTCCATTGCAGTCTCCCACACAGTCTCTGTCGCTTTCTCCCTCGCTTTCTCCCTCGCAGTCTCTCTCGCAGTCTCTCTCGCAGTCTCTCTCGCAGTCTCTTTCGCAGTCTCTCTCGCTGTCCCTCTCGCAGTCTCTCTCGCAGTCTCTCTCGCAGTCTCTCTCGCTGTCTCCCTCGCACTCTCTCTCGCAGTCTCCTTTGCAGTCTCTCTCGCTGTCTCTCTCGCTGTCTCCCTCGCAGTCTCCCTCGCAGTCTCCCTCGCTGTCTCTCTCGCTGTCTCTCTCGCTGTCTCTCTCGCTGTCTCCCTCGCTGTTTCCCTCACAGTCTCCCTCGCTGTCTCCCTCGCTGTCTCTCACGCAGTCGCTCTCACTTTCTCCCTCGCTGTCTCTCTCGCAGTCCTTCTCGCAGTCTCTCTCGCAGTCTCTCTCGCAGTCTCTCTCAATGTACTCTCGCTGTCTCCCTCGCTCTATCCCTCGCTGTATCTCTCGCAGTCTCTCTCGCAGTCTCTCTCGCAGTCTCTCTCGCAGTCTCTCTCGCAGTCTCTCTCGCTGTCTCTCTCGCTGTCTCTCTCGCAGTCTCTCTCGCAGTCTCTCTCGCTGTCTCTCTCGCTGTCTCCCTCTCAGTCTCTCTCACTCTCTCTCTCGCAGTCTCTCTCGCAGTCTCTCTCGCCGTCTCTCTCTCCATCTCTCTCGCCGTCTCCCTCGCAGTCTCCCTCGCAGTCTCCCTCGCAGTCTCCCTCGCAGTCTCTCTCGCAGTCTCTCTCGCAGTCTCTCTCGCAGTCTCTCTCGCAGTCTCTCTCGCAGTCTCCCTCGCAGTCTCCCTCGCAGTCTCCCTCGCAGTCTCCATTGCAGTCTCCCACACAGTCTCTGTCGCTTTCTCCCTCGCTTTCTCCCTCGCAGTCTCTCTCGCAGTCTCTCTCGCAGTCTCTCTCGCAGTCTCTTTCGCAGTCTCTCTCGCTGTCCCTCTCGCAGTCTCTCTCGCCGTCTCTCTCGCAGTCTCTCTCGCTGTCTCCCTCGCACTCTCTCTCGCAGTCTCCTTTGCAGTCTCTCTCGCTGTCTCTCTCGCTGTCTCCCTCGCAGTCTCCCTCGCAGTCTCCCTCGCTGTCTCTCTCGCTGTCTCTCTCGCTGTCTCTCTCGCTGTCTCCCTCGCTGTTTCCCTCACAGTCTCCCTCGCTGTCTCCCTCGCTGTCTCTCACGCAGTCGCTCTCACTTTCTCCCTCGCTGTCTCTCTCGCAGTCCTTCTCGCAGTCCTTCTCGCAGTCTCTCTCGCAGTCTCTCTCGCAGTCTCTCTCGCTGTCTCCCTTGCTTTCTCCCTCGCTGTCTCTCTCGCTGTCTCTCTCGCTGTCTCTCTCGCTGTCTCTCTCGCTGTCTCTATCGCTGTCTCCCTCGCAGTCTCTCTCGCAGTCTCTCTCGCTGTCTCTCTCGCTGTCTCTCTCGCTGTCTCTCTCGCTGTCTCCCTCGCTGTCTCCCTCGCTGTCTCCCTCGCAGTCTCCCTCGCAGTCTCCCTCGCTGTCTCCCTCGCTGTGTCCCTCGCTGTGTCCCTCGCTGTCTCTCTCGCTGTCTCTCTCGCAGTTTCCCTCGCTGTCTCTCTCGCAGTTTCCCTCGCTGTCTCCCTCGCTGTCTCCCTCGCTGTCTCCCTCGCTGTCTCCCTCGCTGTATCACGCGATCTCTCTCGCATTCTCTCTCGTCTCCCTCGCAGTCTCTCTCGCTGTGTCCATCGCAGTCTCTCTCACAGTCTCTCTTGCTGTCTCTGTCGCTGTCTCCCTCGCTGTCTCCCTCGCTGTCTCCCTCGCTGTCTCCCTCGCTGTCTCCCTCGCTGTCTCCCTCGCTGTCTCCTTCGCTGCCTCCCTCGCAGTCTCTCTCGAAGTCTCTCTCGCTGTCTCTCTCGCTGTCTCCCTCGCTGTCTCCCTCGCTGTCTCCCTCGCTGTCTCCCTCGCTGTCTCCCTCGCTGTCTCCCTCGTTGTCTCCCTCGCCGTCTCTCTCGCCGTCTCTCTCGCCGTCTCTCTCGCCGTCTCTCTCGCCGTCTCTCTCGCCGTCTCTCTCGCCGTCTCCCTCGCCGTCTCAATGGCTCTCTCAATCGCTGTCTCCCTCGCAGTGTCTCTCGCTGTTTTTGTCGCTATCTCCATAGCAGTCTCTCTCGCAGTTTCTCTCGCTTTCTCCCTCGCAGTCTCTCTCGCAGTCTCTCTCGCTGTCTCCCTCACAGTCTCACTCGCAGTCTCACTCGCAGTCTCACTCGCAGTCTCTCTCGCTGTCTCTCTCGCTGTCTCCCTCGCTGTCTCCCTCACAGTCTCCCTCGCTGTCTCCCTCGCTGTCTCCCTCGAGGTCTCTCTCACAGTCTCTCTCGCTGACTCCCTCGCAGTTTCTATCGCTGTCTCCCTCGTGTTCTCTCTCGCTTTCTCCCTCGCTCTCTCCCTCGCAGTCTCCCTCGCAGTCTCTCTCGCAGTCTCTCTCGCTATCTCTCTCGCTATCTCCCTCGCTATCTCCCTCGCTATCTCCCTCGCTATCTCTCTCGCTGTCTCTCTCGCTGTCTCCCTTGCAGTCTCCCTCGCAGTCTCCCTCGCAGTCTCTCTCGCAGTCTCTCTCGCTTTCTCCCTCGCAGTCTCTCTCGCAGTCTCTCTCGCAGTCTCTCTTGCAGTCTCTCTCGCAGTCTTCGTCGCAGTTTCTCTCGCTGTCTCCCTCGCTGCCTCCCACGCTGTCTCCCTCGCAGTCTCTCTTGCAGTCTCCCTCGCTGTGTCTCTCGCTCTCTCTCTCGCAGTCTCCCTCGCTGTCTCCCTCGCTATCTCCCTCGCTGTCTCCCTCGCTGTCTCACGCGATCTCTCTCACATTCTCTCTCGTTGTCTCCCTCGCAGTCTCTCTCGCTGTGTCCCTCGCAGTCTCTCTCGCAGTCTCTCTCGCAGTCTCTATTGCTGTCTCTCTCGCTGTGTCCCTCGCTGTCTCCCTCGCTGTCTCCCTCGCTGTCTCCCTCGCTGTCTCCCTCGCTGTCTCCCTCGCTGTCTCCCTCGCTGTCTCTCTCGAAGTCTCTCTCGCTGTCTCCCTCGCTGTCTCCCTCGCTGTCTCCCTCGCTTTCTCTCTCGCTTTCTCCCTCGCTCTCTCCCTTGCAGTCTCTCTCGCAGTCTCCCTCGCAGTCTCCCTCGCAGTCTCTCTCGCAGTCTCTCTCGCAGTCTCTCTCGCAGTCTCTCTCGCAGTCTCTCTCGCAGTCTCTCTCGCTGTCTCCCTCGCTGTCTCCCTCGCTGTCTCCCTCGCTGTCTCTCTCGCTTTCTCCCTCGCTCTCTCCCGCAGTCTCTCTCGAAGTCTCTCTCGCAGTCTCCCTCGCAGTCTCCCTCGCAGTCTCCCTGGCAGTATCTCTCGCAGTCTCCCTCGCAGTCTCTCTCGCAGTCTCCCTCGCAGTCTCTCTCGCAGTCCCCTCGCTGTCTCCCTCGCTGTTTCCCTCACAGTCTCTCTCGCTGTCTCCCTCGCAGTCTCTCTCGAAGTCGCTCTCGCTTTCTCCCTCGCTGTCTCTCTCGCAGTCCTTCTCGCATTCTCTCTCGCTGTCTCCCTCGGTGTCTCCCTCGGTGTCTCCCTCGGTGTCTCCCTCGCTGTCTCCCACGCAGTCTCTCTCGCTGTCTCTCAAGCGCTCTCTCTCGCAGTCTCTCTCGCTGTCTCCCTCGCAGTCTCCCTCGCTGTCTCCCTCGCTGTCTCCCTCGCTGTGTCCCTCGCTGTGTCCCTCGCTGTGTCCCTCGCTGTCTCTCTCGCAGTTTCCCTCGCTGTCTCCCTCGCTGTCTCCCTTGCTGTCTCCCTCGCTGTCTCCCTCGCTGTCTCCCTCGCAGTCTCCCTCGCAGTCTCCCTCGCAGTCTCCCTCGCAGTCTCCCTCGCAGTCTCTCTCGCAGTCTCTCTCGCAGTCTCCCTCGCTGTCTCCCTCGCTGTCTCCCTCGCTGTCTCCCTCGCTGTCTCCCTCGCCGTCTCCCTCGCCATCTCCCTCGCAGTCACTCTCTCTGTATCCCCCGCTGTCGCTGTCTCTGTCGATGTCTCTGTCGCTGTCTCTGTCGCTGTCTCTGTCGCTGTCTCTGTCGCTGTCTCCCTCTCTGTCTCCCTCGCTGTCTCCCTCGCCGTCTCCCTCGTCGTCTCCCTCGTCGTCTCCCTCGTCGTCTCCCTCGTCGTCTCCCTCGTCGTCTCCCTCGTCGTCTCCCTCGTCGTCTCCCTCGACGTCTCCCTCGCAGTCTCCCTCGCAGTCTCTCTCGCAGTCTCTCTCGCAGTCTCTCTCGCAGTCTCTCTCGCAGTCTCTCTCGCTGTCTCTCTCGCTGTCTCTCTCGCTGTCTCTCTCAATGTACTCTCGCTGTCTCCCTCGCTCTATCCCTCGCTGTATCTCTCGCAGTCTCTCTCGCAGTCTCTCTCGCAGTCTCTCTCGCAGTCTCTCTCGCTGTCTCTCTCGCTGTCTCTCTCGCAGTCTCTCTCGCAGTCTCTCTCGCTGTCTCTCTCGCTGTCTCCCTCTCAGTCTCTCTCACTCTCTCTCTCGCAGTCTCTCTCGCAGTCTCTCTCGCCGTCTCTCTCTCCATCTCTCTCGCCGTCTCCCTCGCAGTCTCCCTCGCAGTCTCCCTCGCAGTCTCCCTCGCAGTCTCTCTCGCAGTCTCTCTCGCAGTCTCTCTCGCAGTCTCTCTCGCAGTCTCTCTCGCAGTCTCCCTCGCAGTCTCCCTCGCAGTCTCCCTCGCAGTCTCCCTCGCAGTCTCCATTGCAGTCTCCCACACAGTCTCTGTCGCTTTCTCCCTCGCTTTCTCCCTCGCAGTCTCTCTCGCAGTCTCTCTCGCAGTCTCTCTCGCAGTCTCTTTCGCAGTCTCTCTCGCTGTCCCTCTCGCAGTCTCTCTCGCAGTCTCTCTCGCAGTCTCTCTCGCTGTCTCCCTCGCACTCTCTCTCGCAGTCTCCTTTGCAGTCTCTCTCGCTGTCTCTCTCGCTGTCTCTCTCGCTGTCTCCCTCGCAGTCTCCCTCGCAGTCTCCCTCGCTGTCTCTCTCGCTGTCTCTCTCGCTGTCTCTCTCGCTGTCTCCCTCGCTGTTTCCCTCACAGTCTCCCTCGCTGTCTCCCTCGCTGTCTCTCACGCAGTCGCTCTCACTTTCTCCCTCGCTGTCTCTCTCGCAGTCCTTCTCGCAGTCTCTCTCGCAGTCTCTCTCGCAGTCTCTCTCAATGTACTCTCGCTGTCTCCCTCGCTCTATCCCTCGCTGTATCTCTCGCAGTCTCTCTCGCAGTCTCTCTCGCAGTCTCTCTCGCAGTCTCTCTCGCAGTCTCTCTCGCTGTCTCTCTCGCTGTCTCTCTCGCAGTCTCTCTCGCAGTCTCTCTCGCAGTCTCTCTCGCTGTCTCCCTCTCAGTCTCTCTCACTCTCTCTCTCGCAGTCTCTCTCGCAGTCTCTCTCGCCGTCTCTCTCTCCATCTCTCTCGCCGTCTCCCTCGCAGTCTCCCTCGCAGTCTCCCTCGCAGTCTCCCTCGCAGTCTCTCTCGCAGTCTCTCTCGCAGTCTCTCTCGCAGTCTCTCTCGCAGTCTCTCTCGCAGTCTCCCTCGCAGTCTCCCTCGCAGTCTCCCTCGCAGTCTCCCTCGCAGTCTCCATTGCAGTCTCCCACACAGTCTCTGTCGCTTTCTCCCTCGCTTTCTCCCTCGCAGTCTCTCTCGCAGTCTCTCTCGCAGTCTCTCTCGCAGTCTCTTTCGCAGTCTCTCTCGCTGTCCCTCTCGCAGTCTCTCTCGCAGTCTCTCTCGCAGTCTCTCTCGCTGTCTCCCTCGCACTCTCTCTCGCAGTCTCCTTTGCAGTCTCTCTCGCTGTCTCTCTCGCTGTCTCCCTCGCAGTCTCCCTCGCAGTCTCCCTCGCTGTCTCTCTCGCTGTCTCTCTCGCTGTCTCTCTCGCTATCTCCCTCGCTGTTTCCCTCACAGTCTCCCTCGCTGTCTCCCTCGCTGTCTCTCACGCAGTCGCTCTCACTTTCTCCCTCGCTGTCTCTCTCGCAGTCCTTCTCGCAGTCTCTCTCGCAGTCTCTCTCGCAGTCTCTCTCGCTGTCTCCCTCGCTTTCTCCCTCGCTGTCTCTCTCGCTGTCTCTCTCGCTGTCTCTCTCGCTGTCTCTCTCGCTGTCTCTATCGCTGTCTCCCTCGCAGTCTCTCTCGCAGTCTCTCTCGCTGTCTCTCTCGCTGTCTCTCTCGCTGTCTCCCTCGCTGTCTCCCTCGCAGTCTCCCTCGCAGTCTCCCTCGCTGTCTCCCTCGCTGTGTCCCTCGCTGTGTCCCTCGCTGTCTCTCTCGCTGTCTCTCTCGCAGTTTCCCTCGCTGTCTCTCTCGCAGTTTCCCTCGCTGTCTCCCTCGCTGTCTCCCTCGCTGTCTCCCTCGCTGTCTTCCACGCAGTCTCCCTCGCAGTCTCCCTCGCAGTCTCCCTCGCAGTCTCCCTCGCAGTCTCCCTCGCAGTCTCTCTCGCAGTCTCCCTCGCTGTCTCCCTCGCTTTCTCCCTCGCTGTCTCTCTCGCTGTCTCTCTCGCTGTCTCTCTCGCTGTCTCTCTCGCTGTCTCTCTCGCTGTCTCTCTCGCTGTCTCTCTCGCTGTCTCTCTCGCTGTCTCCCTCGCTGTCTCCCTCGCTGTGTCCCTCGCTGTCTCTCTCGCAGTTTCCCTCGCTGTCTCTCTCGCTGTTTCCCTCGCTGTCTCCCTCGCTGTCTCCCTCGCAGTCTCCCTCGCAGTCTCCCTCGCAGTCTCCCTCGCAGTCTCCCTCGCAGTCTCCCTCGCAGTCTCCCTCGCAGTCTCTCTCGCAGTCTCTCTCGCAGTCTCTCTCGCAGTCTCCCTCGCAGTCTCCCTCGCTGTCTCCCTCGCTGTCTCCCTCGCTGTCTCCCTCGCTGTCTCCCTCGCTGTCTCCCTCGCCATCTCCCTCGCCGTCTCCCTCGCAGTCACTCTCTCTGTATCCCCCGCTGTCTCTCTCGCTATCTCCATAGCAGTCTCTCTCGCTGTCTCCCTCGCTGTCTCCCTCGCTGTCTCCCTCGCTGTCTCCCTGGCTGTCTCCCTCGCTGTCTCCCTCGCTGTCTCCGTCTCTGTCGCTGTCTCTGTCGCTGTCTCTGTCGCTGTCTCTGTCGCTGTCTCTGTCGCTGTCTCCCTCTCTGTCTCTGTCGCTGTCTCCCTCTCTTTCTCCCACGCTGTCTCCCTCGTCGTCTCCCTCGTCGTCTCCCTCGTCGTCTCCCTCGTCGTCTCCCTCGTCGTCTCCCTCGTCGTCTCCCTCGCAGTCTCTCTCGCAGTCTCTCTCGCTGTCTCTCTCGCTGTCTCTCTCGCTGTCTCTCTCAATGTACTCTCGCTGTCTCCCTTGCTGTCTCCCTCGCTGTCTCCCTCGCTGTCTCCCTCGCTCTATCCCTCGCTGTATCACTCGCAGTCTCACTCGCAGTCTCTCTCGCAGTCTCTCTCGCAGTCTCTCTCGCAGTCTCTCTCGCAGTCTCTCGCAGTCTCTCTCGCAGTCTCTCTCGCTGTCTCTCTCGCTGTCTCTCTCGCTGTCTCCCTCTCAGTCTCTCTCACTCTCTCTCTCGCAGTCTCTCTCGTCGTCTCTCTCTCCATCTCTCTCTCCATCTCTCTCGCCGTCTCTCTCGCCGTCTCTCTCGCAGTCTCGCTCGCAGTCTCCCTCGCAGTCTCTCTCGCAGTCTCTCTCGCAGTCTCTCTCGCAGTCTCTCTCGCAGTCTCTCTCGCAGTCTCTCTCGCAGTCTCTCTCGCAGTCTCCCTCGCAGTCTCCCTCACAGTCTCTCTCGCTGTCTCCCTCGCAGTCTCTCTCGCAGTCTCTCTCGCAGTCTCTCTCGCAGTCTCTCTCGCTGTCCCTCTCGCAGTCTCTCTCGCAGTCTCCCTCGCAGTCTCCCTCGCAGTCTCTCTCGCAGTCTCTCTCGCAGTCTCTCTCGCAGGCTCTCTCGCTGTCTCTCTCAATGTACTCTCGCTGTCTCCCTCGCTGTCTCCCTCGCTGTCTCCCTCGCTGTCTCCCTCGCTCTATCCCTCGCTCTATCCCTCGCTCTATCCCTCGCTCTATCCCTCGCTGTATCTCTCGCAGTCTCTCTCGCAGTCTCTCTCGCAGTCTCTCTCGCAGTCTCTCTCGCAGTCTCTCTCGCTGTCTCCCTCTCAGTCTCTCTCACTCTCTCTCTCGCAGTCTCTCTCGCAGTCTCTCTCGTCGTCTCTCTCTCCATCTCTCTCACCATCTCTCTCGCTGTCTCTCTCGCCGTCTCTCTCGCAGTCTCCCTCGCAGTCTCCCTCGCAGTCTCTCTCGCAGTCTCTCTCGCAGTCTCCCTCGCAGTCTCCCTCGCAGTCTCCCTCGCAGTCTCTCTCGCAGTCTCTCTCGCAGTCTCTCTCGCAGTCTTCCTCCCAGTCTTCCTTGCAGTCTTCCTTGCAGTCTCCCTCGCTGTCTCCCTCGCTGTCTCCCTCGCAGTCACTCTCTCTGTATCCCCCGCTGTCTCTCTCGCTATCTCCATAGCAGTCTCTCTCGCTGTCTCCCTCGCTGTCTCCCTCGCTGTCTCCCTCGCTGTCTCCCTGGCTGTCTCCCTCGCTGTCTCCCTCGCTGTCTCCGTCTCTGTCGCTGTCTCTGTCGCTGTCTCTGTCGCTGTCTCTGTCGCTGTCTCTGTCGCTGTCTCCCTCTCTGTCTCTGTCGCTGTCTCCCTCTCTTTCTCCCACGCTGTCTCCCTCGTCGTCTCCCTCGTCATCTCCCTCGTCGTCTCCCTCGTCGTCTCCCTCGTCGTCTCCCTCGTCGTCTCCCTCGCAGTCTCTCTCGCAGTCTCTCTCGCTGTCTCTCTCGCTGTCTCTCTCGCTGTCTCTCTCAATGTACTCTCGCTGTCTCCCTTGCTGTCTCCCTCGCTGTCTCCCTCGCTGTCTCCCTCGCTCTATCCCTCGCTGTATCACTCGCAGTCTCACTCGCAGTCTCTCTCGCAGTCTCTCTCGCAGTCTCTCTCGCAGTCTCTCTCGCAGTCTCTCGCAGTCTCTCTCGCAGTCTCTCTCGCTGTCTCTCTCGCTGTCTCTCTCGCTGTCTCCCTCTCAGTCTCTCTCACTCTCTCTCTCGCAGTCTCTCTCGTCGTCTCTCTCTCCATCTCTCTCTCCATCTCTCTCGCCGTCTCTCTCGCCGTCTCTCTCGCCGTCTCTCTCGCAGTCTCGCTCGCAGTCTCCCTCGCAGTCTCTCTCGCAGTCTCTCTCGCAGTCTCTCTCGCAGTCTCTCTCGCAGTCTCTCTCGCAGTCTCTCTCGCAGTCTCTCTCGCAGTCTCCCTCGCAGTCTCCCTCACAGTCTCTCTCGCTGTCTCCCTCGCAGTCTCTCTCGCAGTCTCTCTCGCAGTCTCTCTCGCAGTCTCTCTCGCTGTCCCTCTCGCAGTCTCTCTCGCAGTCTCCCTCGCAGTCTCCCTCGCAGTCTCCCTCGCAGTCTCTCTCGCAGTCTCTCTCGCAGTCTCTCTCGCAGGCTCTCTCGCTGTCTCTCTCAATGTACTCTCGCTGTCTCCCTCGCTGTCTCCCTCGCTGTCTCCCTCGCTGTCTCCCTCGCTCTATCCCTCGCTCTATCCCTCGCTCTATCCCTCGCTCTATCCCTCGCTGTATCTCTCGCAGTCTCTCTCGCAGTCTCTCTCGCAGTCTCTCTCGCAGTCTCTCTCGCAGTCTCTCTCGCAGTCTCTCTCGCTGTCTCCCTCTCAGTCTCTCTCACTCTCTCTCTCGCAGTCTCTCTCGCAGTCTCTCTCGTCGTCTCTCTCTCCATCTCTCTCACCATCTCTCTCGCTGTCTCTCTCGCCGTCTCTCTCGCAGTCTCCCTCGCAGTCTCCCTCGCAGTCTCTCTCGCAGTCTCTCTCGCAGTCTCCCTCGCAGTCTCCCTCGCAGTCTCCCTCGCAGTCTCTCTCGCAGTCTCTCTCGCAGTCTCTCTCGCAGTCTTCCTCCCAGTCTTCCTTGCAGTCTTCCTTGCAGTCTCCCTCGCTGTCTCCCTCGCTGTCTCCCTCGCTGTCTCTCTTGCAGTCTCTCTTGCTGTCTCTCTTGCTGTCTCTCTTGCTGTCTCCCTCGCAGTCTCCCTCGCAGTCTCCCTCGCAGTCTCCCTCGCAGTCTCCCTCGCAGTCTCCCTCGCTGTCTCCCTCGCTGTCTCCCTCGCTGTCTCCCTCGCTGTATCACGCGATCTCTCTCGCATTCTCTCTCGTCTCCCTCGCAGTCTCTCTCGCTGTGTCCATCGCAGTCTCTCTCACAGTCTCTCTTGCTGTCTCTGTCGCTGTCTCCCTCGCTGTCTCCCTCGCTGTCTCCCTCGCTGTCTCCCTCGCTGTCTCCCTCGCTGTCTCCCTCGCTGTCTCCTTCGCTGCCTCCCTCGCTGCCTCCCTCGCAGTCTCTCTCGAAGTCTCTCTCGCAGTCTCTCTCGCAGTCTCTCTCGCTGTCTCTCTCGCTGTCTCTCTCGCTGTCTCTCTCAATGTACTCTCGCTGTCTCCCTCGCCGTCTCCCTCGTCGTCTCCCTCGTCGTCTCCCTCGTCGTCTCCCTCGTCGTCTCCCTCGTCGTCTCCCTCGTCGTCTCCCTCGTCGTCTCCCTCGACGTCTCCCTCGCAGTCTCCCTCGCAGTCTCTCTCGCAGTCTCTCTCGCAGTCTCTCTCGCAGTCTCTCTCGCTGTCTCTCTCGCTGTCTCTCTCGCTGTCTCTCTCAATGTACTCTCGCTGTCTCCCTCGCTCTATCCCTCGCTGTATCTCTCGCAGTCTCTCTCGCAGTCTCTCTCGCAGTCTCTCTCGCAGTCTCTCTCGCAGTCTCTCTCGCTGTCTCTCTCGCTGTCTCTCTCGCAGTCTCTCTCGCAGTCTCTCTCGCTGTCTCTCTCGCTGTCTCCCTCTCAGTCTCTCTCACTCTCTCTCTCGCAGTCTCTCTCGCAGTCTCTCTCGCCGTCTCTCTCTCCATCTCTCTCGCCGTCTCCCTCGCAGTCTCCCTCGCAGTCTCCCTCGCAGTCTCTCTCGCAGTCTCTCTCGCAGTCTCTCTCGCAGTCTCTCTCGCAGTCTCCCTCGCAGTCTCCCTCGCAGTCTCCCTCGCAGTCTCCCTCGCAGTCTCCCTCGCAGTCTCCATTGCAGTCTCCCACACAGTCTCTGTCGCTTTCTCCCTCGCTTTCTCCCTCGCAGTCTCTCTCGCAGTCTCTCTCGCAGTCTCTCTCGCAGTCTCTTTCGCAGTCTCTCTCGCTGTCCCTCTCGCAGTCTCTCTCGCAGTCTCTCTCGCAGTCTCTCTCGCTGTCTCCCTCGCACTCTCTCTCGCAGTCTCCTTTGCAGTCTCTCTCGCTGTCTCTCTCGCTGTCTCCCTCGCAGTCTCCCTCGCAGTCTCCCTCGCTGTTTCCCTCACAGTCTCCCTCGCTGTCTCCCTCGCTGTCTCTCACGCAGTCGCTCTCACTTTCTCCCTCGCTGTCTCTCTCGCAGTCCTTCTCGCAGTCTCTCTCGCAGTCTCTCTCGCAGTCTCTCTCAATGTACTCTCGCTGTCTCCCTCGCTCTATCCCTCGCTGTATCTCTCGCAGTCTCTCTCGCAGTCTCTCTCGCAGTCTCTCTCGCAGTCTCTCTCGCAGTCCCTCTCGCTGTCTCTCTCGCTGTCTCTCTCGCAGTCTCTCTCGCAGTCTCTCTCGCTGTCTCTCTCGCTGTCTCCCTCTCAGTCTCTCTCACTCTCTCTCTCGCAGTCTCTCTCGCAGTCTCTCTCGCCGTCTCTCTCTCCATCTCTCTCGCCGTCTCCCTCGCAGTCTCCCTCGCAGTCTCCCTCGCAGTCTCCCTCGCAGTCTCCCTCGCAGTCTCTCTCGCAGTCTCTCTCGCAGTCTCTCTCGCAGTCTCTCTCGCAGTCTCTCTCGCAGTCTCCCTCGCAGTCTCCCTCGCAGTCTCCCTCGCAGTCTCCCTCGCAGTCTCCATTGCAGTCTCCCACACAGTCTCTGTCGCTTTCTCCCTCGCTTTCTCCCTCGCAGTCTCTCTCGCAGTCTCTCTCGCAGTCTCTCTCGCAGTCTCTTTCGCAGTCTCTCTCGCTGTCCCTCTCGCAGTCTCTCTCGCCGTCTCTCTCGCAGTCTCTCTCGCTGTCTCCCTCGCACTCTCTCTCGCAGTCTCCTTTGCAGTCTCTCTCGCTGTCTCTCTCGCTGTCTCCCTCGCAGTCTCCCTCGCAGTCTCCCTCGCTGTCTCTCTCGCTGTCTCTCTCGCTGTCTCTCTCGCTGTCTCCCTCGCTGTTTCCCTCACAGTCTCCCTCGCTGTCTCCCTCGCTGTCTCTCACGCAGTCGCTCTCACTTTCTCCCTCGCTGTCTCTCTCGCAGTCCTTCTCGCAGTCTCTCTCGCAGTCTCTCTCGCAGTCTCTCTCGCTGTCTCCCTCGCTTTCTCCCTCGCTGTCTCTCTCGCTGTCTCTCTCGCTGTCTCTCTCGCTGTCTCTCTCGCTGTCTCTATCGCTGTCTCCCTCGCAGTCTCTCTCGCAGTCTCTCTCGCTGTCTCTCTCGCTGTCTCTCTCGCTGTCTCCCTTGCTGTCTCCCTCGCTGTCTCCCTCGCAGTCTCCCTCGCAGTCTCCCTCGCTGTCTCCCTCGCTGTGTCCCTCGCTGTGTCCCTCGCTGTCTCTCTCGCTGTCTCTCTCGCAGTTTCCCTCGCTGTCTCTCTCGCAGTTTCCCTCGCTGTCTCCCTCGCTGTCTCCCTCGCTGTCTCCCTCGCTGTCTCCCTCGCTGTATCACGCGATCTCTCTCGCATTCTCTCTCGTCTCCCTCGCAGTCTCTCTCGCTGTGTCCATCGCAGTCTCTCTCACAGTCTCTCTTGCTGTCTCTGTCGCTGTCTCCCTCGCTGTCTCCCTCGCTGTCTCCCTCGCTGTCTCCCTCGCTGTCTCCCTCGCTGTCTCCCTCGCTGTCTCCCTCGCTGTCTCCTTCGCTGCCTCCCTCGCAGTCTCTCTCGAAGTCTCTCTCGCTGTCTCTCTCGCTGTCTCCCTCGCTGTCTCCCTCGCTGTCTCCCTCGCTGTCTCCCTCGCTGTCTCCCTCGCTGTCTCCCTCGTTGTCTCCCTCGCCGTCTCTCTCGCCGTCTCTCTCGCCGTCTCTCTCGCCGTCTCTCTCGCCGTCTCTCTCGCCGTCTCCCTCGCCGTCTCAATGGCTCTCTCAATCGCTGTCTCCCTCGCAGTGTCTCTCGCTGTTTTTGTCGCTATCTCCATAGCAGTCTCTCTCGCAGTTTCTCTCGCTTTCTCCCTCGCAGTCTCTCTCGCAGTCTCTCTCGCTGTCTCCCTCACAGTCTCACTCGCAGTCTCACTCGCAGTCTCTCTCGCTGTCTCTCTCGCTGTCTCCCTCGCTGTCTCCCTCACAGTCTCCCTCGCTGTCTCCCTCGCTGTCTCCCTCGAGGTCTCTCTCACAGTCTCTCTCGCAGTCTCTCTCGCTATCTCTCTCGCTATCTCCCTCGCTATCTCCCTCGCTATCTCCCTCGCTATCTCTCTCGCTGTCTCTCTCGCTGTCTCCCTTGCAGTCTCCCTCGCAGTCTCCCTCGCAGTCTCTCTCGCAGTCTCTCTCGCTTTCTCCCTCGCAGTCTCTCTCGCAGTCTCTCTCGCAGTCTCTCTTGCAGTCTCTCTCGCAGTCTTCGTCGCAGTTTCTCTCGCTGTCTCCCTCGCTGCCTCCCACGCTGTCTCCCTCGCAGTCTCTCTTGCAGTCTCCCTCGCTGTGTCTCTCGCTCTCTCTCTCGCAGTCTCCCTCGCTGTCTCCCTCGCTGTCTCCCTCGCTGTCTCACGCGATCTCTCTCACATTCTCTCTCGTTGTCTCCCTCGCAGTCTCTCTCGCTGTGTCCCTCGCAGTCTCTCTCGCAGTCTCTCTCGCAGTCTCTATTGCTGTCTCTCTCGCTGTGTCCCTCGCTGTCTCTCTCGCTGTGTCCCTCGCTGTCTCCCTCGCTGTCTCCCTCGCTGTCTCCCTCGCTGTCTCCCTCGCTGTCTCCCTCGCTGTCTCTCTCGAAGTCTCTCTCGCTGTCTCCCTCGCTGTCTCCCTCGCTGTCTCCCTCGCTTTCTCTCTCGCTTTCTCCCTCGCTCTCTCCCTTGCAGTCTCTCTCGCAGTCTCCCTCGCAGTCTCCCTCGCAGTCTCCCTCGCAGTCTCTCTCGCAGTCTCTCTCGCAGTCTCTCTCGCAGTCTCTCTCGCAGTCTCTCTCGCAGTCTCTCTCGCTGTCTCCCTCGCTGTCTCCCTCGCTGTCTCCCTCGCTGTCTCTCTCGCTTTCTCCCTCGCTCTCTCCCGCAGTCTCTCTCGAAGTCTCTCTCGCAGTCTCCCTCGCAGTCTCCCTCGCAGTCTCCCTGGCAGTATCTCTCGCAGTCTCCCTCGCAGTCTCTCTCGCAGTCTCCCTCGCAGTCTCTCTCGCAGTCCCCTCGCTGTCTCCCTCGCTGTTTCCCTCACAGTCTCTCTCGCTGTCTCCCTCGCAGTCTCTCTCGAAGTCGCTCTCGCTTTCTCCCTCGCTGTCTCTCTCGCAGTCCTTCTCGCATTCTCTCTCGCTGTCTCCCTCAGTGTCTCCCTCGGTGTCTCCCTCGCTGTCTCCCACGCAGTCTCTCTCGCTGTCTCTCAAGCGCTCTCTCTCGCAGTCTCTCTCGCTGTCTCCCTCGCAGTCTCCCTCGCTGTCTCCCTCGCTGTCTCCCTCGCTGTCTCCCTCGCTGTGTCCCTCGCTGTGTCCCTCGCTGTGTCCCTCGCTGTCTCTCTCGCAGTTTCCCTCGCTGTCTCCCTCGCTGTCTCCCTTGCTGTCTCCCTCGCTGTCTCCCTCGCTGTCTCCCTCGCAGTCTCCCTCGCAGTCTCCCTCGCAGTCTCCCTCGCAGTCTCCCTCGCAGTCTCTCTCGCAGTCTCTCTCGCAGTCTCCCTCGCTGTCTCCCTCGCTGTCTCCCTCGCTGTCTCCCTCGCCGTCTCCCTCGCCATCTCCCTCGCAGTCACTCTCTCTGTATCCCCCGCTGTCGCTGTCTCTGTCGCTGTCTCTGTCGCTGTCTCTGTCGCTGTCTCTGTCGCTGTCTCTGTCGCTGTCTCCCTCTCTGTCTCCCTCGCTGTCTCCCTCGCCGTCTCCCTCGTCGTCTCCCTCGTCGTCTCCCTCGTCGTCTCCCTCGTCGTCTCCCTCGTCGTCTCCCTCGTCGTCTCCCTCGTCGTCTCCCTCGACGTCTCCCTCGCAGTCTCCCTCGCAGTCTCTCTCGCAGTCTCTCTCGCAGTCTCTCTCGCAGTCTCTCTCGCAGTCTCTCTCGCTGTCTCTCTCGCTGTCTCTCTCGCTGTCTCTCTCAATGTACTCTCGCTGTCTCCCTCGCTCTATCCCTCGCTGTATCTCTCGCAGTCTCTCTCGCAGTCTCTCTCGCAGTCTCTCTCGCAGTCTCTCTCGCAGTCTCTCTCGCTGTCTCTCTCGCTGTCTCTCTCGCAGTCTCTCTCGCAGTCTCTCTCGCTGTCTCTCTCGCTGTCTCCCTCTCAGTCTCTCTCACTCTCTCTCTCGCAGTCTCTCTCGCAGTCTCTCTCGCCGTCTCTCTCTCCATCTCTCTCGCCGTCTCCCTCGCAGTCTCCCTCGCAGTCTCCCTCGCAGTCTCCCTCGCAGTCTCTCTCGCAGTCTCTCTCGCAGTCTCTCTCGCAGTCTCTCTCGCAGTCTCCCTCGCAGTCTCCCTCGCAGTCTCCCTCGCAGTCTCCCTCGCAGTCTCCATTGCAGTCTCCCACACAGTCTCTGTCGCTTTCTCCCTCGCTTTCTCCCTCGCAGTCTCTCTCGCAGTCTCTCTCGCAGTCTCTCTCGCAGTCTCTTTCGCAGTCTCTCTCGCTGTCCCTCTCGCAGTCTCTCTCGCAGTCTCTCTCGCAGTCTCTCTCGCTGTCTCCCTCGCACTCTCTCTCGCAGTCTCCTTTGCAGTCTCTCTCGCTGTCTCTCTCGCTGTCTCTCTCGCTGTCTCCCTCGCAGTCTCCCTCGCAGT
The DNA here is from genome assembly GCF_036365525.1 of Heterodontus francisci. Lineage (NCBI taxonomy): Eukaryota > Metazoa > Chordata > Chondrichthyes > Heterodontiformes > Heterodontidae > Heterodontus > Heterodontus francisci. The sequence continues at coordinate 1,221,368 of NW_027141323.1, forward strand.
CTCCCTCGCTGTCTCTCTCGCTGTCTCTCTCGCTGTCTCTCTCGCTGTCTCCCTCGCTGTTTCCCTCACAGTCTCCCTCGCTGTCTCCCTCGCTGTCTCTCACGCAGTCGCTCTCACTTTCTCCCTCGCTGTCTCTCTCGCAGTCCTTCTCGCAGTCTCTCTCGCAGTCTCTCTCGCAGTCTCTCTCAATGTACTCTCGCTGTCTCCCTCGCTCTATCCCTCGCTGTATCTCTCGCAGTCTCTCTCGCAGTCTCTCTCGCAGTCTCTCTCGCAGTCTCTCTCGCTGTCTCTCTCGCTGTCTCTCTCGCAGTCTCTCTCGCAGTCTCTCTCGCTGTCTCTCTCGCTGTCTCCCTCTCAGTCTCTCTCACTCTCTCTCTCGCAGTCTCTCTCGCAGTCTCTCTCGCCGTCTCTCTCTCCATCTCTCTCGCCGTCTCCCTCGCAGTCTCCCTCGCAGTCTCCCTCGCAGTCTCCCTCGCAGTCTCTCTCGCAGTCTCTCTCGCAGTCTCTCTCGCAGTCTCTCTCGCAGTCTCTCTCGCAGTCTCCCTCGCAGTCTCCCTCGCAGTCTCCCTCGCAGTCTCCCTCGCAGTCTCCATTGCAGTCTCCCACACAGTCTCTGTCGCTTTCTCCCTCGCTTTCTCCCTCGCAGTCTCTCTCGCAGTCTCTCTCGCAGTCTCTCTCGCAGTCTCTTTCGCAGTCTCTCTCGCTGTCCCTCTCGCAGTCTCTCTCGCAGTCTCTCTCGCAGTCTCTCTCGCTGTCTCCCTCGCACTCTCTCTCGCAGTCTCCTTTGCAGTCTCTCTCGCTGTCTCTCTCGCTGTCTCCCTCGCAGTCTCCCTCGCAGTCTCCCTCGCAGTCTCCCTCGCTGTCTCTCTCGCTGTCTCTCTCGCTGTCTCTCTCGCTGTCTCCCTCGCTGTTTCCCTCACAGTCTCCCTCGCTGTCTCCCTCGCTGTCTCTCACGCAGTCGCTCTCACTTTCTCGCTCGCTGTCTCTCTCGCAGTCCTTCTCGCAGTCTCTCTCGCAGTCTCTCTCGCAGTCTCTCTCGCTGTCTCCCTCGCTTTCTCCCTCGCTGTCTCTCTCGCTGTCTCTCTCGCTGTCTCTCTCGCTGTCTCTCTCGCTGTCTCTATCGCTGTCTCCCTCGCAGTCTCTCTCGCAGTCTCTCTCGCTGTCTCTCTCGCTGTCTCTCTCGCTGTCTCCCTCGCTGTCTCCCTCGCTGTCTCCCTCGCAGTCTCCCTCGCAGTCTCCCTCGCTGTCTCCCTCGCTGTGTCCCTCGCTGTGTCCCTCGCTGTCTCTCTCGCTGTCTCTCTCGCAGTTTCCCTCGCTGTCTCTCTCGCAGTTTCCCTCGCTGTCTCCCTCGCTGTCTCCCTCGCTGTCTCCCTCGCTGTCTTCCACGCAGTCTCCCTCGCAGTCTCCCTCGCAGTCTCCCTCGCAGTCTCCCTCGCAGTCTCTCTCGCAGTCTCCCTCGCTGTCTCCCTCGCTTTCTCCCTCGCTGTCTCTCTCGCTGTCTCTCTCGCTGTCTCTCTCGCTGTCTCTCTCGCTGTCTCTCTCGCTGTCTCTCTCGCTGTCTCTCTCGCTGTCTCCCTCGCTGTCTCCCTCGCTGTGTCCCTCGCTGTCTCTCTCGCAGTTTCCCTCGCTGTCTCTCTCGCTGTTTCCCTCGCTGTCTCCCTCGCTGTCTCCCTCGCAGTCTCCCTCGCAGTCTCCCTCGCAGTCTCCCTCGCAGTCTCCCTCGCAGTCTCCCTCGCAGTCTCCCTCGCAGTCTCTCTCGCAGTCTCTCTCGCAGTCTCCCTCGCAGTCTCCCTCGCTGTCTCCCTCGCTGTCTCCCTCGCTGTCTCCCTCGCTGTCTCCCTCGCTGTCTCCCTCGCCATCTCCCTCGCCGTCTCCCTCGCAGTCACTCTCTCTGTATCCCCCGCTGTCTCTCTCGCTATCTCCATAGCAGTCTCTCTCGCTGTCTCCCTCGCTGTCTCCCTCGCTGTCTCCCTCGCTGTCTCCCTGGCTGTCTCCCTCGCTGTCTCCCTCGCTGTCTCCGTCTCTGTCGCTGTCTCTGTCGCTGTCTCTGTCGCTGTCTCTGTCGCTGTCTCTGTCGCTGTCTCCCTCTCTGTCTCTGTCGCTGTCTCCCTCTCTTTCTCCCACGCTGTCTCCCTCGTCGTCTCCCTCGTCATCTCCCTCGTCGTCTCCCTCGTCGTCTCCCTCGTCGTCTCCCTCGTCGTCTCCCTCGCAGTCTCTCTCGCAGTCTCTCTCGCTGTCTCTCTCGCTGTCTCTCTCGCTGTCTCTCTCAATGTACTCTCGCTGTCTCCCTTGCTGTCTCCCTCGCTGTCTCCCTCGCTGTCTCCCTCGCTCTATCCCTCGCTGTATCACTCGCAGTCTCACTCGCAGTCTCTCTCGCAGTCTCTCTCGCAGTCTCTCTCGCAGTCTCTCTCGCAGTCTCTCGCAGTCTCTCTCGCTGTCTCTCTCGCTGTCTCTCTCGCTGTCTCCCTCTCAGTCTCTCTCACTCTCTCTCTCGCAGTCTCTCTCGTCGTCTCTCTCTCCATCTCTCTCTCCATCTCTCTCGCCGTCTCTCTCGCCGTCTCTCTCGCCGTCTCTCTCGCAGTCTCGCTCGCAGTCTCCCTCGCAGTCTCTCTCGCAGTCTCTCTCGCAGTCTCTCTCGCAGTCTCTCTCGCAGTCTCTCTCGCAGTCTCTCTCGCAGTCTCTCTCGCAGTCTCCCTCGCAGTCTCCCTCACAGTCTCTCTCGCTGTCTCCCTCGCAGTCTCTCTCGCAGTCTCTCTCGCAGTCTCTCTCGCAGTCTCTCTCGCTGTCCCTCTCGCAGTCTCTCTCGCAGTCTCCCTCGCAGTCTCCCTCGCAGTCTCTCTCGCAGTCTCTCTCGCAGTCTCTCTCGCAGTCTCTCTCGCAGGCTCTCTCGCTGTCTCTCTCAATGTACTCTCGCTGTCTCCCTCGCTGTCTCCCTCGCTGTGTCCCTCGCTCTATCCCTCGCTCTATCCCTCGCTCTATCCCTCGCTGTATCTCTCGCAGTCTCTCTCGCAGTCTCTCTCGCAGTCTCTCTCGCAGTCTCTCTCGCAGTCTCTCTCGCTGTCTCCCTCTCAGTCTCTCTCACTCTCTCTCTCGCAGTCTCTCTCGCAGTCTCTCTCGTCGTCTCTCTCTCCATCTCTCTCACCATCTCTCTCGCTGTCTCTCTCGCCGTCTCTCTCGCAGTCTCCCTCGCAGTCTCCCTCGCAGTCTCTCTCGCAGTCTCTCTCGCAGTCTCCCTCGCAGTCTCCCTCGCAGTCTCCCTCGCAGTCTCTCTCGCAGTCTCTCTCGCAGTCTCTCTCGCAGTCTTCCTCCCAGTCTTCCTTGCAGTCTTCCTTGCAGTCTCCCTCGCTGTCTCCCTCGCTGTCTCCCTCGCTGTCTCTCTTGCAGTCTCTCTTGCTGTCTCTCTTGCTGTCTCTCTTGCTGTCTCCCTCGCAGTCTCCCTCGCAGTCTCCCTCGCAGTCTCCCTCGCAGTCTCCCTCGCAGTCTCCCTCGCTGTCTCCCTCGCTGTCTCCCTCGCTGTCTCCCTCGCTGTATCACGCGATCTCTCTCGCATTCTCTCTCGTCTCCCTCGCAGTCTCTCTCGCTGTGTCCATCGCAGTCTCTCTCACAGTCTCTCTTGCTGTCTCTGTCGCTGTCTCCCTCGCTGTCTCCCTCGCTGTCTCCCTCGCTGTCTCCCTCGCTGTCTCCCTCGCTGTCTCCTTCGCTGCCTCCCTCGCTGCCTCCCTCGCAGTCTCTCTCGAAGTCTCTCTCGCAGTCTCTCTCGCAGTCTCTCTCGCAGTCTCTCTCGCTGTCTCTCTCGCTGTCTCTCTCGCTGTCTCTCTCAATGTACTCTCGCTGTCTCCCTTGCTGTCTCCCTCGCTGTCTCCCTCGCTGTCTCCCTCGCTGTCTCCCTCGCTCTATCCCTCGCTGTATCACTCGCAGTCTCACTCGCAGTCTCTCTCGCAGTCTCTCTCGCAGTCTCTCTCGCAGTCTCTCTCGCAGTCTCTCGCAGTCTCTCTCGCTGTCTCTCTCGCTGTCTCTCTCGCTGTCTCTCTCGCTGTCTCCCTCTCAGTCTCTCTCACTCTCTCTCTCGCAGTCTCTCTCGTCGTCTCTCTCTCCATCTCTCTCTCCGTCTCTCTCGCCGTCTCTCTCGCCGTCTCTCTCGCCGTCTCTCTCGCAGTCTCTCTCGCAGTCTCTCGCAGTCTCTCTCGCAGTCTCTCTCGCAGTCTCTCTCGCAGTCTCTCTCGCAGTCTCCCTCGCAGTCTCCCTCACAGTCTCTCTCGCTGTCTCCCTCGCAGTCTCTCTCGCAGTCTCTCTCGCAGTCTCTCTCGCAGTCTCTCTCGCTGTCCCTCTCGCAGTCTCTCTCGCAGTCTCCCTCGCAGTCTCCCTCGCAGTCTCTCTCGCAGTCTCTCTCGCAGTCTCTCTCGCTGTCTCTCTCAATGTACTCTCGCTGTCTCCCTCGCTGTCTCCCTCGCTGTCTCCCTCGCTGTCTCCCTCGCTGTCTCCCTCGCTCTATCCCTCGCTCTATCCCTCGCTCTATCCCTCGCTCTATCCCTCGCTGTATCTCTCGCAGTCTCTCTCGCAGTCTCTCTCGCAGTCTCTCTCGCAGTCTCTCTCGCTGTCTCCCTCTCAGTCTCTCTCACTCTCTCTCTCGCAGTCTCTCTCGCAGTCTCTCTCGTCGTCTCTCTCTCCATCTCTCTCACCATCTCTCTCGCTGTCTCTCTCGCCGTCTCTCTCGCAGTCTCCCTCGCAGTCTCCCTCGCAGTCTCTCTCGCAGTCTCTCTCGCAGTCTCTCTCGCAGTCTCCCTCGCAGTCTCCCTCGCAGTCTCCCTCGCAGTCTCTCTCGCAGTCTCTCTCGCAGTCTCTCTCGCAGTCTTCCTCCCAGTCTTCCTTGCAGTCTCCCTCGCTGTCTCCCTCGCTGTCTCCCTCGCTGTCTCTCTTGCAGTCTCTCTTGCAGTCTCTCTTGCTGTCTCTCTTGCTGTCTCTCTCGCTGTCTCCCTCGCAGTCTCCCTCGCAGTCTCCCTCGCAGTCTCCCTCGCAGTCTCCCTCGCAGTCTCCCTCGCTGTCTCCCTCGCTGTCTCCCTCGCTGTCTCCCTCGCTGTATCACGCGATCTCTCTCGCATTCTCTCTCGTCTCCCTCGCAGTCTCTCTCGCTGTGTCCATCGCAGTCTCTCTCACAGTCTCTCTTGCTGTCTCTGTCGCTGTCTCCCTCGCTGTCTCCCTCGCTGTCTCCCTCGCTGTCTCCCTCGCTGTCTCCCTCGCTGTCTCCCTCGCTGTCTCCTTCGCTGCCTCCCTCGCTGCCTCCCTCGCAGTCTCTCTCGAAGTCTCTCTCGCTGTCTCTCTCGCTGTCTCCCTCGCTGTCTCCCTCGCTGTCTCCCTCGCTGTCTCCCTCGCTGTCTCCCTCGCCACCTCTCTCGCCGTCTCTCTCGCCGTCTCTCTCGCCGTCTCTCTCGCCGTCTCTCTCGCCGTCTCCCTCGCCGTCTCAATCGCTGTCTCCCTCGCAGTGTCTCTCGCTGTTTTTGTCGCTATCTCCATAGCAGTCTCTCTCGCAGTTTCTCTCGCTTTCTCCCTCGCAGTCTCTCTCGCAGTCTCTCTCGCTGTCTCCCTCACAGTCTCACTCGCAGTCTCTCTCGCTGTCTCTCTCGCTGTCTCCCTCGCTGTCTCCCTCACAGTCTCCCTCGCTGTCTCCCTCGAGGTCTCTCTCACAGTCTCTCTCGCTGACTCCCTCGCAGTTTCTATCGCTGTCTCCCTCGTGTTCTCTCTCGCTTTCTCCCTCGCTCTCTCCCTCGCAGTCTCTCTCGCAGTCTCTCTCGCTATCTCCCTCGCTATCTCCCTCGCTATCTCCCTCGCTATCTCCCTCGCTATCTCCCTCGCTATCTCCCTCGCTATCTCCCTCGCTGTCTCTCTCGCTGTCTCTCTCGCTGTCTCCCTTGCAGTCTCCCTCGCAGTCTCCCTCGCAGTCTCTCTCGCAGTCTCTCTCGCTTTCTCCCTCGCAGTCTCTCTCGCAGTCTCTCTCGCAGTCTCTCTTGCAGTCTCTCTCGCAGTCTTCGTCGCAGTTTCTCTCGCTGTCTCCCTCGCTGCCTGCCACGCTGTCTCCCTCGCAGTCTCTCTTGCAGTCTCCCTCGCTGTGTCTCTCGCTCTCTCACTCGCAGTCTCCCTCGTTGTCTCCCTCGCTATCTCCCTCGCTGTCTCCCTCGCTGTCTCACGCGATCTCTCTCACATTCTCTCTCGTTGTCTCCCTCGCAGTCTCTCTCGCTGTGTCCCTCGCAGTCTCTCTCGCAGTCTCTATTGCTGTCTCTCTCGCTGTGTCCCTCGCTGTCTCCCTCGCTGTCTCCCTCGCTGTCTCCCTCGCTGTCTCCCTCGCTGTCTCTCTCGAAGTCTCTCTCGCTGTCTCCCTCGCTGTCTCCCTCGCTGTCTCCCTCGCTTTCTCTCTCGCTTTCTCCCTCGCTCTCTCCCTTGCAGTCTCTCTCGCAGTCTCTCTCGCAGTCTCCCTCGCAGTCTCCCTCGCAGTCTCCCTCGCAGTCTCTCTCGCAGTCTCTCTCGCAGTCTCTCTCGCTGTCTCCCTCGCTGTCTCCCTCGCTGTCTCCCTCGCTGTCTCTCTCGCTGTCTCTCTCGCTGTCTCTCTCGCTGTCTCTCTCGCTGTCTCCCTCACAGTCTCTCTCGCTGTCTCTCTCGCTGTCTCGCTCGCTGTCTCTCTCGCTGTCTCTCTCGCTGTCTCCCTCGCAGTCTCCCTCGCTGTCTCCCTCGCAGTCTCCCTCGCAGTCTCCCTCGCAGTCTCCCTCGCTGTCTCCCTCGCTGTGTCCCTCGCTGTGTCCCTCGCTGTGTCCCTCGCTGTCTCTCTCGCAGTTTCCCTCGCTGTCTCTCTCGCAGTTTCCCTCGCTGTCTCCCTCGCTGTCTCCCTCGCTGTCTCCCTCGCTGTCTCCCTCGCTGTCTCCCTCGCAGTCTCCCTCGCAGTCTCCCTCGCAGTCTCTCTCGCATTCTCCCTCGCTGTCTCCCTCGCTTTCTCCCTCGCTGTCTCTCTCGCTGTCTCTCTCGCTGTCTCCCTCGCTGTCTCTCTCGCAGTCTCTCTCGCAGTCTCTCTCGCTGTCTCTCTCGCTGTCTCTCTCGCTGTCTCTCTCGCTGTCTCTCTCGCTGTCTCTCTCGCTGTCTCCCTCGCTGTCTCCCTCGCTGTCTCCCTCGCTGTGTCCCTCGCTGTCTCTCTCGCAGTTTCCCTCGCTGTCTCTCTCGCAGTTTCCCTCGCTGTCTCCCTCGCTGTCTCCCTCGCAGTCTCCCTCGCAGTCTCCCTCGCAGTCTCCCTCGCAGTCTCTCTCGCAGACTCCCTCGCAGTCTCCCTCGCTGTCTCCCTCGCTGTCTCCCTCGCTGTCTCCCTCGCTGTCTCCCTCGCTGTCTCCCTCGCTGTCTCCCTCGCCGTCTCCCTCGCCGTCTCCCTCGCAGTCACTCTCTCTGTATCCCCCGCTGTCTCTCTCGCTATCTCCATAGCAGTCTCTCTCGCTGTCTCCCTCGCTGTCTCCCTCGCTGTCTCCCTCGCTGTCTCCCTCGCTGTCTCCGTCTCTGTCGCTGTCTCTGTCGCTGTCTCTGTCGCTGTCTCTGTCGCTGTCTCCCTCTCTGTCTCTGTCGCTGTCTCCCTCTCTGTCTCCCTCGCTGTCTCCCTCGTCGTCTCCCTCGTCGTCTCCCTCGTCGTCTCCCTCGTCGTCTCCCTCGTCGTCTCCCTCGTCGTCTCCCTCGCAGTCTCTCTCGCAGTCTCTCTCGCTGTCTCTCTCGCTGTCTCTCTCGCTGTCTCTCTCAATGTACTCTCGCTGTCTCCCTCGCTTTCTCCCTCGCTGTCTCTCTCGCTGTCTCTCTCGCTGTCTCCCTCGCTGTCTCTCTCGCAGTCTCTCTCGCAGTCTCTCTCGCTGTCTCTCTCGCTGTCTCTCTCGCTGTCTCTCTCGCTGTCTCTCTCGCTGTCTCTCTCGCTGTCTCCCTCGCTGTCTCCCTCGCTGTCTCCCTCGCTGTGTCCCTCGCTGTCTCTCTCGCAGTTTCCCTCGCTGTCTCTCTCGCAGTTTCCCTCGCTGTCTCCCTCGCTGTCTCCCTCGCAGTCTCCCTCGCAGTCTCCCTCGCAGTCTCCCTCGCAGTCTCTCTCGCAGACTCCCTCGCAGTCTCCCTCGCTGTCTCCCTCGCTGTCTCCCTCGCTGTCTCCCTCGCTGTCTCCCTCGCTGTCTCCCTCGCTGTCTCCCTCGCCGTCTCCCTCGCCGTCTCCCTCGCAGTCACTCTCTCTGTATCCCCCGCTGTCTCTCTCGCTATCTCCATAGCAGTCTCTCTCGCTGTCTCCCTCGCTGTCTCCCTCGCTGTCTCCCTCGCTGTCTCCCTCGCTGTCTCCCTCGCTGTCTCCGTCTCTGTCGCTGTCTCTGTCGCTGTCTCTGTCGCTGTCTCTGTCGCTGTCTCCCTCTCTGTCTCTGTCGCTGTCTCCCTCTCTGTCTCCCTCGCTGTCTCCCTCGTCGTCTCCCTCGTCGTCTCCCTCGTCATCTCCCTCGTCGTCTCCCTCGTCGTCTCCCTCGTCGTCTCCCTCGTCGTCTCCCTCGTCGTCTCCCTCGCAGTCTCTCTCGCAGTCTCTCTCGCTGTCTCTCTCGCTGTCTCTCTCGCTGTCTCTCTCGCTGTCTCTCTCAATGTACTCTCGCTGTCTCCCTCGCTGTCTCCCTCGCTGTCTCCCTTCTGTCTCCCTCGCTCTATCCCTCGCTGTATCACTCGCAGTCTCACTCGCAGTCTCACTCGCAGTCTCTCTCGCAGTCTCTCTCGCAGTCTCTCTCGCAGTCTCTCTCGCTGTCTCTCTCGCTGTCTCCCTCTCAGTCTCTCTCACTCTCTCTCTCGCAGTCTCTCTCGTCGTCTCTCTCTCCATCTCTCTCGCCGTCTCTCTCGCCGTCTCTCTCGCAGTCTCGCTCGCAGTCTCCCTCGCAGTCTCTCTCACAGTCTCTCTCGCAGTCTCTCTCGCAGTCTCTCTCGCAGTCTCTCTCGCAGTCTCTCTCGCAGTCTCCCTCGCAGTCTCCCTCACAGTCTCTCTCGCTGTCTCCCTCGCAGTCTCTCTCGCAGTCTCTCGCAGTCTCTCTCGCAGTCTCTCTCGCAGTCTCTCTCGCTGTCCCTCTCGCTGTCCCTCTCGCAGTCTCTCTCGCAGTCTCCCTCGCAGTCTCTCTCGCAGTCTCTCTCGCAGTCTCTCTCGCTGTCTCTCTCAATGTACTCTCGCTCTCTCCCTCGCTGTCTCCCTCGCTCTATCCCTCGCTCTATCCCTCGCTCTATCCCTCGCTGTATCTCTCGCAGTCTCTCTCGCAGTCTCTCTCGCAGTCTCTCTCGCAGTCTCTCTCGCAGTCTCTCTCGCAGTCTCCCTCTCAGTCTCTCTCACTCTCTCTCTCGCATTCTCTCTCGTCGTCTCTCTCTCCATCTCTCTCACCATCTCTCTCGCCGTCTCTCTCGCCGTCTCTCTCGCAGTCTCCCTCGCAGTCTCCCTCGCAGTCTCCCTCGCAGTCTCTCTCGCAGTCTCTCTCGCAGTCTCCCTCGCAGTCTCCCTCGCAGTCTCCCTCGCAGTCTCCCTCGCAGTCTCCCTCGCAGTCTCCCTCACAGTCTCTCTCGCTGTCTCCATTGCAGTCTCCCACACAGTCTCTGTCGCTTTCTCCCTCGCTTTCTCCCTCGCAGTCTCTCTCGCAGTCTCTCTCGCAGTCTCTCTCGCAGTCTCTCTCGCAGTCTCTCTCACTGTCCCTCTCGCAGTCTCTCTCGCTGTCTCCCTCGCAGTCTCTCTCGCAGTCTCCTTTGCAGTCTCTCTCGCTGTCTCTCTCGCTGTCTCCCTCGCAGTCTCCCTCACAGTCTCCCTCGCAGTCTCCCTCGCAGTCTCCCTCGCAGTCTCCCTCGCAGTCTCCCTCGCTGTTTCCCTCGCTGTTTCCCTCACAGTCTCCCTCGCTGTCTCCCTCGCTGTGTCCCTCGCAGTCTCTCACGCAGTCGCTCTCACTTTCTCCCTCGCTGTCTCTCTTGCAGTCCTTCTCGCAGTCTCTGTTGCTGTCTCCCTCGCTGTCTCCCTCGCTGTCTCCCTCGCTGTCTCCCTCGCTGCCTCCCTCGCTGTCTCCCTCGCTGTCTCCCTCGCTGTCTCCCTCGCTGTCTCCCTCGCTGTCTCACTCGCTGTCTACCTCGCTGTCTCCCTCGCTGTCTCCCTCGCTGTCTTCCATGCTGTCTCCCTCGCAGTCTCCCTCGCAGTCTCCCTCGCAGTCTCCCTCGCAGTCTCTCTCGCTGTCTCCCTCGCTTTCTCTCTCGCTGTCTCTCTCGCTGTCTCTCTCGCTGTCTCTCTCGCTGTCTCTCTCGCTGTCTCCCTCGCAGTCTCTCTTGCAGTCTCTCTTGCAGTCTCTCTCGTTGTCTCCCTCGCTGTCTCCCTCGCTGTCTCCCTCGCTGTCTCCCTCGCTGTGTCCCTCGCTGTGTCCCTCGCTCTCCCCCTCGCTCTCCCCCTCGCTCTCCCCCTCGCTCTCCCCCTCGCTCTCCCCCTCGCTCTCCCCCTCGCTCTCTCCCTCGCTCTCTCCCTCGCAGTCTCCCTCGCTGTCTCCCTCGCTGTCTCTCTCGCAGTCTCTCTCGCTGTCTTCCTCGCTGTGTCCCTCGCAGTCTCTCTCGCAGTCTCTCTCGCAGTCTCTCTCGCAGTCTCTCTCGCAGTCTTCCTCTCAGTTTCTCTCGCTGTCTCCCTCGCTGCCTCCCACGCTGTCTCCCTCGCTGTCTCACGCGATCTCTCTCGCATTCTCTCTCGTTGTCTCCCTTGCAGTCTCTCTTGCTGTGTCCCTCGCAGTCTCTCTTGCAGTCTCTATTGCTGCCTCTGTCGCTGTCTCCCTCGCTGTCTCCCTCGCTGTCTCCCTCGCTGTCTCCCTCGCTGCCTCCCTCGCAGTCTCTCTCGAAGTCTCTCTCGCTGTCTACCTCGCTGTCTCCCTCGCTGTCTCTCTCGCTGCCTCCCTCGCAGTCTCTCTCGAAGTCTCTCTCGCTGTCTACCTCGCTGTCTCCCTCGCTCTCTCTCTCGCTCTCTCCCTCGCCGTCTCCCTCGCCGTCTTAATCGCTGTCTCCCTCGCATTCTCTCTCGCAGTGTCTCTCGCTGTATCCCTCGCTGTCTCTCTCGCTATCTCCATAGCAGTCTCTCTCGCAGTTTCTCTCGCTTCCTCCCTCGCAGTCTCTCTCGCTGTCTCCCTCACAGTGTCTCTCGCTGTCTCTCTCACTGTCTCCCTCGCTGTCTCTCTCACTGTCTCCCTCGCTGTCTCCCTCACAGTCTCTCTCGCTGTCTCCCTCGCTGTCTCCCTCGCTGTCTCCCTCGAGGTCTGTCTCGCAGTCTCTCTCGCAGTCTCTCTCGCAGTCTCTCTCGCAGTCTCTCTCGCTGTCTCTCTCGCTGACTCCCTCGCAGTTTCTATCGCTGTCTCCCTCGCAGTCTCTCTCGCTTTCTCCCTCGCTCTCTCCCTCGCAGTCTCTCTCGCAGTCTCCCTCGCTGTCTCCCTCGCAGTCTCCCTCGCTGTCTACCTCGCTCTCTCTCTCGCTGTCACCCTCGCTGTCACCCTCGCTGTCACCCTCGCTGTCTCCCTTGCAGTCTCCCACACAGTCTCTCACGCTTTCTCCCTCGCTTTATCCCTCGCTTTCTCCCTCGCAGTCTCTCTCGCAGTCTCTCTCGCAGTCTCTCTCGCAGTCTCTCTCGCAGTCTCTCTCGCTGTCCCTCTCGCAGTCTCTCTCGCTGTCTCTCTCGCTGTCTCTCTCGCTGACTCCCTCGCAGTTTCTATCGCTGTCTCCCTCGCAGTCTCTCTCGCTTTCTCCCTCGCTCTCTCCCTCGCAGTCTCTCTCGCAGTCTCCCTCGCTGTCTCCCTCGCAGTCTCCCTCGCTGTTTCCCTCGCTGTCTACCTCGCTCTCTCTCTCGCTGTCACCCTCGCTGTCTCCCTTGCAGTCTCCCACACAGTCTCTCACGCTTTCTCCCTCGCTTTCTCCCTCGCTTTCTCCCTCGCAGTCTCTCTCGCAGTCTCTCTCGCAGTCTCTCTCGCAGTCTCTCTCGCAGTCTCTCTCGCAGTCTCTCTCGCTGTCCCACTCGCAGTCTCCCTCGCAGTCTCTCTCGCAGTCTCCTTTGCAGTCTCTCTCGCTGTCTCTCTCGCTGTCTCTCTCGCAGTCTCCCTCGCAGTCTGCCTCGCAGTTTCCCTCGCAGTCTCTTTCGCTGTCTCCCTCACAGTCTCTTTCGCTGTCTCCCTCGCAGTCTCCCTCGCAGTCTCTCTCGCAGTCGCTCTCACTTTCTCCCTCGCTGTCTCTCTCGCAGTCCTTCTCGCAGTCCTTCTCGCAGTCTCTCTCGCTGTCTCTCTCGCTGTCTCTCTCGCTGTCTCTCTCGCTGTCTCTCTCGCTGTCTCCCTCGCTGTCTCCCTCGCTGTCTCCCTCGCTGTCTCCCTCGCTGTCTCCCTCGCTGTCTCCCTCGCTGTCTCTCTCGCAGTCTCTCTCGCAGTCTCTCTCGCTGTCTCTCTCGCTGTCTCTCTCGCAGTTTCCCTCGCTGTCTCTCTCGCAGTTGCCCTCGCTGTCTCCCTCGCTGTCTCCCTCGCAGTCTCCCTCGCAGTCTCCCTCGCAGTCTCCCTCGCAGTCTCTCTCGCAGTCTCTCTCGCAGTCTCCCTCGCAGTCTCCCTCGCAGTCTCCCTCGCAGTCTCCCTCGCAGTCTCCCTCGCTGTCTCCCTCGCTGTCTCCCTCGCTGTCTCCCTCGCCGTCTCCCTCGCCGTCTCCCTCGCAGTCACTCTCTCTGTATCCCCCGCTGTCTCTCTCGCTATCTCCATAGCAGTCTCTCTCGCTGTCTCCCTCGCTGTCTCCCTCGCTGTCTCCCTCGCTGTCTCCCTCGCTGTCTCCGTCTCTGTCGCTGTCTCTGTCGCTGTCTCCCTTTCTGTCTCCCTCTCTGTCTCCCTCTCTGTCTCCCTCTCTGTCTCCCTCTCTGTCACCCTCTCTGTCTCCCTCTCTGTCTCCCTCGCTGTCTCCCTCGCCGTCTCCCTCGTCGTCTCCCTCGTCGTCTCCCTCGTCGTCTCCCTCGTCGTCTCCCTCGTCGTCTCCCTCGCAGTCTCTCTCGCAGTCTCTCTCGCTGTCTCTCTCGCTGTCTCTCTCGCTGTCTCTCTCGCTGTCTCTCTCGCTGTCTCTCTCAATGTACTCTCGCTGTATCCCTCGCTGTCTCCCTCGCTGTCTCCCTTCTGTCTCCCTCGCTCTATCCCTCGCTGTATCACTCGCAGTCTCACTCGCAGTCTCACTCGAAGTCTCTCTCGCTGTCTCTCTCGCTGTCTCTCTCGCTGTCTCCCTCTCAGTCTCTCTCGCAGTCTCTCTCGCAGTCTCTCTCGCCGTCTCTCTCTCCGTCTCTCTCTCTGTCTCTCTCGCCGTCTCTCTCGCCGTCTCTCTCGCCGTCTCTCTCGCCGTCTCTCTCGCCGTCTCTCTCGCCGTCTCTCTCGCAGTCTCGCTCGCAGTCTCCCTCGCAGTCTCTCTCGCAGTCTCTCTCGCAGTCTCTCTCGCAGTCTCTCTCGCAGTCTCTCTCGCAGTCTCCCTCGCAGTCTCCCTCGCAGTCTCCTTCGCAGTCTCTCGCAGTCTCTCTCGCAGTCTCTCTCGCTGCCCCTCTCGCAGTCTCTCTCGCAGTCTCCCTCGCAGTCTCTCTCGCAGTCTCTCTCGCTGTCTCTCTCAATGTACTCTCGCTGTCTCCCTCGCTGTCTCCCTCGCTCTATCCCTCGCTCTATCCCTCGCTCTATCCCTCGCTCTATCCCTCGCTGTATCTCTCGCAGTCTCTCTCGCAGTCTCTCTCGCAGTCTCTCTCGCAGTCTCTCTCGCAGTCTCTCTCGCAGTCTCTCTCGCTGTCTCCCTCTCAGTCTCTCTCACTCTCTCTCTCGCAGTCTCTCTCGTCGTCTCTCTCTCCATCTCTCTCACCGTCTCTCTCGCAGTCTCCCTCGCAGTCTCCCTCGCAGTCTCCCTCGCAGTCTCCCTCGCAGTCTCTCTCGCAGTCTCTCTCGCAGTCTCCCTCGCAGTCTCCCTCGCAGTCTCCCTCGCAGTCTCCCTCACAGTCTCTCTCGCTGTCTCCATTCCAGTCTCCCACATAGTCTCTGTCGCTTTCTCCCTCGCTTTCTCCCTCGCAGTCTCTCTCGCAGTCTCTCTCGCAGTCTCTCTCGCTGTCCCTCTCGCAGTCTCTCTCGCTGTCTCCCTCGCAGTCTCTCTCGCAGTCTCCTTTGCAGTCTCTCTCGCTGTCTCTCTCGCTGTCTCCCTCACAGTCTCCCTCGCAGTCTCCCTCGCAGTCTCCCTCGCAGTCTCCCTCGCAGTCTCCCTCGCAGTCTCTCTCGCTGTCTCCCTCGCTGTTTCCCTCACAGTCTCCCTCGCTGTCTCCCTCGCTGTCTCCCTCGCAGTCTCTCACGCAGTCGCTCTCACTTTCTCCCTCGCTGTCTCTCTTGCAGTCCTTCTCGCAGTCTCTGTTGCTGTCTCCCTCGCTGTCTCCCTCGCTGTCTCCCTCACTGTCTCCCTCGCTGTCTTCCACGCTGTCTCCCTCGCAGTCTCCCTCGCAGTCTCCTTCGCAGTCTCCCTCGCAGTCTCCCTCGCAGTCTCCCTCGCAGTCTCTCTCGCTGTCTCCCTCGCTGTCTCCCTCGCTGTCTCCCTCGCTGTCTCCCTCACTGTCTCCCTCGCTGTCTCCCTCGCTGTGTCCCTCGCTCTCCCCCTCGCTCTCCCCCTCGCTCTCCCCCTCGCTCTCTCCCTCGCAGTCTCCCTCGCTGTCTCCCTCGCTGTCTCCCTCGCTGTCTCCCTCGCTGTCTCCCTCGCTGTCTCCCTCGCTGTCTCCCTCGCTGTCTCCCTCGCTGTCTCCCTCGCTGTGTCCCTCGCTCTCCCCCTCGCTCTCCCCCTCGCTCTCCCCCTCGCTCTCTCCCTCGCAGTCTCCCTCGCTGTCTCCCTCGCTGTCTCTCTCGCAGTCTCTATCGCTGTCTTCCTCGCTGTGTCCCTCGCAGTCTCTCTCGCAGTCTCTCTCGCAGTCTCTCTCGCAGTCTCTCTCGCAGTCTGTCTCGCAGTCTCTCTCGCAGTCTTCCTCTCAGTTTCTCTCGCTGTCTCCCTCGCTGCCTCCCACGCTGTCTCCCTCGCTGTCTCACGCGATCTCTCTCGCATTCTCTCTCGTTGTCTCCCTTGCAGTCTCTCTCGCTGTGTCCCTCGCAGTCTCTCTCGCAGTCTCTATTGCTGCCTCTGTCGCTGTCTCCCTCGCTGTCTCCCTCGCTGTCTCCCTCGCTGTCTCCCTCGCTGTCTCCCTCGCAGTCTCTCTCGAAGTTTCTCTCGCTGTCTACCTCGCTGTCTTCCTCGCTGTCTCTCTCGCTGCCTCCCTCGCAGTCTCTCTCGAAGTCTCTCTCGCTGTCTACCTCGCTGTCTACCTCGCTGTCTACCTCGCTGTCTCCCTCGCTCTCTCTCTCGCTCTCTCCCTCGCCGTCTCCCTCGCCGTCTTAATCGCTGTCTCCCTCGCATTCTCTCTCGCAGTGTCTCTCGCTGTATCCCTCGCTGTCTCTCTCGCTATCTCCATAGCAGTCTCTCTCGCAGTTTCTCTCGCTTCCTCCCTCGCAGTCTCTCTCGCTGTCTCCCTCAAAGTGTCTCTCGCTGTCTCTCTCACTGTCTCCCTCGCTGTCTCCCTCACAGTCTCTGTCGCTGTCTCCCTCGCTGTCTCCCTCGAGGTCTCTCTCGCAGTCTCCCTCGAGGTCTCTCTCGCAGTCTCTCTCGCAGTCTCTCTCGCAGTCTCTCTCGCTGTCTCTCTCGCTGTCTCTCTTGCTGTCTCTCTCGCTGTCTCTCTCGCTGACTCCCTCGCAGTTTCTATCGCTGTCTCCCTCGCAGTCTCTCTCGCTTTCTCCCTCGCTCTCTCCCTCGCAGTCTCTCTCGCAGTCTCCCTCGCTGTCTCCCTCGCAGTCTCCCTCGCTGTTTCCCTCGCTGTCTACCTCGCTCTCTCTCTCGCTGTCACCCTCGCTGTCTCCCTTGCAGTCTCCCACACAGTATCTCACGCTTTCTCCCTCGCTTTCTCCCTCGCAGTCTCTCTCGCAGTCTCTCTCGCAGTCTCTCTCGCAGTCTCTCTCGCAGTCTCTCTCGCAGTCTCTCTCGCTGTCCCTCTCGCAGTCTCTCTCGCAGTCTCTCTCGCAGTCTCTCTCGCAGTCTCCCTCGCAGTCTCCCTCGCAGTCTCTCTCGCAGTCTCCTTTGCAGTCTCTCTCGCTGTCTCTCTCGGTGTCTCTCTCGCTGTCTCTCTCGCTGTCTCTCTCGGTGTCTCTCTCGCTGTCTCTCTCGCTGTCTCTCTCGCTGTCTCTCTCGCTGTCTCTCTCGCTGTCTCTCTCGCTGTCTCTCTCGCAGTCTCCCTCGCAGTCTGCCTCGCAGTTTCCCTCGCAGTCTCTTTCGCTGTCTCCCTCACAGTCTCTTTCGCTGTCTCCCTCGCAGTCTCCCTCGCAGTCACTCTCACTTTCTCCCTCGCTCTCTCTCTCGCAGTCCTTCTCGCAGTCCTTCTCGCAGTCTCTCTCGCTGTCTCTCTCGCTGTCTCTCTCGCTGTCTCTCTCGCTGTCTCTCTCGCTGTCTCCCTCGCTGTCTCCCTCGCTGTCTCCCTCGCTGTCTCCCACGCTGTCTCCCTCGCAGTCTCCCTCGCAGTCTCCCTCGCAGTCTCCCTCGCAGTCTCCCTCGCAGTCTCTCTCGCTGTCTCCCTCGCTGTCTCTCTCGCTGTCTCTCTCGCTGTCTCTCTCGCTGTCTCCCTCGCAGTCTCTCTCGCAGTCTCTCTCGCAGTCTCTCTCGCATTCTCTCTCGCATTCTCTCTCGCTGTCTCCAACGCTGTCTCCAACGCTGTCTCCCTCGCTGTCTCCCTCGCTGTCTCCCTCGCTGTCTCCCTCGCTGTCTCCCTCGCTGTCTCCCTCGCTGTCTCCCACGCAGTTTCTCTCGCTGTCTCTCTCGCTGTCTCCATCGCTTTCTCCCTCGCTGTCTCTCTCGCTGTCTCTCTCGCTGTCTCTCTCGCTGTCTCTCTCGCTGTCTCCCTTGCAGTCTCTCTCGCTGTCTCCCTCGCTGTGTGTCTCGCCGTCTCCCTCGCCGTCTCCCTCGCCGTCTCCCTCGCCGTCTCCCTCGCCGTCTCCCTCGCCGTCTCCCTCGCCGTCTCCCTTGCAGTCACTCTCTCTGTATCCCCGGCTGTCTCTCTCGCTATCTCCATAGCAGTCTCTCTCGCTGTCTCTGTCGCTGTCTCTGTCGCTGTCTCTGTCGCTGTCTCTGTCGCTGTCTCCCTCGCTGTCTCACTCGCTCTATCCCTCGCTGTATCTCTCGCAGTCTCTCTCGCAGTCTCTCTCACAGTCTCTCTCGCTGTCTCTCTCGCAGTCTCTCTCGCAGGCTCCCTCGCAGTCTCTCTCGCAGTCACTCTCGCAGTCACTCTCGCAGTCTCCCTCGCAGTCTCCCTCGCAGTCTCCCTCGCAGTCTCCCTCGCAGTCTCCCTCGCAGTCTCCCTCGCAGTCTCTCTCGCTGTCTCCCTCGCTGTTTCCCTCACATTCTCTCTCGCTGTCTGCCTCGCAGTCTCTCTCGAAGTCACTCTCGCTTTCTCCCTCGCTGTCTCTCTCGCAGTCTCTCTCGCTGTCTCCCTCGCTGTCTCCCTCGCTGTCTCCCTCGCTGTCTCCCTCGCTGTCTCCCACGCAGTCTCTCTCGCTGTCTCTCTCGCTGTCTCTCTCGCTGTCTCCATCGCTTTCTCCCTCGCTGTCTCTCTCGCTGTCTCTCTCGCTGTCTCTCTCGCTGTCTCTCTCGCTGTCTCTCTCGCTGCCTCTCTCGCAGTCTCTCTCGCTGTCTCCCTCGCTGTCTCCCTCGCTGTGTCTCTCGCTCTCTCCCTCGCTGTCTCCCTCGCCGTCTCACACGCTCTCTCGCAGTCTCTCTCGCTGTCTCCCTCACTGTGTCCCTCGCAGTCTCCCTCGCTGTTTCCCTCGCTGTCTCCCTCGCTGTCTCCCTCGCTGTCTCCCTCGCTGTCTCCCTCGCTGACTCCCTCGAGGTCTCTCTCGCAGTCTCTCTCGCTGTCTCTCTCGCTGTCTCTCTCGCTGACTCCCTCGCAGTTTCTATCGCTGTCTCCCTCGCAGTCTCTCTCGCTTTCTCCCTCGCTTTCTCCCTCGCTTTCTCCCTCGCTCTCTCCCTCGCAGTCTCTCTCGCAGTCTCTCTCGCAGTCTCTCTCGCAGTCTCTCTCGCAGTCTCCCTCGCTGTCTCCCTCGCTGTCTCCCTCGCTGTTTCCCTCGCTCTCTCTCTCGCTCTCTCTCTCGCTGTCTCCCTCGCTGTCTCCCTCGCTGTCTCCCTCGCTGTCTCCCTCGCTGTCTCCCTCGCTGTCTCCCTCGCTGTCTCCCTCACTATCCCTCTCGCAGTCTCTCTAGCAGTCTCTCTCGCTGTCTCCCTCACAGTCTCTCTCGCTGTCTCTCTCGCTGTCTCCCTTGCAGTCTCCCACACAGTCTCTCACGCTTTCTCCCTCGCTTTCTCCCTCGCTTTCTCCCTCGCCGTCTCTCTCGCTTTCTCTCTCGCAGTCTCTCTCGCTGTCCCTCTCGCAGTCTCTCTCGCTGTCCCTCTCGCAGTCTCTCTCGCTGTCCCTCTCGCCGTCTCTCTCGCCGTCCCTCTCGCAGTCTCTCTCGCAGTCTCTCTCGCAGTCTCTCTCGCTGTCCCTCTCGCAGTCTCTCTCGCTGTCTCCCTCGCAGTCTCTCTCGCAGTCTCCTTTGCAGTCTCTCTCGCTGTCTCACTCGCTGTCTCTCTCGCTGTCTCACTCGCTGTCTCTCTCGCTGTCTCTCTCGCAGTCTCTCTCGCAGTCTCTCTCGCTGTCCCTCTCGCCGTCTCTCTCGCTGTCCCTCTCGCAGTCTCTCTCGCAGTCTCTCTCGCAGTCTCTCTCGCTGTCCCTCTCGCAGTCTCTCTCGCTGTCTCCCTCGCAGTCTCTCTCGCAGTCTCCTTTGCAGTCTCTCTCGCTGTCTCACTCGCTGTCTCTCTCGCTGTCTCTCTCGCAGTCTCTCTCGCAGTCTCTCTCGCAGTCTCTCTCGCTGTCTCTCTCGCAGTCTCCCTCGCAGTCTGCCTCGCAGTTTCCCTCGCAGTCTCTTTCGCTGTCTCCCTCGCTGTTTCCCTCACAGTCTCTTTCGCTGTCTCCCTCGCAGTCTTCTCTCTCGCAGTCCTTCTCGCAGTCCTTCTCGCAGTCCTTCTCGCAGTCCTTCTCGCTGTCTCTCTCGCTGTCTCTCTCGCTGTCTCCCTCGCTGTCTCCCTCGCTGTCTCCCTCGCTGTCTCCCTCGCTGTCTCCCTCGCTGTCTCTCTCGCAGTCTCCCTCGCAGTCTCCCTCGCAGTCTCTCTCGCTGTCTCTCTCGCTGTCTCTCTCGCTGTCTCCCTCGCTTTCTCCCTCGCTGTCTCTCTCGCTGTCTCTCTCGCTGTCTCCCTTGCTGTCTCCCTCGCAGTCTCTCTTGCAGTCTCTCTTGCAGTCTCTCTCGCAGTCTCTCTCGCAGTCTCTCTCGCTGTCTCTCTCGCTGTCTCCAGCGCTGTCTCCCTCGCTGTCTCCCTCGCTGTCTCCCTCGCTTTCTCCCTCGCTGTCTCCCTCGCTGTCTCCCTCGCTGTCTCCCTCGCTGTCTCCCTCGCTGTCTCCCTCGCATTCTCCCACGCATTCTCTCTCGCTGTCTCTCTCGCTGTCTCCATCGCTTTCTCCCTCGCTGTCTCTCTCGCTGTCTCTCTCGCTGTCTCTCTCGCTGCCTCTCTCGCTGTCTCCCTTGCAGTCTCTCTCGCAGTCTCTCTCGCTGTGTGTCTCGCTCTCTCGCTCGCTGTCTCACGCGCTATCTCCATAGCATTCTCTCTCACTGTCTCTGTCACTGTCTCTGTCGCTGTCTCTGTCGCTGTCTCTGTCGCTGTCTCTGTCGCTGTCTCTGTCGCTGCCTCCCTCGCTGTCTCCCTCGCTGTCTCCCTCGCTGTCTCCCTCGCTGTCTCCCTGGCCGTCTCCCTGGCCGTCTCCCTGGCCGTCTCCCTGGCCGTCTCCCTGGCCGTCTCCCTGGCCGTCTCTCTCGCAGTCTCTCTCGCTGTCTTTCTCGCTGTCTCTCTCGCTGTCTCCCTCGCCGTCTCCCTCGCCGTCTCCCTCGCCGTCTCCCTCGCCGTCTCTCTCGCTGTCTCTCTCAATGTACTCTCGCTGTCTCCCTCGCTGTCTCACTCTCTCTATCCCTCGCTGTATCTCTCGCAGTCTCTCTCGCAGTCTCTCTCACAGTCTCTCTCGCTGTCTCTCTCGCAGTCTCTCTCGCAGGCTCCCTCGCAGTCTCCCTCGCAGTCTCCCTCGCAGTCTCTCTCGCAGTCACTCTCGCAGTCTCTCTCGCAGTCTCCCTCGCAGTCTCCCTCGCAGTCTCCCTCGCAGTCTCCCTCGCAGTCTCCCTCGCAGTCTCTCTCGCTGTCTCCCTCGCTGTTTCCCTCACAGTCTCTCTCGCTGTCTTCCTCGCAGTCTCTCTCGAAGTCGCTCCCGCTTTCTCCCTCGCTGTCTCTCTCGCAGTCCTTCTCGCAGTCTCTCTCGCTGTCTCCAGCGCTGTCTCCCTCGCTGTCTCCCTCGCTGTCTCCCACGCAGTCTCTCTCGCTGTCTCTCTCGCTGTCTCCATCGCTGTCTCTCTCGCTGTCTCTCTCGCTGTCTCTCTCGCTGTCTCTCTCGCTGTCTCTCTCGCTGTCTCTCTCGCTGTCTCCCTTGCAGTCTCTCTTGCAGTCTCTCTCGCTGTCTCCCTCGCTGTCTCCCTCGCTGTCTCCCTCGCTGTCTCCCTCGCTGTGTCTCTCGCTCTCTCCCTCGCTGTCTCCCTCGCTGTCTCCCTCGCTTTCTCCCTCGCCGTCTCTCTCGCCGTCTCTCTCGCAGTCTCTCTCGCAGTCTCTCTCGCAGTCTCTCTCGCAGTCTCTCTCGCAGTCTCTCTCGCTGTCCCTCTCGCAGTCCCACTCGCAGTCTCCCTCGCAGTCTCTCTCGCAGTCTCCTTTGCAGTCTCTCTCGCTGTCTCTCTCGCTGTCTCTCTCGCTGTCTCTCTCGCTGTCTCTCTCGCTGTCTCTCTCGCTGTCTCTCTCGCTGTCTCTCTCGCAGTCTCCCTCGCAGTCTGCCTCGCAGTTTCCCTCGCAGTCTCTTTCGCTGTCTCCCTCGCTGTTTCCCTCACAGTCTCTTACGCTGTCTCCCTCGCAGTCTCCCTCGCAGTCTCTCTCGCAGTCGCTCTCACTTTCTCCCTCGCTGTCTCTCTCGCAGTCCTTCTCGCAGTCCTTCTCGCAGTCCTTCTCGCAGTCCTTCTCGCTGTCTCTCTCGCTGTCTCTCTCGCTGTCTCCCTCGCTGTCTCCCTCGCTGTCTCCCTCGCTGTCTCCCTCGCTGTCTCCCTCGCTGTCTCCCACGCTGTCTCCCACGCTGTCTCCCACGCTGTCTCCCACGCTGTCTCCCACGCTGTCTCCCACGCTGTCTCCCACGCTGTCTCCCTCGCAGTCTCCCTCGCAGTCTCTCTCGCTGTCTCTCTCGCTGTCTCTCTCGCTGTCTCTCTCGCTGTCTCTCTCGCTGTCTCCCTCGCTTTCTCCCTCGCAGTCTCCCTCGCAGTCTCCCTCGCAGTCTCCCTCGCAGTCTCCCTCGCAGTCTCTCTCGCTGTCTCTCTCGCTGTCTCTCTCGCTGTCTCTCTCGCTGTCTCCCTCGCTGTCTCCCTCGCTGTCTCCCTCGCTGTCTCCCTCGCTGTCTCCCACGCAGTCCCTCTCGCTGTCTCTCTCGCTGTCTCTCTCGCTGTCTCCATCGCTTTCTCTCTCGCTGTCTCTCTCGCTGTCTCTCTCGCTGTCTCTCTCGCTGCCTCTCTCGCTGTCTCTCTCGCTGTCTCCCTTGCAGTCTCTCTCGCAGTCTCTCTCGCTGTGTGTCTCGCTCTCTCGCTCGCTGTCTCACGCGCTATCTCCATAGCATTCTCTCTCACTGTCTCTGTCACTGTCTCTGTCGCTGTCTCTGTCGCTGTCTCTGTCGCTGTCTCTGTCGCTGTCTCTGTCGCTGTCTCCGTCGCTGTCTCCGTCGCTGTCTCCCTCGCTGTCTCCCTCGTCGTCTCCCTCGTCGTCTCCCTCGTCGTCTCCCTCGCCGTCTCCCTGGCCGTCTCCCTGGCCGTCTCCCTGGCCGTCTCCCTGGCCGTCTCCCTGGCCGTCTCCCTGGCCGTCTCCCTGGCCGTCTCCCTGGCCGTCTCCCTGGCCGTCTCCCTGGCCGTCTCCCTGGCCGTCTCTCTCGCAGTCTCTCTTGCTGTCTCTCTCGCTGTCTCTCTCGCTGTCTCTCTCGCTGTCTCTCTCGCTGTCTCCCTCGCTGTCTCACTCTCTCTATCCCTCGCTGTATCTCTCACTGTCTCCCTCGCTGTTTCCCTCACAGTCTCTCTCGCTGTCTGCCTCGCAGTCTCTCTCGAAGTCGCTCTCGCTTTCTCCCTCGCTGTCTCTCTCGCAGTCCTTCTCGCAGTCTCTCTCGCTGTCTCCAGCGCTGTCTCCCTCGCTGTCTCCCTCGCTGTCTCCCTCGCTGTCTCTCTCGCTGTCTCTCTCGCTGTCTCTCTCGCTGTCTCCATCGCTTTCTCCCTCGCTGTCTCTCTCGCTGTCTCTCTCGCTGTCTCTCTCGCTGTCTCTCTCGCTGTCTCTCTCGCTGTCTCTCTCGCTGTCTCTCTCGCTGTCTCTCTTGCAGTCTCTCTCGCTGTCTCCCTCGCTGTCTCCCTCGCTGTCTCCCTCACTGTGTCTCTCGCTCTCTCCCTCGCTGTCTCACACGCTCTCTCTCGCAGTCTCCCTCGCTGTCTCCCTCGCTGTCTCCCTCATCGTCTCCCTCGCCGTCTCCCTTGCAGACACTCTCTCTGTATCCCCGGCTGTCTCTCTCGCTATCTCCATAGCAGTCTCTCTCACTGTCTCTGTCGCTGTCTCTGTCGCTGTCTCTGTCGCTGTCTCTGTCGCTGTCTCTGTCGCTGTCTCTGTCGCTGTCTCCCTCGCCGTCTCCCTCGCCGTCTCCCTCGCCGTCTCCCTCGCCGTCTCCCTCGCCGTCTCCCTCGCCGTCTCCCTCGCAGTCTCTCTCGCAGTCTCTCTCGCTGTCTCTCTCAATGTACTCTCGCTGTCTCCCTCACTGTCTCACTCGCTCTATCCCTCGCTGTATCTCTCGCAGTCTCTCTCGCAGTCTCTCTCGCAGTCTCTCTCTCAGTCTCTCTCGCAGTCTCTCTCGCTGTCTCCCTCGCAGTCTCTCTCGCTCTCTCTCTCACTGTCTCTCTCGCAGTCTCTCTCTCCATCTCTCTCACCATCTCTCTCGCCGTCTCTCTCGCAGTCTCCCTCGCTGTCTCCCTCGCTGTCTCCCTCGCTGTCTCCCTCGCTGTCTCCCTCGCAGTCTCTCTCGCAGTCTCTCTCGCAGTCTCTCTCGCAGTCTCCCTCGCTGTCTCCCTCACAGTCTCTCTCGCTGTCTCCCTTGCAGTCTCCCACACAGTCTCTCACGCTTTCTCCCTCGCTTTCTCCCTCGCAGTCTCTCTCGCAGTCTCTCTCGCAGTCTCTCTCGCAGTCTCTCTCGCAGTCTCTCTCGCTGTCCCTCTCGCAGTCTCTCTCGCTGTCCCTCTCGCTGTCCCTCTCGCAGTCTCTCTCGCTGTCTCCCTCGCAGTCTCTCTCGCAGTCTCCTTTGCAGTCTCTCTCGCTGTCTCTCTCGCTGTCTCTCTCGCTGTCTCTCTCGCTGTCTCTCTCGCTGTCTCTCTCGCTGTCTCTCTCGCTGTCTCTCTCGATGTCTCTCTCGCAGTCTCACTCGCAGTCTGCCTCGCAGTCTCCCTCGCAGTCTCTCTCGTAGTCTCCTTTGCAGTCTCTCTCGCTGTCTCTCTCGCTGTCTCTCTCGCTGTCTCTCTCGCATTCTCTCTCGCAGTCTCCCTCGCAGTCTCTTTCGCTGTCTCCCTCGCTGTTTCCCTCACAGTCTCCCTCGCAGTCTCCCTCGCAGTCTCCCTCGCAGTCTCTCTCGCAGTCGCTCTCCCTTTCTCCCTCGCTGTCTCTCTCGCAGTCCTTCTCGCAGTCTCTCTCGCAGTCTCTCTCGCTGTCTCTCTCGCTGTCTCCCTCGCTGTCTCCCTCGCTGTCTCCCTCGCTGTCTCCCTCGCTGTCTACCTCACTGTCTCCCACGCTGTCTCCCACGCTGTCTCCCTCGCAGTCTCCCTCGCAGTCTCCCTCGCAGTCTCCCTCGCTGTCTCCCTCGCTTTCTCCCTCGCTGTCTCTCTCGCTGTCTCCCTCGCTGTCTCCCTCGCTGTCTCCCTCGCTGTCTCCCGTGCTGTCTCCCTCACTGTGTCCCTCGCTCTCTCCCTCGCAGTCTCCCTCACCGTCTCCCTCGCCGTCTCTCTCGCAGTCTCTCTCGCTGTCTTCCTCGCAGTTTCTCTCGCTGTCTCCCTCGCTGCCTCCCTCGCTGTCTCCCAAGCAGTCGCTATCGCAGTCTCTCTCGCTGTCTCCCTCGCTGTCTCCCTCACTGCCTCCCTCGCTGTCTCCCTAGCAGTCGCTCTCGCAGTCTCTCTCGCTGTCTTCCTCGCTGTGTCCCTCGCAGTCTCTCTCGCAGTCTTACTCGCAGTTTCTCTCGCTGTCTCCCACGCTGTCTCCCTCGCTGTCTCACGCGATCTCTCTCGCATTCTCTCTCATTGTCTCCCTTGCAGTCTCTCTCGCTGTGTCCCTCGCAGTCTCTCTCGCAGTCTCTATTGCTGTCTCTGTCGCTGTCTCTGTCGCTGTCTCCCTCGCTGTCTCCCTCGCTGTCTCCCTCGCTGTCTCCCTCGCTGTCTCCCTCGCTGTCTCCCTCGCTGCCTCCCTCGCAGTCTCTCTCGAAGTCTCTCTCGCTGTCTACCTCGCTGTCTCCCTCGCTCTCTCTCTCGCTCTCTCTCTCGCCGTCTCCCTCGCCGTCTTAATCGCTGTCTCCCTCGCATTCTCTCTCGCAGTGTCTCTCGCTGTCTCCCTCGCAGTCTCCCACACAGTCACTCACGCTTTCTCCCTCGCTTTCTCCCTCGCAGTCTCTCTCGCAGTCTCTCTCGCAGTCTTTCTCGCAGTCTCTCTCGCAGTCTCTCTCGCTGTCCCTCTCGCAGTCTCTCTCGCTGTCCCTCTCGCAGTCTCTCTCGCAGTCTCTCTCGCTGTCTCCCTCGCAGTCTCTCTCGCAGTCTCCTCTGCAGTCTCTCTCGCTGTCTCTCTCGCTGTCTCTCTCGCTGTCTCTCTCGCTGTCTCTCTCGCTGTCTCTCTCGCTGTCTCTCTCGCAGTCTCCCTCGCAGTCTGCCTCGCAGTCTCCCTCGCAATCTCTCTCGTAGTCTCCTTTGCAGTCTCTCTCGCTGTCTCTCTCGCTGTCTGTCTCGCTGTCTCTCTCGCTGTCTCTCTCGCTGTCTGTCTCGCTGTCTCTCTCGCTGTCTCTCTCGCATTCTCTCTCGCATTCTCTCTCGCAGTCTCCCTCGCAGTCTCCCTCGCAGTCTCTTTCGCTGTCTCCCTCGCTGTTTCCCTCACAGTCTCTTTCGCTGTCTCCCTCGCAGTCTCCCTCGCAGTCGCTCTCACTTTCTCCCTCGCTGTCTCTCTCGCAGTCCTTCTCGCAGTCTCTCTCGCAGTCTCTCTCGCTGTCTCTCTCGCTGTCTCTCTCGCTGTCTCCCTCGCTGTCTCCCTCGCTGTCTCCCTCGCTGTCTCCCTCGCTGTCTCCCACGCTGTCTCCCTCGCAGTCTCCCTCGCAGTCTCCCTCGCAGTCTCCCTCGCAGTCTCTCTCGCTGTCTCCCTCGCTTTCTCCCTCGCTGTCTCCCTCGCTGTCTCTCTCGCTGTCTCCCTCGCAGTCTCTCTCGCTGTCTCCCTCGCTGTCTCCCTCGCTGTCTCCCTCGCTGTCTCCCTCGCTGTCTCCCTCGCTCTCTCCCTCGCAGTCTCCCTCACCGTCTCCCTCGCCGTCTCTCTCGCAGTCTCTCTCGCTGTCTTCCTCGCAGTTTCTCTCGCTGTCTCCCTCGCTGCCTCCCTCGCTGTATCCCAAGCAGTCGCTCTCGCAGTCTCCCTCGCTGTCTCCCTCACTGCCTCCCTCGCTGTCTCCCTCGCTGTCTCCCTAGCAGTCGCTCTCGCAGTCTCTCTCGCTGTCTTCCTCGCTGTGTCCCTCGCAGTCTCTCTCGCAGTCTCTCTCGCAGTCTTACTCGCAGTTTCTCTCGCTGTCTCCCTCGCTGCCTCCCACGCTGTCTCCCTCGCTGTCTCACGCGATCTCTCTCGCATTCTCTCTCGTTGTCTCCCTTGCAGTCTCTCTCGCAGTCTCTATTGCTGTCTCTGTCGCTGTCTCCCTCGCTGCCTCCCTCGCAGTCTCTCTCGAAGTCTCTCTCGCTGTCTACCTCGCTGTCTCCCTCGCTCTCTCTCTCGCTCTCTCTCTCGCCGTCTCCCTCGCCGTCTTAATCGCTGTCTCCCTCGCATTCTCTCTCGCAGTGTCTCTCGCTGTCTCCCTCGCAGTCTCTCTCGCTGTCTCCCTCACAGTTTTTCTCGCTGTATCCCTCGCAGTCTCTCTCGAAGTCGCTCTCGCTTTCTCCCTCGCTGTCTCTCTCGCAGTCCTTCTCGCAGTCCTTCTCGCAGTCTCTCTCGCTGTCTCCAGCGCTATCTCCCTCGCTGTCTCCCTCGCTGTCTCCCTCGCTGTCTCCCTCGCTGTCTCCCTCGCTGTCTCCCTCGCTGTCTCCCACGCAGTCTCTCTCGCTGTCTCTCTCGCTGTCTCCATGGCTTTCTCCCTCGCTGTCTCTCTCGCTGTCTCTCTCGCTGTCTCTCTCGCTGTCTCTCTCGCTGTCTCTCTCGCTGTCTCTCTCGCTGTCTCTCTCGCTGTCTCCCTTGCAGTCTCTCTTGCAGTCTCTCTCGCTGTCTCCCTCACTGTGTCTCTCGCTCTCTCCCTCGCTCTCTCCCTCGCTGTCTCCCTCGCTGTCTCATGCGCTCTCTCTCGCAGTCTCTCTCGCTGTCTCCCTCGCTGTCTCCCTCGCTGTGTCCCTCGCTGTCTCCCTCGCTGTCTCCCTCGCTGTCTCCCTCGCTGTGTCCCTCGCTGTGTCCCTCGCTGTCTCTCTCGCAGTCTCCCTCGCTGTCTCCCTCGCTGTCTCCCTCGCAGTCTCCCTCGCTGTCTCCCTCGCTGTCTCCCTCGTCGTCTCCCTCGCCGTCTCCCTTGCAGTCACTCTCTCTGTATCCCCGGCTGTCTCTCTCGCTATCTCCATAGCAGTCTCTCTCACTGTCTCTGTCGCTGTCTCTGTCGCTGTCTCTGTCGCTGTCTCTGTCGCTGTCTCCCTCGCTGTCTCCCTCGCTGTCTCCCTGGCCGTCTCCCTGGCCGTCTCCCTGGCCGTCTCCCTGGCCGTCTCCCTGGCCGTCTCTCTCGCAGTCTCTCTCGCAGTCTCTCTCACAGTCTCTCTCACTGTCTCTCTCGCTGTCTCCCTCGCAGTCTCTCTCGCTCTCTCCCTCACTGTCTCTCTCGCCGTCTCTCTCTCCATCTCTCTCGCCATCTCTCTCGCAGTCTCCCTCGCTGTCTCCCTCGCTGTCTCCCTCGCAGTCTCTCTCGCAGTCTCTCTCGCAATCTCTCTCGCTGTCTCTCTCGCTGTCTCTCTCGCTGTCTCCCTCACTGTGTCCCTCGCAGTCTCCCTCGCTGTCTCCCTCGCTGTCTCCCTCGCCGTCTCCCTTGCAGTCACTCTCTCTGTATCCCCGGCTGTCTCTCTCGCTATCTCCATAGCAGTCTCTCTCACTGTCTCCCTCGCTGTCTCTGTCGCTGTCTCTGTCGCTGTCTCTGTCGCTGTCTCTGTCGCTGTCTCTGTCGCTGTCTCTGTCGCTGTCTCTGTCGCTGTCTCCCTCGCCGTCTCCCTCGCAGTCTCTCTCGCTGTCTCTCTCAATGTACTCTCGCTGTCTCCCTCACTGTCTCACTCGCTCTATCCCTCGCTGTATCTCTCGCAGTCTCTCTCACAGTCTCTCTCGCAGTCTCTCTCACAGTCTCTCTCGCTGTCTCTCTCGCTGTCTCCCTCGCAGTCTCTCTCGCTCTCTCCCTCACTGTCTCTCTCGCAGTCTATCTCGCCGTCTCTCTCTCCATCTCTCTCGCCATCTCTCTAGCCATCTCTCTCGCAGTCTCCCTCGCTGTCTCCCTCGCAGTCTCCCTCGCAGTCTCCCTCGCAGTCTCTCTCGCAGTCTCTCTCGCAGTCTCTCTCGCAGTCTCTCTCGCAGTCTCTCTCGCAGTCTCTCTCGCAGTCTCCCTCGCTGTCTCCCTCACAGTCTCTCTCGCTGTCTCCCTTGCAGTCTCCCACACAGTCTCTCACGCTTTCTCCCTCGCTTTCTCCCTCGCAGTCTCTCTCGCAGTCTCTCTCGCAGTCTCTCTCGCAGTCTCTCTCGCAGTCTCTCTCGCAGTCTCTCTCGCTGTCTCTCTCGCAGTCTCCCTCGCAGTCTCCCTCGCAGTCTCTCTCGTAGTCTCCTTTGCAGTCTCTCTCGCTGTCTCTCTCGCTGTCTCTCTCGCTGTCTCTCTCGCTGTCTCTCTCGCTGTCTCTCTCGCTGTCTCTCTCGCAGTCTCTCTCGCAGTCTCCCTCGCAGTCTCTTTCGCTGTCTCCCTCGCTGTTTCCCTCACAGTCTCTTTCGCTGTCTCCCTCGCAGTCTCCCTCGCATTCTCTCTCGCAGTCGCTTTCACTTTCTCCCTCGCAGTCTCTCTCGCAGTCCTTCTCGCAGTCCTTCTCGCAGTCTCTCTCGCTGTCTCTCTCGCTGTCTCCCTCGCTGTCTCCCTCGCTGTCTCCCTCGCTGTCTCCCTCGCTGTCTCCCACGCTGTCTCCCTCGCAGTCTCCCTCGCAGTCTCCCTCGCTGTCTCCCTCGCTTTCTCCCTCGCTTTCTCCCTCGCTGTCTCTCTCGCTGTCTCTCTCGCTGTCTCCCTCGCTTTCTCCCTCACAGTCTCCCTCGCTGTCTCCCTCGCTGTCTCCCTCGCTGTCTCCCTCGCTGTCTCCCTCGCTGTCTCCCTCGCTGTCTCCCTTGCTGTCTCCCTCACTGTGTCCCTCGCTCTCTCCCTCGCAGTCTCCCTCACCGTCTACCTCGCCCTCTCTCTCGCAGTCTCTCTCGCTGTCTTCCTCGCAGTCTCTCTCGCTGTCTCCCTCGCTGTCTCCCTCGCTGCCTCCCTCGCTGCCTCCCTCGCTGCCTCCCTCGCTGCCTCCCAAGCAGTCGCTCTCGCAGTCGCTCTCGCAGTCTCTCTCGCTGTCTCCCTCGCTGTCTCCCTCACTGCCTCCCTCGCTGTCTCCCTAGCAGTCGCTCTCGCAGTCTCTCTCGCTGTCTTCCTCGCTGTGTCCCTCGCAGTCTCTCTCGCAGTCTCTCTCGCAGTCTTACTCGCAGTTTCTCTCGCTGTCTCCCTCGCTGCCTCCCACGCTGTCTCCCTCGCTGTCTCCCACGCTGTCTCCCTCGCTGTCTCACGCGATCTCTCTCGCATTCTCTCTCGTTGTCTCCCTTGCAGTCTCTCTCGCTGTGTCCCTCGCAGTCTCTCTCGCAGTCTCTAATGCTGTCTCTGTCGCTGTCTCCCTCGCTGTCTCCCTCGCTGCCTCTCTCGAAGTCTCTCTCGCTATCTACCTCGCTGTCTCCCTCGCTCTCTCTCTCGCTCTCTCTCTCGCAGTGTCTCTCGCAGTCTCCCTCGCAGTCTCCCTCGCAGTCTCTCTCGCTGTCTCCCTCGCAGTCTCTCTCGAAGTCGCTCTCGCTTTCTCCCTCGCTGTCTCTCTCGCAGTCCTTCTCGCAGTCCTTCTCGCAGTCTCTCTCGCTGTCTCCAGCGCTGTCTCCCTCGCTGTCTCCCTCGCTGTCTCCCATGCAGTCTCTCTCGCTGTCTCTCTCGCTGTCTCCATGGCTTTCTCCCTCGCTGTCTCTCTCGCTGTCTCTCTCGCTGTCTCTCTCGCTGTCTCTCTCGCTGCCTCTCTCGCTGTCTCTCTCGCTGTCTCCCTTGCTGTCTCCCTTGCTGTCTCTCTTGCAATCTCTCTCGCTGTCTCCTTCACTGTGTCTCTCGCTCTCTCCCTCGCTGTCTCCCTCGCTGTCTCATGCGCTCTCTCTCGCAGTCTCTCTCGCTGTCCCCCTCGCTGTCTCCCTCGCTGTTTCCCTCGCTGTGTCCCTCGCTGTGTCCCTCGCTGTGTCCCTCGCTGTGTCCCTCGCTGTGTCCCTCGCTGTCTCTCTCGCTGTCTCTCTCGCAGTCTCCCTCGCTGTCTCCCTCGCTGTCTCCCTCGCTGTCTCCCTCGCTGTCTCCCTCGCAGTCTCTCTCGCTGTCTCCCTCGTCGTCTCCCTCGCCGTCTCCCTTGCAGTCACTCTCTCTGTATCCCCGGCTGTCTCTCTCGCTATCTCCATAGCAGTCTCTCTCACTGTCTCCCTCGCTGTCTCTGTCTCTGTCGCTGTCTCTGTCGCTGTCTCTGTCGCTGTCTCTGTCGCTGTCTCTGTCGCTGTCTCCCTGGCCGTCTCCCTGGCCGTCTCCCTGGCCGTCTCCCTGGCCGTCTCTCTCGCAGTCTCTCTCGCTGTCTCTCTCAATGTACTCTCGCTGTCTCCCTCGCTGTCTCCCTCGCTGTCTCACTCGCTCTATCCCTCGCTGTATCTCTCGCAGTCTCTCTCACAGTCTCTCTCACAGTCTCTCTCGCTGTCTCCCTCGCAGTCTCTCTCGAAGTCGCTCTCGCTTTCTCCCTCGCTGTCTCTCTCGCAGTCCTTCTCGCAGTCCTTCTCGCAGTCTCTCTCGCTGTCTCCAGCGCTGTCTCCCTCGCTGTCTCCCTCGCTGTCTCCCTCGCTGTCTCCCTCGCTGTCTCCCTCGCTGTGTCCCTCGCTGTCTCCCTCGCTGTCTCCCTCGCTGTCTCCCTCGCTGTCTCCCTCGCTGTCTCCCACGCAGTCTCTCTCGCTGTCTCTCTCGCTGTCTCAATCGCTTTCTCCCTCGCTGTCTCTCTCGCTGTCTCCCTCGCTGTCTCCCACGCAGTCTCTCTCGCTGGCTCTCTCGCTGTCTCAATCGCTTTCTCCCTCGCTGTCTCTCTCGCTGTCTCTCTCGCTGTCTCTCTCGCTGTCTCCCTTGCAGTCTCTCTTGCAGTCTCTCTTGCAGTCTCTCTTGCAGTCTCTCTTGCAGTCTCTCTCGCAGT
This sequence comes from Heterodontus francisci, assembly GCF_036365525.1. Taxonomy (NCBI): domain Eukaryota; kingdom Metazoa; phylum Chordata; class Chondrichthyes; order Heterodontiformes; family Heterodontidae; genus Heterodontus; species Heterodontus francisci. Next base: position 1,252,315 of record NW_027141323.1, read on the forward strand.
CTCTCTCGCAGTCTCCCTCGCTGTCTCCCTCGCTGTCTCCCTCGCTGTGTCTCTCGCTCTCTCCCTCGCTGTCTCCCTCGCTGTCTCATGCGCTCTCTCTCGCAGTCTCTCTCGCTGTCTCCCTCACTGTGTCCCTCGCAGTCTCCCTCGCAGTCTCCCTCGCAGTCTCCCTCGCAGTCTCCCTCGCTGTCTCCCTCGCTGTCTCCCTCGCCGTCTCCCTCGCCGTCTCCCTCGCCGTCTCCCTCGCCATCTCCCTCGCCGTCACTCTCTCTGTATCCCCGGCTGTCTCACTCGCTATCTCCATAGCAGTCTCTCTCACTGTCTCCCTCGCTGTCTCCCTCGCTGTCTCTGTCGCTGTCTCTGTCGCTGTCGCTGTCTCTGTCGCTGTCTCTGTCGCTGTCTCTGTCGCTGTCTCTGTCGCTGTCACTGTCGCTGTCTCTGTCGCTGTCTCCCTCGCTGTCTCCCTCGTCGTCTCTCTCGCTGTCTCTGTCAATGTACTCTCGCAGTCTCTCTCGCTGTCTCTCTCGCTGTCTACCTCGCAGTCTCTCTCGCTCTCTCCCTCACTGTCTCTCTCGCAGTCTCTCTCGCCGTCTCTCTCGCCATCTCTCTCGCAGTCTCCCTCGCTGTCTCCCTCGCTGTCTCCCTCGCAGTCTCTCTCGCAGTCTCCCTCGCTGTCTCCCTCACAGTCTCTCTCGCTGTCTCTCTCAATGTACTCTCGCAGTCTCTCTCGCTGTCTCACTCGCTCTATCCCTCGCTGTATCTCTCGCAGTCTCTCTCGCAGTCTCTCTCGCAGTCTCTCTCGCTGTCTCTCTCGCTGTCTACCTCGCAGTCTCTCTCGCTCTCTCCCTCACTGTCTCTCTCGCAGTCTCTCTCGCCGTCTCTCTCGCCATCTCTCTCGCAGTTTCTCTCGCTGTCTCCCTCGCTGTCTCCCTCGCTGTCTCCCTCGCTGCCTCCCTCGCTGCCTCCCTCGCTGCCTCCCTCGCTGCCTCCCTCGCTGTCTCCCAAGCAGTCGCTCTCGCAGTCGCTCTCGCAGTCTCTCTCACTGTCTCCCTCGCTGTCTCCCTCACTGCCTCCCTCGCTGTCTCCCTAGCAGTCGCTCTCGCAGTCGCTCTCGCAGTCTCTCTCGCTGTCTTCCTCGCTGTCTCCCTCGCAGTCTCTCTCGCAGTCTCTCTCGCAGTCTCTCTCGCAGTCTCTCTCGCAGTCTTACTCGCAGTTTCTCTCGCTGTCTCCCTCGCTGCCTCCCACGCTGTCTCCCTCGCTGTCTCACGCGATCTCTCTCGCATTCTCTCTCGTTGTCTCCCTTGCAGTCTCTCTCGCTGTGTCCCTCGCAGTCTCTCTCGCAGTCTCTATTGCTGTCTCTGTCGCTGTCTCCCTCGCTGTCTCCCTCACTGCCTCTCTCGAAGTCTCTCTCGCTGTCTACCTCGCTGTCTCCCTCGCTCTCTCTCTCGCTCTCTCTCTCGCCGTCTCCCTCGCCGTCTTAATCGCTGTCTCCCTCGCATTCTCTCTCGCAGTGTCTCTCGCTGTCTCCCTCGCAGTCTCCCTCGCAGTCTCTCTCGCTGTCTCCCTCGCAGTCTCTCTCGAAGTCGCTCTCGCTTTCTCCCTCGCTGTCTCTCTCGCAGTCCTTCTCGCAGTCCTTCTCGCAGTCTCTCTCGCTGTCTCCAGCGCTGTCTCCCTCGCTGTCTCCCTCGCTGTCTCCCTCGCTGTCTCCCATGCAGTCTCTCTCGCTGTCTCTCTCGCTGTCTCCATGGCTTTCTCCCTCGCTGTCTCTCTCGCTGTCTCTCTCGCTGTCTCTCTCGCTGTCTCTCTCGCTGTCTCTCTCGCTGTCTCTCTCGCTGTCTCTCTCGCTGTCTCTCTCGCTGTCTCTTTCGCTGTCTCTCTCGCTGTCTCTCTCGCTGTCTCCCTTGCAGTCTCTCTTGCAGTCTCTCTCGCTGTCTCCCTCACTGTGTCTCTCGCTCTCTCCCTCGCTGTCTCCCTCGCTGTCTCATGCGCTCTCTCTCGCAGTCTCTCTCGCTGTCTCCCTCGCTGTGTCCCTCGATGTGTCCCTCGCTGTGTCCCTCGCTGTGTCCCTCGCTGTGTCCCTCGCTGTCTCTCTCGCAGTTTCCCTCGCAGTCTCCCTCGCTGTCTCCCTCGCTGTCTCCCTCGCAGTCTCTCACGCTGTCTCCCTCGCTGTCTCCCTCGTCGTCTCCCTCGCCGTCTCCCTTGCAGTCACTCTCTCTGTATCCCCGGCTGTCTCTCTCGCTATCTCCATAGCAGTCTCTCTCACTGTCTCCCTCGCTGTCTCTGTCTCTGTCGCTGTCTCTGTCGCTGTCTCCCTCGCTGTCTCCCTCGCTGTCTCCCTGGCCGTCTCCCTGGCCGTCTCCCTGGCCGTCTCCCTGGCCGTCTCCCTGGCCGTCTCCCTGGCCGTCTCCCTGGCCGTCTCCCTCGCAGTCTCTCTCGCAGTCTCTCTCGCTGTCTCTCTCAATGTACTCTCGCTGTCTCCCTCGCTGTCTCACTCGCTCTATCCCTCGCTGTATCTCTCGCAGTCTCTCTCACAGTCTCTCTCACAGTCTCCCTCGCAGTCTCTCTCGAAGTCGCTCTCGCTTTCTCCCTCGCTGTCTCTCTCGCAGTCCTTCTCGCAGTCTCTCTCGCTGTCTCCAGCGCTGTCTCCCTCGCTGTCTCCCTCGCTGTCTCCCTCGCTGTCTCCCTCGCTGTCTCCCTCGCTGTCTCCCTCGCTGTCTCCCTCGCTGTCTCCCTCGCTGTCTCCCACGCAGTCTCTCTCGCTGTCTCTCTCGCTGTCTCAATCGCTTTCTCCCTCGCTGTCTCTCTTGCAGTCTCTCTTGCAGTCTCTCTCGCAGTCTCCCTCGCTGTCTCCCTCGCTGTCTCCCTCGCTGTCTCCCTCGCTGTGTCTCTCGCTCTCTCCCTCGCTGTCTCCCTCGCTGTCTCATGCGCTCTCTCTCGCAGTCTCTCTCGCTGTCTCCCTCACTTTGTCCCTCGCAGTCTCCCTCGCAGTCTCCCTCACAGTCTCCCTCGCTGTCTCCCTCGCCGTCTCCCTCGCCGTCGCCCTCGCCGTCTCCCTCGCCGTCTCCCTCGCCGTCTCCCTCGCCGTCTCCCTCGCCGTCTCCCTCGCCGTCTCCCTCGCCGTCTCCCTTGCAGTCACTCTCTCTGTATCCCCGGCTGTCTCTCTCGCTATCTCCATAGCAGTCTCTCTCACTGTCTCCCTCGCTGTCTCTGTCGCTGTCTCTGTCGCTGTATCTGTCGCTGTCTCTGTCGCTGTCTCTGTCGCTGTCTCTGTCGCTGTCTCCCTCGCTGTCTCCCTCGCTGTCTCCCTCGTCGTCTCTCTCGCTGTCTCTCTCAATGTACTCTCGCTGTCTCTCTCGCTGTCTCACTCGCTCTATCCCTCGCTGTATCTCTCGCTGTCTCCCTCGTCGTCTCTCTCGCTGTCTCTCTCAATGTACTCTCGCTGTCTCTCTCGCTGTCTCACTCGCTCTATCCCTCGCTGTATCTCTCGCAGTCTCTCTCGCAGTCTCTCTCGCAGTCTCTCTCGCCGTCTCTCTCGCCATCTCTCTCGCAGTCTCCCTCGCTGTCTCCCTCGCAGTCTCCCTCGCTGTCTCCCTCACAGTCTCTCTCGCTGTCTCCCTTGCAGTCTCCCACACAGTCTCTCACGCTTTCTCCCTCGCTTTCTCCCCTGCAGTCTCTCTCGCAGTCTCTCTCGCTGTCCCTCTCGCTGTCCCTCTCGCTGTCCCTCTCGCAGTCTCTCTCGCTGTCTCCCTCGCAGTCTCTCTCGCAGTCTCCTTTGCAGTCTCTCTCGCTGTCTCTCTCGCTGTCTCTCTCGCTGTCTCTCTCGCTGTCTCTCTCGCTGCCTCTCTCGCAGTCTCTCTCGCAGTCTCTCTCGCAGTCTCCCTCGCTGTCTCCCTCGCTCTCTCCCTCGCTCTCTCCCTCGCAGTCTCCCTCGCAGTCTCTCTCGCTGCCTCTCTCGCAGTCTCTCTCGCTGCCTCTCTCGCAGTCTCTCTCGCAGTCTCTCTCGCAGTCTCTCTCGCTGTCTTCCTCGCAGTTTCTCTCGCTGTCTCCCTCGCTGTCTCCCTCGCTGTCTCCCTTGCTGCCTCCCTCGCTGCCTCCCTAGCAGTCGCTCTCGCAGTCGCTCTCGCAGTCTCTCTCGCTGTCTCCCTCGCTGTCTCCCTCGCTGTCTCCCTCGCTGCCTCCCTCGCTGTCTCCCTAGCAGTCGCTCTCGCAGTCTTCCTCGCTGTCTTCCTCGCTGTGTCCCTCGCAGTCTCTCTCGCAGTCTCTCTCGCAGTCTCTCTCGCAGTCTCTCTCGCAGTCTTCCTCGCAGTTTCTCTCGCAGTTTCTCTCGCTGTCTCCCTCGCTGCCTCCCTCGCTGTCTCACGCGATCTCTCTCGCAATCTCTCTCGCAATCTCTCTCGCTGTCTCCCTCGCAGTCTCTCTCGAAGTCGCTCTCGCTTTCTCCCTCGCTGTCTCTCTCGCAGTCCTTCTCGCAGTCCTTCTCGCAGTCTCTCTCGCTGTCTCCAGCGCTGTCTCCCTCGCTGTCTCCCTCGCTGTCTCCCTCGCTGTCTCCCTCGCTGTCTCCCTCGCTGTCTCCCACGCTGTCTCTCTCGCTGTCTCTCTCGCTGTCTCCATGGCTTTCTCCCTCGCTGTCTCTCTCGCTGTCTCTCTCGCTGTCTCTCTCGCTGTCTCTCTCGCTGTCTCTCTTGCAGTCTCTCTCGCTGTCTCCCTCGCTGTATCTCTCGCTCTCTCCCTCGCTGTCTCACGCGCTCTCTCTCGCAGTCTCTCTCGCTGTCTCTCTCGCTGTCTCTCTCGCTGTCTCCCTCGCTGTGTCCCTCGCTGTGTCCCTCGCTGTGTCCCTCGCTGTGTCCCTCGCTGTGTCCCTCGCTGTCTCTCTCGCAGTCTCCCTTGCTGTCTCCCTCGCTGTCTCCCTCGCTGTCTCCCTCGCTGTCTCCCTCGCTGTCTCCCTCGCAGTCTCTCTCGCTGTCTCCCTCGCTGTCTCCCTCGCTGTCTCCCTCGCTGTCTCCCTCGTCGTCTCCCTCGCCGTCTCCCTTGCAGTCACACTCTCTGTATCCCCGGCTGTCTCTCTCGCTATCTCCATAGCAGTCTCTCTCACTGTCTCCCCCGCTGTCTCTGTCTCTGTCGCTGTCTCTGTCGCTGTCTCTGTCGCTGTCTCTGTCGCTGTCTCTGTCGCTGTCTCTGTCGCTGTCTCTGTCTCTGTCGCTGTCTCTGTCGCTGTCTCTGTCGCTGTCTCCCTCGCCGTCTCCCTGGCCGTCTCCCTGGCCGTCTCCCTGGCCGTCTCCCTGGCCGTCTCCCTGGCCGTCTCCCTGGCCGTTTCACTGGCCGTCTCACTGGCCGTCTCCCTCGCAGTCTCTCTCGCAGTCTCTCTCGCTGTCTCTCTCAATGTACTCTCGCTGTCTCCCTCGCTGTCTCACTCGCTCTATCCCTCGCTGTATCTCTCGCAGTCTCTCTCACAGTCTCTCTCGCTGTCTCTCTCGCTGTCTCCCTCGCAGTCTCTCTCGCTCTCTCCCTCGCCGTCTCTCTCGCCGTCTCTCTCGCCGTCTCTCTCGCCGTCTCTCTCGCCGTCTCTCTCTCCATCTCTCTCGCCATCTCTCTCGCAGTCTCCCTCGCTGTCTCCCTCGCAGTCTCCCTCGCAGTCTCCCTCGCAGTCTCCCTCGCAGTCTCCCTCGCTGTCTCCCTCGCAGTCTCCCTCGCAGTCTCCCTCGCAGTCTCTCTCGCAGTCTCTCTCGCAGTCTCTCTCGCAGTCTCCCTCGCTGTCTCCCTCGCAGTCTCTCTCGCAGTCTCTCTCGCAGTCTCTCTCGCAGTCTCTCTCGCTGTCCCTCTCGCAGTCTCTCTCGCTGTCCCTCTCGCAGTCTCTCTCGCTGTCTCCCACGCTGTCTCTCTCGCAGTCTCTCTCGCAGTCTCTCTCGCAGTCTCTCTCGCTGTCTCCCTCGCTTTCTCCCTCGCTGTCTCTCTCGCTGTCTCCCTCGCTGTCTCCCTCGCAGTCTCTCTCGCAGTCTCCCTGGCAGTCTCTCTCGCTGTCTCCCTCGCTGTCTCTCTCGCTGTCTCCCTCGCTGTCTCCCTCGCTGTCTCACGCGCTCTCTCTCGCAGTCTCTCTCGCTGTCTCTCTCGCTGTGTCCCTCGCTGTGTCCCTCGCAGTCTCCCTCGCTGTGTCCCTCGCAGTCTCCCTCGCTGTCTCCCTCGCTGTCTCCCTCGCTGTCTCCCTCGCCGTCTCCCTCGCCGTCTCCCTCGCCGTCTCCCTTGCAGTCACTCTCTCTGTATCCCCGGCTGTGTCTCTCGCTATCTCCATAGCAGTCTCTCTCACTGTCTCTGTCGCTGTCTCTGTCGCTGTCTCTGTCGCTGTCTCCCTTGCTGTCTCCCTTGCTGTCTCCCTTGCTGTCTCCCTCGTTGTCTCCCTCGTCGTCTCCCTCGTCGTCTCCCTGGCCGTCTCCCTGGCCGTCTCCCTGGCCGTCTCCCTGGCCGTCTCCCTGGCCGTCTCCCTCGCCGTCTCTCTCGCAGTCTCTCTCCCCGTCTCTCTCGCTGTCTCTCTCAATGTCCTCTCGCTGTCTCCTCGCTGTCTCACTCGCTCTATCCCTCGCTGTATCTCTCGCAGTCTCTCTCGCAGTCTCTCTCGCAGTCTCTCTCGCAGTCTCTCTCGCAGTCTCTCTCGCAGTCTCTCTCGCTGTCTCTCTCGCAGTCTCCCTCGCAGTCTCCCTCGCAGTCTCCCTCGCAGTCTCCCTCGCAGTCTCTCTCGCAGTCACTCTCGCAGTCTCTCTCGCAGTCTCTCTCGCAGTCTCCCTCGTAGTCTCCCTCGCAGTCTCTCTCGATGTCTCCCTCGCAGTCTCTCTCGAAGTCGCTCTCGCTTTCTTCCTCGCTGTCTCTCTCGCAGTCCTTCTCGCAGTCCTTCTCGCAGTCTCTCTCGCTGTCTCCAGCGCTGTCTCCCTCGCTGTCTCCCTCGCTGTCTCCCTCGCTGTCTCCCTCGCTGTCTCCCTCGCTGTCTCCCTCGCTGTCTCCCTCGCTGTCTCTCTCGCTGTCTCTCTCGCTGTCTCTCTCGCTGTCTCCATCGCTTTCTCCCTCGCTGTCTCTCTCGCTGTCTCTCTCGCTGTCTCTCTCGCTGTCTCTCTCGCTGTCTCTCTCGCTGCCTCCCTTGCAGTCTCTCTTGCAGTCTCTCTCGCTTTCTCCCTCGCTGTCTCCCTCACTGTGTCTCTTGCTCTCTCCCTCGCTGTCTCCCTCGCTGTCTCATGCGCTCTCTCTCGCATTCTCTCTCGCTGTCTCCCTCACTGTGTCCCTCGCTGTGTCCCTCGCTGTGTCCCTCGCTGTCTCTCTCGCAGTCTCCCTCGCTGTCTCCCTCGCCGTCTCCCTCGCCGTCTCCCTTGCAGTCACTCTCTCTGTATCCCCGGCTGTCTCTTTCGCTATCTCCATAGCAGTCTCTCTCACTGTCTACCTCGCTGTCTCTGTCGCTGTCTCTGTCACTGTCTCCCTCGCTGTCTCCCTCGCTGTCTCCCTCGCCGTCTCCCTCGCCGTCTCCCTCGCCGTCTACCTCGCCGTCTCCCTCGCCGTCTCCCTCGCCGTCTCCCTCGCCGTCTCCCTCGCAGTCTCTCTCGCAGTCTCTCTCGCTGTCTCTCTCAATGTACTCTCGCTATCTCCCTCGCTGTCTCACTCGCTCAATCCCTCGCTGTCTCTCTCGCAGTCTCTCTCGCAGTCTCTCTCGCAGTCTCTCTCGCAGTCTCTCTCGCAGTCTCTCTTGCAGTCTCTCTCGCTGTCTCTCTCGCTGTCTCTCTCGCTGTCTCCCTCGCAGTCTCTCTCGCTCTCTCCCTCACTGTCTCTCGCGCAGTCTCTCTCGCAGTCTCTCTCGCAGTCTCTCTCGCTGTCTCTCTCGCTGTCTCCCTCGCAGTCTCTCTCGCTCTCTCCCTCACTGTCTCTCTCGCAGTCTCCCTCGCTGTCTCCCTCGCTGTCTCCCTCGCTGTCTCCCTCGCAGTCTCTCTCGCAGTCTCTCTCGCAGTCTCTCTCGCAGTCTCTCTCGCTGTCTCTCTCGCTGTCCCTCTCGCAGTCTCTCTCGCTGTCTCCCTCGCAGTCTCCCTCGCAGTCTCCCTCGCAGTCTCTCTCGCTGTCTCTCTCGCTGTCTCTTCCGCTGTCTCCCTCGCTGTTTCCCTCACAGTCTCTTTCGCAGTCTCCCTCGCAGTCGCCCTCGCAGTCTCCCTCGCAGTCTCCCTCGCAGTCCTTCTCGCAGTCCTTCTCGCAGTCCTTCTCGCAGTCTCCCTCGCTGTCTCCCTCGCTGTCTCCCTCGCTGTCTCCCTCGCTGTCTCCCTCGCTGTCTCCCTCGCTGTCTCCCTCGCTGTCTCCCTCGCTGTCTCCCTCGCTGTCTCCCACGCTGTCTCCCTCGCAGTCTCTCTCGCTGTCTCTCTCGCTGTCTCCCTCGCTTTCTCCCTCGCTGTCTCTCTCGCTGTCTCTCTCGCTGTCTCCCTCGCAGTCTCTCTCGCAGTCTCCCTCGCTGTCTCCCTCGCAGTCTCTCTCGCTGTCTCCCTGGCAGTCTCCCACACAGTCTCTCACGCTTTCTCCCTCGCTTTCTCCCTCGCAGTCTCTCTCGCAGTCTCTCTCGCAGTCTCTCTCGCAGTCCTTCTCTCAGTCCTTCTCGCAGTCTCTCTCGCTGTCTCCCTCGCTGTCTCCCTCGCTGTCTCCCTCGCTGTCTCCCTCGCTGTCTCCCTCGCTGTCTCCCTCGCTGTCTCCCACGCTGTCTCCCTCGCAGTCTCTCTCGCTGTCTCCCTCGCTTTCTCCCTCGCTGTCTCTCTCGCTGTCTCTCTCGCTGTCTCCCTCGCTGTCTCCCTCGCTGTCTCACGCGGTCTCTCTCGCTGTCTCTCTCGCTGTCTCTCTCGCTGTCTCTCTCGCTGTCTCCCTCGCAGTCTCTCTTGCAGTCTCTCTCGCTGTCTCCCTCGCTGTCTCCCTCGCTGTCTCCCTCGCTGTCTCCCTCACTGTGTCCCTCGCTCTCTCCCTCGCTCTCTTCCTCGCCGTCTCTCTCGCAGTCTCTCTCGCTGTCTTCCTCGCAGTTTCTCTCGCAGTTTCTCTCGCAGTTTCTCTCGCAGTTTCTCTCGCCGTCTCCCTCGCTGTCTCCCTCGCTGCCTCCCTAGCAGTCGCTCTCGCAGTCGCTCTCGCAGTCGCTCTCGCAGTCGCTCTCGCTGTCTCCATCGCTGTCTCCATCGCTGTCTCCCTCGCAGTCTCCCTCGCAGTCTCCCTCGCAGTCTCCCTCGCAGTCTCCCTCGCAGTCTCCCTCGCTGTCTCCCTCGCTGCCTCCCTCGCTGTCTCCCTAGCAGTCGCTCTCGCAGTCTCTCTCGCTGTCTTCCTCGCTGTGTCCCTCGCAGTCTCTCTCGCAGTCTCTCTCGCAGTCTCTCTTGCAGTCTCTCTCGCAGTCTTCCTCGCTGTCTCCCTCGTGCCTCCCACGCTGTCTCCCTCACTGTCTCACGCGATCTCTCTCGCATTCTCTCTCGTTGTCTCCCTTGCAGTCTCTCTCGCTGCGTCTCTCGCTGTCTCTCTCGCTGTCTCCCTCGCAGTCTCTCTTGCCGTCTCTCTCGCTGTCTCCCTCGCTGTCTCCCTCGCTGTCTCCCTCGCTGTCTCCCTCGCTGTCTCCCTCGCTGTCTCCCTCGCTGTCTCCCTCACTGTGTCCCTCGCTGTCTCCCTCGCTGCCTCCCTCGCAGTCTCTCTCGAAATCTCTCTCGCTGTCTCCCTCGCTGTCTCCCTCGCTGTCTCTCTCGCTCTCTCTCTCGCCGTCTCCCTCGCCGTCTTATTCGCTGTCTCCCTCGCATTCTCTCTCGCAGTGTCTCTCGCTGTCTCCCTCGCAGTCTCCCTCGCAGTCTCTCTCGCTGTCTCCCTCGCAGTCTCCCTCGAAGTCTCTCTCGCTGTCTCCCTCACAGTCTCTCTCGCTGTCTCCCTCGCAGTCTCTCTCGAAGTCGCTCTCGCTTTCTCCCTCGCTTTCTCCCTCGCTGTCTCTCTCGCAGTCCTTCTCGCAGTCCTTCTCGCAGTCCTTCTCGCAGTCTCTCTCGCTGTCTCCCTCGCTGTGTCTCTCGCTCTCTCCCTCGCTGTCTCCATCACTGTCTCACGCGCTCTCTCTCGCAGTCTCTCTCGCTGTCTCTCTCGCTGTCTCTCTCGCTGTCTCTCTCGCTGTCTCCCTCGCTGTCTCCCTCGCTGTGTCCCTCGCTGTGTCCCTCGCTGTCTCTCTCGCAGTCTCCCTCGCTGTCTCCCTCGCTGTCTCCCTCGTCGTCTCCCTGGCCGTCTCCCTGGCCGTCTCCCTGGCCGTCTCCCTGGCCGTCTCCCTGGCCGTCTCCCTGGCCGTCTCCCTGGCCGTCTCCCTCGCAGTCTCTCTCGCTGTCTCTCTCGCTGTCTCTCTCAATGTACTCTCGCTGTCTCCCTCGCTGTCTCACTCGCTCTATCCCTCGCTGTATCTCTCGCAGTCTCTCTCACAGTCTCTCTCGCTGTCTCCCTCGCAGTCTCTCTCGCTCTCTCCCTCACTGTCTCTCTCGCCGTCTCTCTCGCCGTCTCTCTCGCCGTCTCTCTCGCCGTCTCTCTCGCCGTCTCTCTCGCCGTCTCTCTCGCCGTCTCTCTCTCCATCTCTCTCGCAATCTCTCTCGCAGTCTCCCTCGCAGTCTCTCTCGCAGTCTCTCTCGCAGTCTCCCTGGCTGTCTCCCTCGCAGTCTCTCTCGCAGTCTCTCTCGCAGTCTCTCTCGCAGTCTCTCTCGCAGTCTCCATCGCTGTCTCCCTCCCAGTCTCTCTCGCAGTCTCTCTCGCAGTCTCTCTCGCAGTCGCTCTCGCAGTCTCTCTCGCAGTCTCTCTCGCTGTCTCTCTCGCAGTCTCTCTCGCAGTCTCTCTCGCAGTCTCCTTCGCAGTCTCTCTCGCTGTCTCTCTCGCTGTCTCCCACGCTGTCTCCCTCGCAGTCTCTCTCGCAGTCTCTCTCGCAGTCTCTCTCGCAGTCTCTCTCGCAGTCTCTCTCGCTGTCTCCCTCGCTTTCTCCCTCGCTGTCTCTCTCGCTGTCTCTCTCGCTGTCCCTCTCGCAGTCTCTCTCGCTGTCCCTCTCGCATTCTCTCTCGCTGTCTCCCTCGCTGTCTCCCTCGCTGTCTCCCTCGCTGTCTCCCTCGCTGTCTCCCTCGCTGTCTCCCTCGCTGTCTCCCTCGCTGTCTCCCTCGCTGTCTCTCTCGCTGTCTCCCTCGCAGTCTCCCTCGCAGTCTCTCTTGCAGTCCCTCTCGCCGTCTCCCTCGCCGTCTCCCTCGCCGTCTCTCTCGCCGTCTCTGTCGCCGTCTCTCTCGCCGTCTCTCTCGCCGTCTCTCTCGCCGTCTCTCTCGCCGTCTCTCTCTCCATCTCTCTCGCCGTCTCTCTCGCAGTCTCCCTCGCTGTCTCCCTCGCTGTCTCCCTCGCTGTCTCCCTCGCTGTCTCTCTCGCTGTCTCCCTCGCAGTCTCTCTTGCAGTCCCTCTCGCCGTCTCCCTCGCTGTCTCCCTCGCCGTCTCTCTCGCCGTCTCTCTCGCCGTCTCTCTCGCCGTCTCTCTCGCCGTCTCTCTCGCCGTCTCTCTCGCCGTCTCTCTCTCCGTCTCTCTCGCCGTCTCTCTCGCAGTCTCCCTCGCAGTCTCTCTCGCAGTCTCTCTCGCAGTCTCCCTCGCTGTCTCCCTCGCAGTCTCTCTCGCAGTCTCTCTCGCAGTCTCTCTCGCAGTCTCTCTCGCAGTCTCCCTCGCTGTCTCCCTCCCAGTCTCTCTCGCAGTCTCTCTCGCAGTCTCTCTCGCAGTCTCTCTCGCAGTCTCTCTCGCAGTCTCTCTCGCTGTCTCTCTCGCAGTCTCTCTCGCAGTCTCTCTCGCAGTCTCCTTCGCAGTCTCTCTCGCTGTCTCTCTCGCTGTCTCCCACGCTGTCTCCCTCGCAGTCTCTCTCGCAGTCTCTCTCGCAGTCTCTCTCGCAGTCTCTCTCGCAGTCTCTCTCGCAGTCTCTCTCGCTGTCTCTCTCGCTGTCTCCCTCGCTTTCTCCCTCGCTGTCTCTCTCGCTGTCTCTCTCGCTGTCCCTCTCGCAGTCTCTCTCGCTGTCCCTCTCGCATTCTCTCTCGCTGTCTCTCTCGCTGTCTCCCTCGCTGTCTCCCTCGCTGTCTCCCTCGCTGTCTCCCTCGCTGTCTCCCTCGATGTCTCCCTCGATGTCTCCCTCGCTGTCTCCCTCGCTGTCTCCCTCGCTGTATCACTCGCTGTCTCCCTCGCTGTCTCCCTCGCTGTCTCCCTCGCTGTCTCCCACGCTGTCTCCCTCGCAGTCTCTCTCGCAGTCTCTCTCGCTGTCTCCCTCGCTGTCTCCCTCGCTGTCTCTCTCGCTGTCTCCCTCGCAGTCTCTCTTGCAGTCCCTCTCGCTGTCTCCCTCGCTGTCTCCCACGCTGTCTCCCTCGCAGTCTCTCTCGCAGTCTCTCTCGCAGTCTCTCTCGCAGTCTCTCTCGCAGTCTCTCTCGCTGTCTCTCTCGCTGTCTCCCTCGCTTTCTCCCTCGCTGTCTCTCTCGCTGTCTCTCTCGCTGTCCCTCTCGCAGTCTCTCTCGCTGTCCCTCTCGCATTCTCTCTCGCTGTCTCTCTCGCTGTCTCCCTCGCTGTCTCCCTCGCTGTCTCCCTCGCTGTCTCCCTCGCTGTCTCCCTCGCTGTCTCCCTCGATGTCTCCCTCGATGTCTCCCTCGCTGTCTCCCTCGCTGTCTCCCTCGCTGTATCCCTCGCTGTCTCCCTCGCTGTCTCCCTCGCTGTCTCCCTCGCTGTCTCCCACGCTGTCTCCCTCGCAGTCTCTCTCGCAGTCTCTCTCGCTGTCTCCCTCGCTTTCTCCCTCGCTGTCTCTCTCGCTGTCTCTCTCGCTGTCTCCCTCGCAGTCTCTCTTGCAGTCCCTCTCGCTGTCTCCCTCGCTGTCTCCCTCGCTGTCTCCCTCGCTGTCTCCCTCACTGTGTCCCTCGCTCTCTCCCTCGCTCTCTCCCTCGCAGTCTCCCTCGCCGTCTCCCTCGCCGTCTCCCTCGCCGTCTCCCTCGCCGTCTCCCTCGCCGTCTCTCTCGCAGTCTCTCTCACTGTCTTCCTCGCAGTTTCTCTCGCAGTCTCTCTCGCTGTCCCTCTCGCAGTCTCTCTCGCAGTCTCTCTCGCTGTCTCTCTCGCAGTCTCTCTCGCAGTCTCCTTTGCAGTCTCTCTCGCAGTCCTTCTCGCAGTCCTTCTCGCTGTCTCTCTCGCTGTCTCCCACGCTGTCTCCCACGCTGTCTCCCTCGCAGTCTCTCTCGCAGTCTCTCTCGCAGTCTCTCTCGCAGTCTCTCTCGCAGTCTCTCTCGCTGTCTCCCTCGCTTTCTCCCTCGCTGTCTCTCTCGCTGTCTCTCTCGCTGTCTCTCTCGCAGTCTCTCTCGCTGTCCCTCTCGCAGTCTCTCTCGCAGTCTCTCTCGCAGTCGCTCTCGCAGTCTCTCTCGCAGTCTCTCTCGCTGTCTCTCTCGCAGTCTCTCTCGCAGTCTCTCTCGCAGTCTCCTTCGCAGTCTCTCTCGCTGTCTCTCTCGCTGTCTCCCACGCTGTCTCCCTCGCAGTCTCTCTCGCAGTCTCTCTCGCAGTCTCTCTCGCAGTCTCTCTCGCTGTCTCCCTCGCTTTCTCCCTCGCTGTCTCCCTCGCTGTCTCTCTCGCTGTCCCTCTCGCAGTCTCTCTCGCTGTCCCTCTCGCATTCTCTCTCGCTGTCTCCCTCGCTGTCTCCCTCGCTGTCTCCCTCGCTGTCTCCCTCGCTGTCTCCCTCGCTGTCTCCCTCGCTGTCTCCCTCGCTGTCTCCCTCGCTGTCTCTCTCGCTGTCTCCCTCGCAGTCTCTCTTGCAGTCCCTCTCGCCGTCTCCCTCGCCGTCTCCCTCGCCGTCTCTCTCGCCGTCTCTGTCGCCGTCTCTCTCGCCGTCTCTCTCGCCGTCTCTCTCGCCGTCTCTCTCGCCGTCTCTCTCGCCGTCTCTCTCGCCGTCTCTCTCTCCATCTCTCTCGCCGTCTCTCTCGCAGTCTCCCTCGCTGTCTCCCTCGCTGTCTCCCTCGCTGTCTCCCTCGCTGTCTCTCTCGCTGTCTCCCTCGCAGTCTCTCTTGCAGTCCCTCTCGCCGTCTCCCTCGCTGTCTCCCTCGCCGTCTCTCTCGCCGTCTCTCTCGCCGTCTCTCTCGCCGTCTCTCTCGCCGTCTCTCTCGCCGTCTCTCTCGCCGTCTCTCTCTCCGTCTCTCTCGCCGTCTCTCTCGCAGTCTCCCTCGCAGTCTCTCTCGCAGTCTCTCTCGCAGTCTCCCTCGCTGTCTCCCTCGCAGTCTCTCTCGCAGTCTCTCTCGCAGTCTCTCTCGCAGTCTCTCTCGCAGTCTCTCTCGCAGTCTCCCTCGCTGTCTCCCTCCCAGTCTCTCTCGCAGTCTCTCTCGCAGTCTCTCTCGCAGTCTCTCTCGCAGTCTCTCTCGCTGTCTCTCTCGCAGTCTCTCTCGCAGTCTCTCTCGCAGTCTCCTTCGCAGTCTCTCTCGCTGTCTCTCTCGCTGTCTCCCACGCTGTCTCCCTCGCAGTCTCTCTCGCAGTCTCTCTCGCAGTCTCTCTCGCAGTCTCTCTCGCAGTCTCTCTCGCTGTCTCTCTCGCTGTCTCCCTCGCTTTCTCCCTCGCTGTCTCTCTCGCTGTCTCTCTCGCTGTCCCTCTCGCAGTCTCTCTCGCTGTCCCTCTCGCATTCTCTCTCGCTGTCTCTCTCGCTGTCTCCCTCGCTGTCTCCCTCGCTGTCTCCCTCGCTGTCTCCCTCGCTGTCTCCCTCGATGTCTCCCTCGATGTCTCCCTCGCTGTCTCCCTCGCTGTCTCCCTCGCTGTATCACTCGCTGTCTCCCTCGCTGTCTCCCTCGCTGTCTCCCTCGCTGTCTCCCACGCTGTCTCCCTCGCAGTCTCTCTCGCAGTCTCTCTCGCTGTCTCCCTCGCTTTCTCCCTCGCTGTCTCTCTCGCTGTCTCCCTCGCAGTCTCTCTTGCAGTCCCTCTCGCTGTCTCCCTCGCTGTCTCCCACGCTGTCTCCCTCGCAGTCTCTCTCGCAGTCTCTCTCGCAGTCTCTCTCGCAGTCTCTCTCGCAGTCTCTCTCGCTGTCTCTCTCGCTGTCTCCCTCGCTTTCTCCCTCGCTGTCTCTCTCGCTGTCTCTCTCGCTGTCCCTCTCGCAGTCTCTCTCGCTGTCCCTCTCGCATTCTCTCTCGCTGTCTCTCTCGCTGTCTCCCTCGCTGTCTCCCTCGCTGTCTCCCTCGCTGTCTCCCTCGCTGTCTCCCTCGCTGTCTCCCTCGATGTCTCCCTCGATGTCTCCCTCGCTGTCTCCCTCGCTGTCTCCCTCGCTGTATCCCTCGCTGTCTCCCTCGCTGTCTCCCTCGCTGTCTCCCTCGCTGTCTCCCACGCTGTCTCCCTCGCAGTCTCTCTCGCAGTCTCTCTCGCTGTCTCCCTCGCTTTCTCCCTCGCTGTCTCTCTCGCTGTCTCTCTCGCTGTCTCCCTCGCAGTCTCTCTTGCAGTCCCTCTCGCTGTCTCCCTCGCTGTCTCCCTCGCTGTCTCCCTCGCTGTCTCCCTCACTGTGTCCCTCGCTCTCTCCCTCGCTCTCTCCCTCGCAGTCTCCCTCGCCGTCTCCCTCGCCGTCTCCCTCGCCGTCTCCCTCGCCGTCTCCCTCGCCGTCTCTCTCGCAGTCTCTCTCACTGTCTTCCTCGCAGTTTCTCTCGCAGTCTCTCTCGCTGTCCCTCTCGCAGTCTCTCTCGCAGTCTCTCTCGCTGTCTCTCTCGCAGTCTCTCTCGCAGTCTCCTTTGCAGTCTCTCTCGCAGTCCTTCTCGCAGTCCTTCTCGCTGTCTCTCTCGCTGTCTCCCACGCTGTCTCCCACGCTGTCTCCCTCGCAGTCTCTCTCGCAGTCTCTCTCGCAGTCTCTCTCGCAGTCTCTCTCGCAGTCTCTCTCGCTGTCTCCCTCGCTTTCTCCCTCGCTGTCTCTCTCGCTGTCTCTCTCGCTGTCTCTCTCGCAGTCTCTCTCGCTGTCCCTCTCGCAGTCTCTCTCGCAGTCTCTCTCGCAGTCTCTCTCGCAGTCTCTCTCGCAGTCTCCTTTGCAGTCTCTCTCGCTGTCTCTCTCGCAGTCTCCCTCGCTGTCTCTCTCGCAGTCTCTCTCGCAGTCTCCCTGGCTGTCTCCCTCGCAGTCTCTCTCGCAGTCTCTCTCGCAGTCTCTCTCGCAGTCTCTCTCGCAGTCTCCATCGCTGTCTCCCTCCCAGTCTCTCTCGCAGTCTCTCTCGCAGTCTCTCTCGCAGTCGCTCTCGCAGTCTCTCTCGCAGTCTCTCTCGCTGTCTCTCTCGCAGTCTCTCTCGCAGTCTCTCTCGCAGTCTCCTTCGCAGTCTCTCTCGCTGTCTCTCTCGCTGTCTCCCACGCTGTCTCCCTCGCAGTCTCTCTCGCAGTCTCTCTCGCAGTCTCTCTCGCAGTCTCTCTCGCTGTCTCCCTCGCTTTCTCCCTCGCTGTCTCTCTCGCTGTCTCTCTCGCTGTCCCTCTCGCAGTCTCTCTCGCTGTCCCTCTCGCATTCTCTCTCGCTGTCTCCCTCGCTGTCTCCCTCGCTGTCTCCCTCGCTGTCTCCCTCGCTGTCTCCCTCGCTGTCTCCCTCGCTGTCTCCCTCGCTGTCTCCCTCGCTGTCTCTCTCGCTGTCTCCCTCGCAGTCTCTCTTGCAGTCCCTCTCGCCGTCTCCCTCGCCGTCTCCCTCGCCGTCTCTCTCGCCGTCTCTGTCGCCGTCTCTCTCGCCGTCTCTCTCGCCGTCTCTCTCGCCGTCTCTCTCGCCGTCTCTCTCGCCGTCTCTCTCTCCATCTCTCTCGCCGTCTCTCTCGCAGTCTCTCTCGCAGTCTCTCTCGCAGTCTCTCTCGCAGTCTCTCTCGCAGTCTCTCTCGCAGTCTCCCTCGCTGTCTCCCTCCCAGTCTCTCTCGCAGTCTCTCTCGCAGTCTCTCTCGCAGTCTCTCTCGCAGTCTCTCTCGCTGTCTCTCTCGCAGTCTCTCTCGCAGTCTCTCTCGCAGTCTCCTTCGCAGTCTCTCTCGCTGTCTCTCTCGCTGTCTCCCACGCTGTCTCCCTCGCAGTCTCTCTCGCAGTCTCTCTCGCAGTCTCTCTCGCAGTCTCTCTCGCAGTCTCTCTCGCTGTCTCTCTCGCTGTCTCCCTCGCTTTCTCCCTCGCTGTCTCTCTCGCTGTCTCTCTCGCTGTCCCTCTCGCAGTCTCTCTCGCTGTCCCTCTCGCATTCTCTCTCGCTGTCTCTCTCGCTGTCTCCCTCGCTGTCTCCCTCGCTGTCTCCCTCGCTGTCTCCCTCGCTGTCTCCCTCGATGTCTCCCTCGATGTCTCCCTCGCTGTCTCCCTCGCTGTCTCCCTCGCTGTATCACTCGCTGTCTCCCTCGCTGTCTCCCTCGCTGTCTCCCTCGCTGTCTCCCACGCTGTCTCCCTCGCAGTCTCTCTCGCAGTCTCTCTCGCTGTCTCCCTCGCTTTCTCCCTCGCTGTCTCTCTCGCTGTCTCCCTCGCAGTCTCTCTTGCAGTCCCTCTCGCTGTCTCCCTCGCTGTCTCCCACGCTGTCTCCCTCGCAGTCTCTCTCGCAGTCTCTCTCGCAGTCTCTCTCGCAGTCTCTCTCGCAGTCTCTCTCGCTGTCTCTCTCGCTGTCTCCCTCGCTTTCTCCCTCGCTGTCTCTCTCGCTGTCTCTCTCGCTGTCCCTCTCGCAGTCTCTCTCGCTGTCCCTCTCGCATTCTCTCTCGCTGTCTCTCTCGCTGTCTCCCTCGCTGTCTCCCTCGCTGTCTCCCTCGCTGTCTCCCTCGCTGTCTCCCTCGCTGTCTCCCTCGATGTCTCCCTCGATGTCTCCCTCGCTGTCTCCCTCGCTGTCTCCCTCGCTGTATCCCTCGCTGTCTCCCTCACTGTCTCCCTCGCTGTCTCCCTCGCTGTCTCCCACGCTGTCTCCCTCGCAGTCTCTCTCGCAGTCTCTCTCGCTGTCTCCCTCGCTTTCTCCCTCGCTGTCTCTCTCGCTGTCTCTCTCGCTGTCTCCCTCGCAGTCTCTCTTGCAGTCCCTCTCGCTGTCTCCCTCGCTGTCTCCCTCGCTGTCTCCCTCGCTGTCTCCCTCACTGTGTCCCTCGCTCTCTCCCTCGCTCTCTCCCTCGCAGTCTCCCTCGCCGTCTCCCTCGCCGTCTCCCTCGCCGTCTCCCTCGCCGTCTCCCTCGCCGTCTCTCTCGCAGTCTCTCTCACTGTCTTCCTCGCAGTTTCTCTCGCAGTCTCTCTCGCTGTCCCTCTCGCAGTCTCTCTCGCAGTCTCTCTCGCTGTCTCTCTCGCAGTCTCTCTCGCAGTCTCCTTTGCAGTCTCTCTCGCAGTCCTTCTCGCAGTCCTTCTCGCTGTCTCTCTCGCTGTCTCCCACGCTGTCTCCCACGCTGTCTCCCTCGCAGTCTCTCTCGCAGTCTCTCTCGCAGTCTCTCTCGCAGTCTCTCTCGCAGTCTCTCTCGCTGTCTCCCTCGCTTTCTCCCTCGCTGTCTCTCTCGCTGTCTCTCTCGCTGTCTCTCTCGCAGTCTCTCTCGCTGTCCCTCTCGCAGTCTCTCTCGCAGTCTCTCTCGCAGTCTCTCTCGCAGTCTCTCTCGCAGTCTCCTTTGCAGTCTCTCTCGCTGTCTCTCTCGCAGTCTCCCTCGCTGTCTCTCTCGCAGTCTCTCTCGCAGTCTCCCTGGCTGTCTCCCTCGCAGTCTCTCTCGCAGTCTCTCTCGCAGTCTCTCTCGCAGTCTCTCTCGCAGTCTCCATCGCTGTCTCCCTCCCAGTCTCTCTCGCAGTCTCTCTCGCAGTCTCTCTCGCAGTCGCTCTCGCAGTCTCTCTCGCAGTCTCTCTCGCTGTCTCTCTCGCAGTCTCTCTCGCAGTCTCTCTCGCAGTCTCCTTCGCAGTCTCTCTCGCTGTCTCTCTCGCTGTCTCCCACGCTGTCTCCCTCGCAGTCTCTCTCGCAGTCTCTCTCGCAGTCTCTCTCGCAGTCTCTCTCGCTGTCTCCCTCGCTTTCTCCCTCGCTGTCTCTCTCGCTGTCTCTCTCGCTGTCCCTCTCGCAGTCTCTCTCGCTGTCCCTCTCGCATTCTCTCTCGCTGTCTCCCTCGCTGTCTCCCTCGCTGTCTCCCTCGCTGTCTCCCTCGCTGTCTCCCTCGCTGTCTCCCTCGCTGTCTCCCTCGCTGTCTCCCTCGCTGTCTCTCTCGCTGTCTCCCTCGCAGTCTCTCTTGCAGTCCCTCTCGCCGTCTCCCTCGCCGTCTCCCTCGCCGTCTCTCTCGCCGTCTCTGTCGCCGTCTCTCTCGCCGTCTCTCTCGCCGTCTCTCTCGCCGTCTCTCTCGCCGTCTCTCTCGCCGTCTCTCTCTCCATCTCTCTCGCCGTCTCTCTCGCAGTCTCCCTCGCTGTCTCCCTCGCTGTCTCCCTCGCTGTCTCCCTCGCTGTCTCTCTCGCTGTCTCCCTCGCAGTCTCTCTTGCAGTCCCTCTCGCCGTCTCCCTCGCTGTCTCCCTCGCCGTCTCTCTCGCCGTCTCTCTCGCCGTCTCTCTCGCCGTCTCTCTCGCCGTCTCTCTCGCCGTCTCTCTCGCCGTCTCTCTCTCCGTCTCTCTCGCCGTCTCTCTCGCAGTCTCCCTCGCAGTCTCTCTCGCAGTCTCTCTCGCAGTCTCCCTCGCTGTCTCCCTCGCAGTCTCTCTCGCAGTCTCTCTCGCAGTCTCTCTCGCAGTCTCTCTCGCAGTCTCTCTCGCAGTCTCCCTCGCTGTCTCCCTCCCAGTCTCTCTCGCAGTCTCTCTCGCAGTCTCTCTCGCAGTCTCTCTCGCTGTCTCTCTCGCAGTCTCTCTCGCAGTCTCTCTCGCAGTCTCCTTCGCAGTCTCTCTCGCTGTCTCTCTCGCTGTCTCCCACGCTGTCTCCCTCGCAGTCTCTCTCGCAGTCTCTCTCGCAGTCTCTCTCGCAGTCTCTCTCGCAGTCTCTCTCGCTGTCTCTCTCGCTGTCTCCCTCGCTTTCTCCCTCGCTGTCTCTCTCGCTGTCTCTCTCGCTGTCCCTCTCGCAGTCTCTCTCGCTGTCCCTCTCGCATTCTCTCTCGCTGTCTCTCTCGCTGTCTCCCTCGCTGTCTCCCTCGCTGTCTCCCTCGCTGTCTCCCTCGCTGTCTCCCTCGATGTCTCCCTCGATGTCTCCCTCGCTGTCTCCCTCGCTGTCTCCCTCGCTGTATCACTCGCTGTCTCCCTCGCTGTCTCCCTCGCTGTCTCCCTCGCTGTCTCCCACGCTGTCTCCCTCGCAGTCTCTCTCGCAGTCTCTCTCGCTGTCTCCCTCGCTTTCTCCCTCGCTGTCTCTCTCGCTGTCTCCCTCGCAGTCTCTCTTGCAGTCCCTCTCGCTGTCTCCCTCGCTGTCTCCCACGCTGTCTCCCTCGCAGTCTCTCTCGCAGTCTCTCTCGCAGTCTCTCTCGCAGTCTCTCTCGCAGTCTCTCTCGCTGTCTCTCTCGCTGTCTCCCTCGCTTTCTCCCTCGCTGTCTCTCTCGCTGTCTCTCTCGCTGTCCCTCTCGCAGTCTCTCTCGCTGTCCCTCTCGCATTCTCTCTCGCTGTCTCTCTCGCTGTCTCCCTCGCTGTCTCCCTCGCTGTCTCCCTCGCTGTCTCCCTCGCTGTCTCCCTCGCTGTCTCCCTCGCTGTCTCCCTCGATGTCTCCCTCGATGTCTCCCTCGCTGTCTCCCTCGCTGTCTCCCTCGCTGTATCCCTCGCTGTCTCCCTCGCTGTCTCCCTCGCTGTCTCCCTCGCTGTCTCCCACGCTGTCTCCCTCGCAGTCTCTCTCGCAGTCTCTCTCGCTGTCTCCCTCGCTTTCTCCCTCGCTGTCTCTCTCGCTGTCTCTCTCGCTGTCTCCCTCGCAGTCTCTCTTGCAGTCCCTCTCGCTGTCTCCCTCGCTGTCTCCCTCGCTGTCTCCCTCGCTGTCTCCCTCACTGTGTCCCTCGCTCTCTCCCTCGCTCTCTCCCTCGCAGTCTCCCTCGCCGTCTCCCTCGCCGTCTCCCTCGCCGTCTCCCTCGCCGTCTCCCTCGCCGTCTCTCTCGCAGTCTCTCTCACTGTCTTCCTCGCAGTTTCTCTCGCAGTCTCTCTCGCTGTCCCTCTCGCAGTCTCTCTCGCAGTCTCTCTCGCTGTCTCTCTCGCAGTCTCTCTCGCAGTCTCCTTTGCAGTCTCTCTCGCAGTCCTTCTCGCAGTCCTTCTCGCTGTCTCTCTCGCTGTCTCCCACGCTGTCTCCCACGCTGTCTCCCTCGCAGTCTCTCTCGCAGTCTCTCTCGCAGTCTCTCTCGCAGTCTCTCTCGCAGTCTCTCTCGCTGTCTCCCTCGCTTTCTCCCTCGCTGTCTCTCTCGCTGTCTCTCTCGCTGTCTCTCTCGCAGTCTCTCTCGCTGTCCCTCTCGCAGTCTCTCTCGCAGTCTCTCTCGCAGTCTCTCTCGCAGTCTCTCTCGCAGTCTCCTTTGCAGTCTCTCTCGCTGTCTCTCTCGCAGTCTCCCTCGCTGTCTCCCTCGCTGTCTCCCTCGCTGTCTCCCTCGCTGTCTCCCTCGCTGTCTCCCTCACTGTCTCCCACGCTGTCTCCCTCGCAGTCTCTCTCGCTGTCTCCCTCGCTTTCTCCCTCGCTGTCTCTCTCGCTGTCTCTCTCGCTGTCTCCCTCGCAGTCTCTCTTGCAGTCCCTCTCGCTGTCTCCCTCGCTGTCTCCCTCGCTGTCTCCCTCGCTGTCTCCCTCGCTGTCTCCCTCGCTGTCTCCCTCGCTGTCTCCCTCGCTGTCTCCCTCGCTGTCTCCCTCGCTCTCTCCCTCGCTCTCTCCCTCGCAGTCTCCCTCGCCGTCTCCCTCGCCGTCTCTCTCGCAGTCTCTCTCACTGTCTTACTCGCAGTTTCTCTCGCTGTCTCCCTCGCTGTCTCGCTCGCTGTCTCCCTCGCTGTCTCCCTCGCTGCCTCCCTCGCTGTCTCCCTAGCAGTCGCTCTCGCAGTCGCTCTCGCAGTCTCTCTCGCTGTCTCCCTCGCTGACTCCCTCGCTGCCGCCCTCGCTGTCTCCCTAGCAGTCGCTCTCGCAGTCTCTCTCGCTGTCTTCCTCGCTTTGTCCCTCGCCGTCTCTCTCGCAGTCTCTCTCGCAGTCTCTCTCACAGTCTCTCTCGCAGTCTCTCTCGCAGTCTTCCTCGCAGTTTCTCTCGCGGTCTCCCTCGCTGCCTCCTACGCTGTCTCCCTCGCTGTCTCACGCGATCTCTCTCGCATTCTCTCTCGTTGTCTCCCTTGCAGTCTCTCTCGCTGTGTCCCTCGCAGTCTCTCTCGCAGTCTCTCTCGCAGTCTCTATTGCTGTCTCTGTCGCTGTCTCCCTCGCTGTCTCCCTCGCTGTCTCCCTCGCTGCCTCCCTCGCAGTCTCTCTCGAAGTCTCTCTCGCTGTCTCCCTCGCTGTCTCTCTCTCTCTCGCCATCTCCCTCGCCGTCTTAATCGCTGTCTCCCTCGCATTCTCTCTCGCAGTGTCTCTCGCTGTCTCCCTCGCAGTCTCCCTCGCAGTCTCCCTCGCAGTCTCTCTCGCTGTCTCCCTCACAGTCTCTCTCGCTGTCTCCCTCGCAGTCTCTCTCGAAGTCGCTCTCGCTTTCTCCCTCGCTGTCTCTCTCGCAGTCCTTCTCGCAGTCTCTCTCGCTGTCTCCAGCGCTGTCTCCCTCGCTGTCTCCCTCGCTGTCTCCCTCGCTGTCTCCCTCGCTGTCTCCCTCGCAGTCTCCCTCGCTGTCTCCCTCGCTGTCTCTCTCGCAGTCTCCCTCGCAGTCTGCCTCGCAGTCTCCCTCGCAGTCTCTTTCGCTGTCTCCCTCGCTGTTTCCCTCACAGTCTCTTTCGCTGTCTCCCTCGCAGTCTCCCTCGCAGTCTCCCTCGCAGTCTCCCTCGCAGTCTCCCTCGCAGTCTCCCTCGCAGTCTCTCTCGCAGTCGCTCTCACTTTCTCCCTCGCTGTCTCTCTCGCAGTCCTTCTCGCAGTCCTTCTCGCAGTCTCTCTCGCTGTCTCTCTCGCTGTCTCCCTCGCTGTCTCCCTCGCTGTCTCCCTCGCTGTCTCCCTCGCTGTCTCCCTCGCTGTCTCCCTCACTGTCTCCCTCGCTGTCTCCCTCACTGTCTCCCACGCTGTCTCCCTCGCAGTCTCCCTCGCAGTCTCCCTCGCAGTCTCTCTCGCTGTCTCTCTCGCTGTCTCCCTCGCTTTCTCCCTCGCTGTCTCCCTCGCTGTCTCCCTCGCTGTCTCTCTCGCTGTCTCCCTCGCTGTCTCCCTCGCTGTCTCACGCGATCTCTCTCGCTGTCTCTCTCGCTGTCTCTCTCGCTGTCTCTCTCGCTGTCTCCCTCGCAGTCTCTCTTGCAGTCTCTCTCGCTGTCTCCCTCGCTGTCTCCCTCGCTGTCTCCCTCGCTGTCTCCCTCGCTGTCTCCCTCGCTGTCTCCCTCACTGTGTCCCTCGCTCTCTCCCTCGCAGTCTCCCTCGCCGTCTCTCTCGCCGTCTCTCTCGCCGTCTCTCTCGCAGTCTCTCTCGCTGTCTTCCTCGCAGTTTCTCTCGCAGTTTCTCTCGCCGTCTCCCTCGCTGTCTCCCTCGCTGCCTCCCTCGCTGTCTCCTTAGCAGTCGCTCTCGCAGTCGCTCTCGCAGTCTCTCTCGCTGTCTCCATCGCTGTCTCCCTCGCAGTCTCCCTCGCAGTCTCCCTCGCTGTCTCCCTCGCTGCCTCCCTCGCTGTCTCCCTCGCAGTCGCTCTCGCAGTCTCTCTCGCTGTCTTCCTCGCTGTGTCCCTCGCAGTCTCTCTCGCAGTCTCTCTCGCAGTCTCTCTCGCAGTCTCTCTCGCAGTCTCTCTCGCAGTCTCTCTCGCAGTCTTCCTCGCAGTTTCTCTCGCTGTCTCCCTCGCTGCCTCCCACGCTGTCTCCCTCGCTGCCTCCCACGCTGTCTCCCTCACTGTCTCACGCAATCTCTCTCGCATTCTCTCTCGTTGTCTCCCTTGCAGTCTCTCTCGCTGTGTCCCTCGCAGTCTCTCTCGCAGTCTCTATTGCTGTCTCCCTCGCTGTCTCCCTCGCTGTCTCCCTCGCTGCCTCCCTCGCAGTCTCTCTCGAAATCTCTCTCGCTGTCTCCCTCGCTTTCTCCCTCGCTGTCTCCCTCGCTGTCTCTCTCGCTCTCTCTCTCGCCGTCTCCCTCGCCGTCTTATTCGCTGTCTCCCTCGCATTCTCTCTCGCAGTCTCTCTCGCTGTCTCCCTCACAGTCTCTCTCGCTGTCTCCCTCGCAGTCTCTCTCGAAGTCGCTCTCGCTTTCTCCCTCGCTTTCTCCCTCGCTCTCTCTCTCGCAGTCCTTCTCGCAGTCCTTCTCGCAGTCTCTCTCGCTGTCTCCCTCGCTGTGTCTCTCGCTCTCTCCCTCGCTGTCTCCCTCGCTGTCTCACGCGCTCTCTCTCGCTGTCTCTCTCGCTGTCTCTCTCGCTGTCTCTCTCGCTGTCTCTCTCACTGTCTCCCTCGCTGTCTCCCTCGCTGTGTCCCTCGCTGTCTCTCTCGCAGTCTCCCTCGCAGTCTCCCTCGCTGTCTCCCTCGCTGTCTCCCTCGTCGTCTCCCTCGCCGTCTCCCTTGCAGTCACTCTCTCTGTATCCCCGGCTGTCTCTCTCGCTATCTCCATAGCAGTATCTCTCACTGTCTCCCTCGCTGTCTCTGTCTCTGTCTCTGTCGCTGTCTCTGTCGCTGTCTCTGTCGCTGTCTCTGTCGCTGTCTCTGTCGCTGTCTCTGTCGCTGTCTCCCTCGCTGTCTCCCTCGCTGTCTCCCTCGCTGTCTCCCTCGCAGTCTCTCTCGCTGTCTCCCTCACAGTCTCTCTCGCTGTCTCCCTCGCAGTCTCTCTCGAAGTCGCTCTCGCTTTCTCCCTCGCTTTCTCCCTCACTCTCTCTCTCTCGCAGTCCTTCTCGCAGTCCTTCTCGCAGTCTCTCTCGCTGTCTCCCTCGCTGTGTCTCTCGCTCTCTCCCTCTCTGTCTCCCTCGCTGTCTCACGCGCTCTCTCTCGCTGTCTCTCTCGCTGTCTCTCTCGCTGTCTCTCTCGCTGTCTCTCTCGCTGTCTCTCTCACTGTCTCCCTCGCTGTGTCCCTCGCTGTCTCTCTCGCAGTCTCCCTCGCAGTCTCCCTCGCTGTCTCCCTCGCTGTCTCCCTCGCTGTCTCCCTCGTCGTCTCCCTCGCCATCTCCCTTGCAGTCACTCTCTCTGTATCCCCGGCTGTCTCTCTCGCTATCTCCATAGCAGTATCTCTCACTGTCTCCCTCGCTGTCTCTGTCTCTGTCTCTGTCTCTGTCGCTGTCTCTGTCGCTGTCTCTGTCGCTGTCTCTGTCGCTGTCTCTGTCGCTGTCTCCCTCGCTGTCTCCCTCGCTGTCTCCCTCGCCGTCTCCCTCGTCGTCTCCCTCGTCGTCTCCCTCGTCGTCTCCCTCATCGTCTCCCTGGCCGTCTCCCTGGCCGTCTCCCTGGCCGTCTCCCTGGCCGTCTCCCTGGCCGTCTCCCTCGCAGTCTCTCTCGCAGTCTCTCTCGCTGTCTCTCTCAATGTACTCTCGCTGTCTCCCTCGCTGTCTCACTCGCTCTATCCCTCGCTGTATCTCTCGCAGTCTCTCTCACTGTCTCTCTCACTGTCTCTCTCGCTGTCTCCCTCGCTGTGTCTCTCACTCTCTCCCTCGCTGTCTCCCTCGCTGTCTCACGCGCTCTCTCTCGCAGTCTCTCTCGCAGTCTCTCTCGCTGTCTCTCTCGCTGTCTCTCTCGCTTTCTCCCTCGCTGTGTCCCTCGCTGTGTCCCTCGCTGTGTCCCTCGCTGTGTCCCTCGCTGTGTCCCTCGCTGTCTCTCTCGCAGTCTCCCTCGCTGTCTCCCTCGCTGTCTCCCTCGCTGTCTCCCTCGCTGTCTCCCTCGCTGTCTCCCTCGCAGTCTCCCTCGCTGTCTCCCTCGCTGTCTCCCTCGCTGTCTCCCTCGCTGTCTCCCTCGCCGTCTCCCTCGCCGTCTCCCTTGCAGTCACTCTCTCTGTATCCCCGGCTGTCTCTCTCGCCAACTCCATAGCAGTATCTCTCACTGTCTCCCTCGCTGTCTCTGTCGCTGTCTCTGTCGCTGTCTCTGTCGCTGTCTCTGTCGCTGTCTCTGTCGCTGTCTCTGTCGCTGTCTCTGTCGCTGTCTCCCTCGCTGTCTCCCTCGTCGTCTCCCTGGCCGTCTCCCTGGCCGTCTCCCTGGCCGTCTCCCTCGCAGTCTCTCTCGCTGTCTCTCTCAATGTACTCTCGCTGTCTCCCTCGCTGTCTCACTCGCTCTCTCCCTCGCTGTATCTCTCGCAGTCTCTCTCACAGTCTCTCTCGCTGTCTCTCTCGCTGTCTCCCTCGCAGTCTCTCTCGCTCTCTCCCTCGCTGTCTCCCTCGCTGTCTCACGCGCTCTCTCTCGCAGTCTCTCTCGCTGTTGCCCTCTCTGTGTCCCTCGCTGTCTCTCTCGCACTCTCCCTCGCTGTCTCCCTCGCTGTCTCCCTCGCAGTCTCTCTCGCTGTCTCCCTCGCTGTCTCCCTCGCTGTCTCCCTCGTCGTCTCCCTCGCCGTCTCCCTTGCAGTCACTCTCTCTGTATCCCCCACTGTCTCTGTCTCTGTCTCTGTCTCTGTCGCTGTCTCTGTCGCTGTCTCTGTCGCTGTCTCTGTCGCTGTCTCTGTCGCTGTCGCTGTCTCCGTCGCTGTCTCCGTCGCTGTCTCCGTCGCTGTCTCCCTCGCCGTCTCCCTCGCCGTCTCCCTGGCCGTCTCCCTGGCCGTCTCCCTGGCCGTCTCCCTGGCCGTCTCCCTGGCCGTCTCCCTGGCCGTCTCCCTGGCCGTCTCTCTCGCTGTCTCTCTCGCTGTCTCTCTCAATGTACTCTCGCTGTCTCACTCGCTCTATCCCTCGCTGTATCTCTCGCAGTCTCTCTCACAGTCTCTCTCGCTGTCTCTCTCGCTGTCTCCCTCGCAGTCTCTCTCGCTCTCTCCCTCACTGTCTCTCTCGCCGTCTCTCTCGCCGTCTCTCTCGCCGTCTCTCTCGCCGTCTCTCTCTCCATCTCTCTCGCCATCTCTCTCGCAGTCTCCCTCGCTGTCTCCCTCGCAGTCTCTCTCGCAGTCTCTCTCGCAGTCTCTCTCGCAGTCTCTCTCGCAGTCTCTCTCGCAGTCTCTCTCGCAGTCTCTCTCGCAGTCTCTCTCGCAGTCTCCCTCGCTGTCTCCCTCCCAGTCTCTCTCGCAGTCTCTCTCGCAGTCTCTCTCGCAGTCTCTCTCGCTGTCCCTCTCGCAGTCTCTCTCGCCGTCTCTCTCGCAGTCTCTCTCGCAGTCTCTCTCGCAGTCTCCTTTGCAGTCTCTCTCGCAGTCTCCCTCGCAGTCTCCCTCGCAGTCTCCCTCGCAGTCTCCCTCGCTGTCTCCCTCGCTGTCTCCCTCGCTGTCTCCCTCGCTGTCTCCCTCGCTGTCTCCCTCGCTGTCTCCCTCGCTGTCTCCCTCGCTGTCTCACGCGCTCTCTCTCGCAGTCTCTCTCGCTGTCTCTCTCGCTGTCTCTCTCGCTGTCTCCCTCGCTGTTTCCCTCGCTGTGTCCCTCGCTGTGTCCCTCGCTGTCTCTCTCGCGGTCTCCCTCGCAGTCTCCTTTGCAGTCTCTCTCGCAGTCTCTCTCGCAGTCTCTCTCGCAGTCTTCCTCACAGTTTCTCTCGCTGTGTCCCTCGCTGCCTCCCACGCTGTCTCACGCGATCTCTCTCGCATTCTCTCTCGTTGTCTCCCTCGCTGTTTCCCTCGCTGTGTCCCTCGCTGTGTCCCTCGCTGTGTCCCTCGCTGTGTCCCTCGCTGTGTCCCTCGCTGTCTCTCTCGCTGTCTCTCTCGCAGTCTCCCTCGCAGTCTCCTTTGCAGTCTCTCTCGCAGTCTGTCTCGCAGTCTTCCTCGCTGTCTCTCTCGCTGTCTCTCTCGCTGTCTCCCTTGCAGTCTCTCTTGCAGTCTCTCTCGCTGTTTCCCTCGCTGTATCTCTCGCTCTCTCCCTCGCTGTCTCCCTCGCTGTCTCCCTCGCTGTCTCCCTCGCTGTCTCCCTCGCTGTCTCCCTCGCTGTCTCACGCGCTCTCTCTCGCAGTCTCTCTCGCTGTCTCTCTCGCTGTCTCTCTCGCTGTCTCCCTCGCTGTTTCCCTCCCTGTGTCCCTCGCTGTCTCTCTCGAAGTCTCCCTGGCCGTCTCCCTGGCCGTCTCCCTGGCCGTCTCCCTGGCCGTCTCCCTGGCCGTCTCTCTCGCTGTCTCTCTCGCTGTCTCTCTCAATGTACTCTCGCTGTCTCACTCGCTCTATCCCTCGCTGTATCTCTCGCAGTCTCTCTCACAGTCTCTCTCGCTGTCTCTCTCGCTGTCTCTCTCGCAGTCTCCCTCGCAGTCTCCTTTGCAGTCTCTCTCGCAGTCTCTCTCGCAGTCTTCCTCGCTGTCTCTCTCGCTGTCTCTCTCGCTGTCTCCCTTGCAGTCTCTCTTGCAGTCTCTCTCGCTGTTTCCCTCGCTGTATCTCTCGCTCTCTCCCTCGCTGTCTCCCTCGCTGTCTCCCTCGCTGTCTCCCTCGCTGTCTCCCTCGCTGTCTCACGCGCTCTCTCTCGCAGTCTCTCTCGCTGTCTCTCTCGCTGTCTCTCTCGCTGTCTCCCTCGCTGTTTCCCTCCCTGTGTCCCTCGCTGTCTCTCTCGCAGTCTCCCTCGCTGTCTCCCTCGCCGTCTCCCTCGTCGTCTCCCTCGTCGTCTCCCTCGCCGTCTCCCTCGCCGTCTCCCTCGCCGTCTCCCTCGCCGTCTCCCTCGCCGTCTCCCTCGCCGTCTCTCTCGCCGTCTCCCTCGCCGTGTCCCTCGCCGTGTCCCTCGCAGTCTCCCTCGCTGTCTCCCTCGCTGTCTCTCTCGCAGTCTCTCTCGCAGTCTCTCTCGCTGTCTCCCTCGCTTTCTCCCTCGCTGTCTCTCTCGCTGTCCCTCTCGCAGTCTCTCTCGCAGTCTCTCTCGCAGTCTCTCTCGCAGTCTCCCTCGCAGTCTCTCTCGCAGTCTCCCTCGCAGTCTCTCTCGCTGTCCCTCTCGCAGTCTCCCTCGCAGTCTCTCTCGCAGTCTCTCTCGCTGTCTCTCTCGCAGTCTCTCTCGCTGTCCCTCTCGCAGTCTCTCTCGCTGTCCCTCTCGCAGTCTCCCTCGCAGTCTCCCTCGCAGTCTCTCTCGCAGTCTCTCTCGCTGTCCCTCTCGCAGTCTCTCTCGCTGTCTCTCTCGCAGTCTCCCTCGCAGTCTCTCTCGCAGTCTCCCTCGCTGTCTCCCTCGCTGTCTCCCTCGCTGTCTCCCTCGCTGTCTCTCTCGCAGTCTCTCTCGCAGTCTCCCTCGCTGTCTCCCTCGCTGTCTCCCTCGCTGTCTCCCTCGCAGTCTCTCTCGCTGTCCCCCTCGCAGTCTCCCTCGCAGTCTCTCTCGCAGTCTCTCTCGCAGTCTCTCTCGCAGTCTCTCTCGCTGTCCCTCTCGCAGTCTCTCTCGCAGTCTCTCTCGCAGTCTCTCTCGCAGTCTCTCTCGCAGTCTCCCTCGCAGTCTCCCTCGCAAACTCTCTCGCAGTCTCTCTCGCAGTCTCTCTCGCAGTCTCTCTCGCAGTCTCTCTCGCAGTCTCTCTCGCAGTCTCTCTCGCTGTCCCTCTCGCAGTCTCTCTCGCAGTCTCTCTCGCAGTCTCTCTCGCAGTCTCTCTCGCAGTCTCTCTCGCTGTCCCTCTCGCAGTCTCTCTCGCAGTCTCTCTCGCAGTCTCTCTCGCTGTCTCCCTCGCTGTCTCCCTCGCTGTCTCCCTCGCTGTCTCCCTCGCAGTCTCTCTCGCTGTCCCTCTCGCAGTCTCCCTCGCAGTCTCCCTCGCAGTCTCTCTCGCAGTCTCTCTCGCAGTCTCTCTCGCAGTCTCCCTCGCAGTCTCCCTCGCAGTCTCCCTCGCAGTCTCCCTCGCAGTCTCTCTCGCAGTCTCTCTCGCAGTCTCTCTCGCAGTCTCTTTCGCAGTCTCTCTCGCTGTCCCTCTCGCAGTCTCTCTCGCAGTCTCCCTCGCAGTCTCTCTCGCAGTCTCTCTCGCAGTCTCTCTCGCTGTCCCTCTCGCAGTCTCTCTCGCAGTCTCTCTCGCAGTCTCTCTCGCTGTCCCTCTCGCAGTCTCTCTCGCAGTCTCTCTCGCAGTCTCTCTCGCAGTCTCTCTCGCAGTCTCTCTCGCTGTCCCTCTCGCAGTCTCTCTCGCAGTCTCTCTCGCAGTCTCCCTCGCAGTCTCTCTCGCAGTCTCTCTCGCAGTCTCTCTCGCAGTCTCTCTCGCTGTTCCTCTCGCAGTCTCTCTCGCAGTCTCCCTCGCAGTCTCTCTCGCAGTCTCTTTCGCTGTCTCCCTCGCAGTCTCTCTCGCAGTCTCTCTCGCAGTCTCTCTCGCAGTCTCTCTCGCAGTCTCTCTCGCAGTCCCTCTCGCAGTCTCTCTCGCAGTCTCCCTCGCAGTCTCCCTCGCAGTCTCTCTCGCAGTCTCTCTCGCAGTCTCTCTCGCAGTCTCTCTCGCTGTCTCTCTCGCAGTCTATCTCGCAGTCTCTCTCGCTGTCCCTCTCGCAGTCTCTCTCGCAGTCTCCCTCGCAGTCTCCCTCGCAGTCTCTCTCGCAGTCTCTCTCGCTGTCCCTCTCGCAGTCTCTCTCGCAGTCTCTCTCGCAGTCTCTCTCGCAGTCTCCCTCGCAGTCTCTCTCGCAGTCTCTCTCGCTGTCTCCCTTGCAGTCTCTCTCGCAGTCTCTCTCGCAGTCTCTCTCGCAGTCTCTCTCGCAGTCTCTCTCGCAGTCTCTCTCGCAGTCCCTCTCGCAGTCTCTCTCGCAGTCTCCCTCGCAGTCTCTCTCGCAGTCTCTCTCGCAGTCTCTCTCGCAGTCTCTCTCGCAGTCTCTCTCGCTGTCCCTCTCGCAGTCTCTCTCGCAGTCTCCCTCGCAGTCTCCCTCGCAGTCTCTCTCGCAGTCTCTCTCGCAGTCTCTCTCGCTGTCCCTCTCGCAGTCTCCCTCGCAGTCTCTCTCGCAGTCTCTGTCGCTGTCCCTCTCGCAGTCCCTCTCGCAGTCCCTCTCGCAGTCTCTCTCGCAGTCTCTCTCGCAGTCTCTCTCGCTGTCCCTCTCGCAGTCTCCCTCGCAGTCTCCCTCGCAGTCTCTCTCGCAGTCTCCCTCGCTGTCTCTCTCGCAGTCTCTCTCGCAGTCCCTCTCGCAGTCTCTCTCGCTGTCCCTCTCGCAGTCTCCCTCGCTGTCCCTCTCGCAGTCTCCCTCGCAGTCTCTCTCGCTGTCTCCCTCGCTTTCTCCCTCGCTGTCTCTCTCGCTGTCCCTCTCGCAGTCTCTCTCGCAGTCTCTCTCGCAGTCTCTCTCGCAGTCTCTCTCGCAGTCTCTCTCGCAGTCTCTCTCGCAGTCTCTCTCGCTGTCTCTCTCGCAGTCTCCTTTGCAGTCTCTCTCGCTGTCTCTCTCGCAGTCTCTCTCGCAGTCTCTCTCGCAGTCTCTCTCGCTGTCTCTCTCGCAGTCTCCTTTGCCGTCTCTCTCGCTGTCTCTCTCGCAGTCTCCCTCGCTGTCTCTCTCGCTGTCTCCCTCGCTGTCTCCCTCGCTGTCTCCCTCGCTGTCTCCCTCGCTGTCTCCCTCGCTGTCTCCCTCGCTGTCTCCCTCGCTGTCTCCCTCGCAGTCTCACTCGCAGTCTCACTCGCAGTCTCACTCGCAGTCTCTCTCGCTGTCTCCCTCGCTTTCTCCCTCGCTTTCTCCCTCGCTTTCTCCCTCGCTTTCTCCCTCGCTGTCTCTCTCGCTGTCTCTCTCGCTGTCTCCCTCGCTGTCTCTCTTGCAGTCTCTCTTGCAGTCTCTCTCGCTGTCTCTCTCGCTGTCTCTCTCGCTGTCTCCCTTGCAGTCTCTTTTGCAGTCTCTCTTGCAGTCTCTCTTGCAGTCTCTCTCGCTGTTTCCCTCGCTGTATCTCTCGCTCTCTCCCTCGCTGTCTCCCTCGCTGTCTCACGCGCTCTCTCTCGCAGTCTCTCTCGCAGTCTCTCTCGCTGTCTCCCTCGCTGTCTCCCTCGCTGTCTCCCTCGCTGTCTCCCTCGCTGTCTCCCTCGCTGTTTCCCTCGCTGTGTCCCTCGCTGTCTCTCTCGCAGTCTCCCTCGCTGTCTCCCTCGCTGTCTCCCTCGTCGTCTCCCTCGCCGTCTCCCTCGCCGTCTCCCTCGCCGTCTCCCTCGCCGTCTCCCTCGCCGTCTCCCTCGCCGTCTCCCTCGCCGTCTCTCTCGCCGTCTCTCTCAATGTACTCTCGCTGTCTCCCTCGCTGTCTCACTCGCTCTATCCCTCGCTGTATCTCTCGCAGTCTCTCTCGCTGTCTCTCTCGCTGTCTCCCTCGCTGTCTTCCTCGCAGTCTCTCTCGCTCTTTCCCTCACTGTCTCCCTCGCAGTCTCTCTCGCAGTCTCTCTCGCTGTCTCCCTCGCTGTTTCCCTCACAGTCTCTCTCGCTGTCTCCCTCGCAGTCTCTCTCGAAGTCGCTCTCGCTTTCTCCCTCACTGTCTCTCTCGCAGTCCTTCTAGCAGTCTCTCTCGCTGTCTCCAGCGCTGTCTCCCTCGCTGTCTCCCTCGCTGTCTCCCTCGCTGTCTCCCTCGCTGTCTCCCTCGCTGTCTCCCTCGCTGTCTCCCTCGCTGACTCCCTCGCTGTCTCCCACGCAGTCTCTCTCGCTGTCTCTCTCGCTGTCTCCATCGCTTTCTCCCTCGCTGTCTCTCTTGCTGTCTCTCTCGCTGTCTCTCTCGCTGTCTCTCTCGCTGTCTCTCTCGCTGTCTCTCTCGCTGTCTCTCTCGCTGCCTCGCTGTCTCCCTCGCTGTCTCCCTTGCAGTCTCCCTTGCAGTCTCTCTTGCAGTCTCTCTCGCTGTCTCCCTTGCAGTCTCCCTTGCAGTCTCTCTTGCAGTCTCTCTCGCTGTCTCCCTCGCTGTCTCCCTCGCTGTGTCTCTCGCTCTCTCCCTCGCTGTCTCCCTCGCTGTCTCATGCGCTCTCTCTCGCAGTCTCTCTCGCTGTGTCCCTCGCTGTGTCCCTCGCTGTGTCCCTCGCAGTCTCCCTCGCTGTCTCCCTCGCAGTCTCTCTCGCAGTCTCTCTCGCAGTCTCTCTCGCTGTCTCCCTCGCTGTCTCCCTCGCTGTCTCCCTCGCTTTCTCCCTCGCTTTCTCCCTCGCTTTCTCCCTCGCTGTCTCTCTCGCTGTCTCTCTCGCTGTCCCTCTCGCAGTCTCTCTCGCAGTCTCTCTCGCTGTCCCTCTCGCAGTCTCTCTCGCTGTCTCTTTCGCTGTCTCCCTCGCTGTCTCCCTCGCTGTCTCCCTCGCTGTCTCCCTCGCTGTCTCCCTCGCTGTCTCCCTCGCTGTCTCACTCGCAGTCTCCCTCGCAGTCTCTCTAGCTGTCTCCCTCGCTTTCTCCCTCGTTTTCTCCCTCGCTTTCTCCCTCGCTGTCTCTCTCGCTGTCTCTCTCGCTGTCTCTCTCGCTGTCTCCCTCGCAGTCTCTCTTGCTGTCTCCCTCGCTGTCTCCCTCGCTGTCTCCCTCGCTGTCTCCCTCACTGTGTCCCTCGCTCTCTCCCTCGCAGTCTCCCTCGCCGTCTCCCTCGCCGTCTCTCTCGCAGTCTCTCTCGCTGTCTTCCTCGCAGTTTCTCTCGCTGTCTCCCTCGCTGCCTCTCTCGCTGTCTCCCTAGCAGTCGCTCTCGCAGTCGCTCTCTCAGTCGCTCTCGCAGTCGCTCTCGCAGTCGCTCTCGCAGTCTCTCTCGCTGTCTCCTTCGCTGTCTCCCTCGCTGTCTCCCTCGCTGTGTCTCTCGCTCTCTCCCTCGCTGTCTCCCTCGCTGTCTCATGCGCTCTCTCTCGCAGTCTCTCTCGCTGTCTCCCTCACTGTGTCCCTCGCTGTGTCTCTTGCTCTCTCCCTCGCTGTCTCCCTCGCTGTCTCACGCGCTCTCTCTCGCAGTCTCTCTCGCTGTCTCTCTCGCTGTCTCTCTCGCTTTCTCCCTCGCTGTCTCTCTCGCTTTCTCCCTCGCTGTGTCCCTCGCTGTGTCCCTCGCTGTGTCCCTCGCTGTCTCTCTCGCTGTCTCTCTCGCAGTCTCCCTCGCTGTCTCCCTCGCTGTCTCCCTCGCTGTCTCCCTCGCTGTCTCCCTCGCAGTCTCCCTCGCTGTCTCCCTCGCTGTCTCCCTCGCTGTCTCCCTCGTCATCTCCCTCGCCGTCTCCCTTGCAGTCACTCTCTCTGTATCCCCGGCTGTCTCTCTCGCCAACTCCATAGCAGTATCTCTCACTGTCTCCCTCGCTGTCTCTGTCGCTGTCTCTGTCGCTGTCTCTGTCGCTGTCTCTGTCGCTGTCTCTGTCGCTGTCTCCCTCGCTGTCTCCCTCGCTGTCTCCCTCGCTGTCTCCCTCGCCGTCTCCCTCGTCGTCTCCCTGGCCGTCTCCCTGGCCGTCTCCCTGGCCGTCTCCCTGGCCGTCTCCCTAGCCGTCTCCCTGGGCGTCTCCCTCGCAGTCTCTCTCGCTGTCTCTCTCGCTGTCTCTCTCAATGTACCCTCGCTGTCTCTCTCGCTCTCTCCCTCGCTGTATCTCTCGCAGTCTCTCTCACAGTCTCTCTCGCTGTCTCTCTCGCTGTCTCCCTCGCAGTCTCTCTCGCGCTCTCCCTCACTGTCTCTCTCGCCGTCTCTCTCGCCGTCTCTCTCTCCATCTCTCTCGCTTTCTCCCACGCAGTCTCTCTCGCAGTCTCTCTCGCAGTCTCTCTCGCAGTCTCTCTCGCAGTCTCCCTCGCTGTCTCCCTCACTGTGTCCCTCGCTCTCTCCCTCGCAGTCTCCCTCGCCGTCTCCCTCGCCGTCTCTCTCGCCGTCTCTCTCGCAGTCACTCTCGCTGTCTTCCTCGCAGTTTCTCTCGCTGTCTCCCTCGCTGCCTCTCTCGCTGTCTCCCTAGCAGTCGCTCTCGCAGTCGCTCTCGCAGTCGCTCTCGCAGTCGCTCTCGCAGTCGCTCTCGCAGTCTCTCTCGCTGTCTCCTTCGCTGTCTCCCTCGCTGTCTCCCTCGCTGTGTCTCTCGCTCTCTCCCTCGCTGTCTCCCTCGCTGTCTCATGCGCTCTCTCTCGCAGTCTCTCTCGCTGTCTCCCTCACTGTGTCCCTCGCTGTGTCTCTTGCTCTCTCCCTCGCTGTCTCCCTCGCTGTCTCACGCGCTCTCTCTCGCAGTCTCTCTCGCTGTCTCTCTCGCTGTCTCTCTCGCTTTCTCCCTCGCTGTCTCTCTCGCTTTCTCCCTCGCTGTGTCCCTCGCTGTGTCCCTCGCTGTGTCCCTCGCTGTGTCCCTCGCTGTGTCCCTCGCTGTCTCTCTCGCAGTCTCCCTCGCTGTCTCCCTCGCTGTCTCCCTCGCAGTCTCTCTCGCTGTCTCCCTCGCTGTCTCCCTCGTCGTCTCCCTCGCCGTCTCCCTTGCAGTCACTCTCTCTGTATCCCCGGCTGTCTCTCTCGCCAACTCCATAGCAGTATCTCTCACTGTCTCCCTCGCTGTCTCTGTCGCTGTCTCTGTCGCTGTCTCTGTCGCTGTCTCTGTCGCTGTCTCCCTCGCTATCTCCCTCGCTGTCTCCCTCGCTGTCTCCCTCGCCGTCTCCCTCGTCGTCTCCCTGGCCGTCTCCCTGGCCGTCTCCCTGGCCGTCTCCCTAGCCATCTCCCTGGGCGTCTCCCTCGCAGTCTCTCTCGCTGTCTCTCTCGCTGTCTCTCTCAATGTACCCTCGCTGTCTCTCTCGCTCTCTCCCTCGCTGTATCTCTCGCAGTCTCTCTCACAGTCTCTCTCGCTGTCTCTCTCGCTGTCTCCCTCGCAGTCTCTCTCGCTCTCTCCCTCACTGTCTCTCTCGCTCTCTCCCTCACTGTCTCTCTCGCCGTCTCTCTCGCCGTCTCTCTCTCCATCTCTCTCGCTTTCTCCCACGCAGTCTCTCTCGCAGTCTCTCTCGCAGTCTCTCTCGCAGTCTCTCTCGCAGTCTCTCTCGCAGTCTCTCTCGCAGTCTCTCTCGCAGTCTCCCTCGCAGTCTCCCTCGCTGTCTCCCTCCCAGTCTCTCTCGCAGTCTCTCTCGCAGTCTCTCTCGCAGTCTCTCTCGCTGTCTCTCTCGCTGTCTCTCTCGCAGTCTCTCTCGCAGTCTCCTTTGCAGTCTCTCTCGCAGTCTCTCTCGCTGTCTCCCTCACAGTCTCTCTCGCTGTCTCCCTCGCAGTCTCTCTCGAAGTCGCTCTCGCTTTCTCCCTCGCTGTCTCTCTCGCAGTCCTTCTCGCAGTCCTTCTCGCAGTCTCTCTCGCTGTCTCCCTCGCTGTCTCCCTCGCTTTCTCCCTCGCAGTCTCTCTCGCTGTCTCTCTCGCTGTCTCTCTCGCTGTCTCTCTCGCTGTCTCTCTCGCTGTCTCTCTCGCTGTCTCCATGGCTTTCTCCCTCGCTGTCTCTCTCGCTGTCTCTCTCGCTGTCTCTCTCGCTGTCTCTCTCGCTGTCTCTCTCGCTGTCTCCCTCGCAGTCTCTCTTGCAGTCTCTCTCGCTGTCTCCCTCGCTGTCTCCCTCGCTGTCTCCCTCGCTGTCTCCCTCGCTCTCTCCCTCACTGTGTCCCTCACTGTGTCCCTCGCTCTCTCTCTCGCAGTCTCCCTCACCGTCTCCCTCACCGTCTCCCTCGCCGTCTCTCTCGCTGTCTTCCTCGCAGTTTCTCTCGCAGTTTCTCTCGCAGTCTCTCTTGCAGTCTCTCTTGCAGTCTCTCTCGCTGTTTCCCTCGCTGTATCTCTCGCTCTCTCCCTCGCTGTCTCCCTCGCTGTCTCACGCGCTCTCTCTCGCAGTCTCTCTCGCAGTCTCTCTCGCTGTCTCTCTCGCTGTCTCTCTCGCTGTGTCCCTCGCTGTGTCCCTCGCTGTCTCCCTCGCTGTCTCCCTCGCTGTCTCCCTCGCTGTCTCCCTCGCTGTCTCCCTCGCCGTCTCCCTCGCCGTCTCCCTCGCCGTCTCCCTCGCCGTCTCCCTCGCCGTCTCCCTCGCCGTCTCTCTCGCAGTCTCTGTCGCTGTCTCACTCGCTCTATCCCTCGCTGTATCCCTCGCTGTATCTCTCGCAGTCTCTCTCGCAGTCTCTCTCACAGTCTCTCTCGCTGTCTCTCTCGCTGTCTCTCTCGCTGTCTCCCTCGCAGTCTCTCTCGCTGTCTCCCTCACAGTCTCTCTCGCTGTCTCCCTCGCAGTCTCTCTCGAAGTCGCTCTCGCTTTCTCCCTCGCTTTCTCCCTCGCTGTCT
The DNA here is from genome assembly GCF_036365525.1 of Heterodontus francisci. Lineage (NCBI taxonomy): Eukaryota > Metazoa > Chordata > Chondrichthyes > Heterodontiformes > Heterodontidae > Heterodontus > Heterodontus francisci. The sequence goes on from NW_027141323.1 coordinate 1,289,343, forward strand.
CTCTCGCAGTCCTTCTCGCAGTCCTTCTCGCAGTCTCTCTCGCAGTCTCTCTCGCTGTCTCCCTCGCTGTCTACCTCGCTGTCTCCCACGCAGTCTCTCTCGCTGTCTCCATCGCCTTCTCCCTCGCTGTCTCTCTTGCTGTCTCTCTCGCTGTCTCTCTCGCTGTCTCTCTCGCTGTCTCTCTCGCTGTCTCCCTTGCAGTCTCCCTTGCAGTCTCCCTCGCTGTCTCCCTCGCTGTCTCCCTCGCTGTGTCCCTCGCTGTGTCCCTCGCAGTCTCCCTCGCTGTCTCCCTCGCTGTCTCCCTCGCTGTCTCTCTCGCAGTCTCTCTCGCAGTCTCTCTCGCAGTCTCTCTCGCAGTCTCTCTCGCAGTCTCTCTCGCTGTCCCTCTCGCAGTCTCTCTCGCTGTCCCTCTCGCAGTCTCTCTCGCAGTCTCCCTCGCTGTCTCTCTCGCTGTCTCCCTCGCTGTGTCTCTCGCTCTCTCCCTCGCTGTCTCCCTCGCTGTCTCATGCGCTCTCTCTCGCAGTCTCTCTCGCTGTCTCCCTCACTGTGTCCCTCGCTGTGTCCCTCGCTGTGTCCCTCGCTGTGTCCCTCGCAGTCTCCCTCGCTGTCTCCCTCGCAGTCTCTCTCGCAGTCTCTCTCGCAGTCTCTCTCGCAGTCTCTCTCGCAGTCTCTCTCGCAGTCTCTCTCGCAGTCTCTCTCGCAGTCCCTCTCGCTGTCTCTCTCGCAGTCTCTCTCGCAGTCTCTCTCGCTGTCCCTCTCGCTGTCTCTCTCGCTGTCTCTCTCGCTGTCTCTCTCGCTGTCCCTCTCGCAGTCTCTCTCGCAGTCTCTCTCGCAGTCTCTCTCGCAGTCTCTCTCGCTGTCTCTCTCGCTGTCCCTCTCGCAGTCTCTCTCGCTGTCTCTCTCGCTGTCCCTCTCGCAGTCTCTCTCGCAGTCTCTCTCGCTGTCCCTCTCGCAGTCTCCCTCGCTGTCTCTCTCGCTGTCTCCCTCGCTGTCTCCCTCGCTGTCTCCCTCGCTGTCTCCCTCGCTGTCTCCCTCGCAGTCTCACTCGCAGTCTCACTCGCAGTCTCACTCGCAGTCTCCCTCGCTGTCTCTCTCGCTGTCTCTCTCGCTGTCTCTCTCGCTGTCTCCCTCGCTGTCTCTCTTGCAGTCTCTCTCGCTGTCTCCCTCGCTGTCTCCCTCGCTGTCTCCCTCGCTGTCTCCCTCACTGTGTCCCTCGCTCTCTCCCTCGCAGTCTCCCTCACCGTCTCCCTCGCCGTCTCTCTCGCCGTCTTCCTCGCAGTTTCTCTCGCTGTCTCCCTCGCTGTCTCCCTCGCTGTCTCTCTCGCTGTCTCTCTCGCTGTCTCTCTCGCTGCCTCCCTCGCTGCCTCCCTCGCTGTCTCCCTAGCAGTCGCTCTCGCAGTCGCTCTCGCAGTCGCTCTCGCAGTCGCTCTCGCAGTCTCTCTCGCTGTCTCCCTCGCTGTCTCCCTAGCAGTCGCTCTCGCAGTCTCTCTCGTTGTCTTCCTCGCTGTGTCCCTCGCAGTCTCTCTCGCAGTCTCTCTCGCAGTCTCTCTCGCAGTCTCTCTCGCAGTCTTCCTCGCAGTTTCTCTCGCTGTCTCCCTCGCTGCCTCACGCGATCTCTCTCGCATTCTCTCTCGTTGTCTCCCTTGCATTCTCTCTCGCTGTCTCCAGCGCTGTCTCCCTCGCCATCTCCCTGGCTGTCTCTCTCGCAGTTAGTCTCGCAGTCTCTCTCGCTGTATCCCTCGCTGTCTCTCTCGCTATCTCCATAGCAGTCTCTCTCGCAGTCTCCCTCGCTGTCTCCCTCGCTGTCTCCCTCACAGTCTCCCTCGCAGTCTCTCTCGCAGTCTCTCTCGCAGTCTCTCTCGCAGTCTCTCTCGCTATCTCTCTCGCTATCTCCCTCGCTATCTCCCTCGCTATCTCCCTCGCTATCTCCCTCGCTATCTCCCTCGCTGTCTCCCTCGCTGTCTCCCTCGCTGTCTCTCTCGCTGTCTCCCTTGCAGTCTCCCTCGCAGTCTCCCTCGCAGTCTCTCTCGCTTTCTCCCTCGCAGTCTCTCTCGCAGTCTCTCTCGCTTTACATAGAACATAGAACATAGAACATACAGCACAGAACAGGCCCTTCGGCCCACAATGTTGTGCCGATCCTTTGTCCTCTGTCAAGGACAATTTAATCTATACCCCATCATTCTCCTTTATCCATATACCTATCCAAAAGCCTTTTGAAAGTCCCTAAAGTTTCTGACTCAACAACTTCCCCGGGCAAGGCATTCCATGCCTCGACCACTCTCTGGGTAAAGAACCTTCCCCTGACATCCCCCTTATATCTCCCACCCTTCACCTTAAATTTATGACCCCTTGTAACGCTTTGCTCCACCCGGGGAAAGAGTTTCTGACTGTCTACCCTATCTATTCCCCTGATCATCTTATAAACCTCTATCATGTCACCCCTCATCCTTCTCCTTTCTAATGAGAAGAGGCCTAGAATGTTCAGCCTTTCCTCGTAAGACTTATTCTCCATTCCAGGCAACATCCTGGTAAATCTCCTCTGCACCCTCTCCAAGGCTTCCACATCCTTCCTAAAATGAGGCGACCAGAACTGCACACAGTACTCCAAATGAGGCCTTACCAAGGTCCTGTACAGCTGCATCATCACCTCACGGCTCTTAAATTCAATCCCTCTGCTAATGAACGCTAACACCCCATATGCCTTCTTCACAGCCCTATCCACTTGAGTTGCAACTTTCAATGATCTATGCACATAGACCCCAAGGTCTCTCTGCTCCTCCACATGCCCAAGAACCCTACCGTTAACCCAGTATTTTGCATTCATGTTTGTCCTTCCAAAATGGACGACCTCACACTTTTCAGGGTTAAACTCCATCTGCCACTTTTCAGCCCAGCACTGCAACCTATCCAAGTCCCTTTGCAGACGACAATAGCCCTCCTCGGTATCCACAACTCCACCAACCTTTGTATCATCTGCAAATTTACTGACCCACCCTTCGACTTCCTCATCCAAGTCGTTAATAAAAATCACAAACAGGAGAGGACCCAGAACTGATCCCTGCGGCACGCCACTGGTAACTGGGCTCCAGGCTGAGTATTTACCATCTAAGACCACTCTCTGCCTTCTATCAGTTAGCCAATTCTTAATCCAACTGGCCACATTCCCCACTATCCCATGCCTCCTGACTTTCTCCATAAGTCTACCATGGGGGACCTTATCAAATGCCTTACTAAAATCCATGTACACCACATCCACTGGTTTACCCTCATCCACTTGCTTGGTCACCTGCTCAAAGAATTCAATCAGGCTTGTGAGGCAAGACCTACCCCTCACAAAACCGTGCTGACTGTCCCGAATCAAGCAGTGTCTTTCCAGATGCTCATAAATCCTATCCCTCAGCACCTTTTCCATCAACTTGCCTACCACCGAAGTAAGACTAACTGGCCTGTAATTCCCAGGGTTGTTCCTATTCCCTTTCTTGAACAGGGGCACAACATTTGCCACCCTCCAATCACCTGGTACCACCCCCGTCAGCAGAGAAGATGAAAAGATCATTGCCAGCGGCTCTGCAATTTCATCCCTTGCTTCCCATAACATCCTTGGATATACCCCGTCAGGCCCGGGAGACTTGTCTATCTTCAAGTTATTCAAAAACCCCAACACATCTTCCCTCCTAACGAGCACTTCCTCGAGCTTACCAGTCTGTTTCACACCGTCCTCTTCAGTAATACACCCCTTCTCATTCGTAAATACCGAAGAGAAGTACTCATTCAAAACCTCACTTATCTCTTCCGGCTCAACACACAGTCTCCCGCTATTGTCCTTGACCGGACCTATGGTCCCCCTAGTCATCCTCATATTTCTGACATACGCGTAAAAGGCCTTGGGGTTTTCCTTTATCCTACCCGCCAAGCATTTTTCATGCCCTCTCTTAGCTCTCCTAATCCCTTTCTTCAGATCCTTCCTGGCCATCTTGTATCCCTCCAGAGCTATGCCTGTGCCCTTTTTCCTCAACTTTATATACGCATCCTTCTTCTTCCTAACAAGACTCTCAACCTCTCTTGTCAACCACGGTTCCCTCACATGACCATCCCTTCCCTGTCTGACAGGGACATGCTTATCAATGGCCCCTACTATCTGCTCCTTGAAAAAGTTCCACATTTCGACCGTGCCCTTCCCTGCCAGCATATGCTCCCAACTTATGCTCCTCAGTTCCTGCCTGACAGCATCATATCTACCCTTCCCCCAATTGTAAACCTTGCCCTGTTGCACATACCTATCCCTCTCCATTACCACAGTGAATGCTACAGAATTGTGATCACTATCTCCAAAGTGCTCGCCCACCAACAGCTCTATCACTTGCCCTGGTTCATTACCTAGAACCAAATCCAATATTGCCTCCCCTCTGGTCGGGCAGTCTACATACTGAGTCAGAAAAGCTTCCTGGACATACTGCACAAACACTACCCCATCCAAACTATTCGATCTAAAGAGTTGCCAATCAATATTTGGGAAGTTGAAATCCCCCATAATTACTACCCTGTGACTTCTGCTCCTTTCCAAAATCTGTTTCCCAATCTGCTCTTCCACCTCCCTGCTGCTATTGGGGGGCCTATAGAAAACTCCCATCAAGGTGACTGCTCCTTTCCTGTTCCTGACCTCAACCCACAGTGCCTCAGTCGGCAGATCCTCCTCGAAAATTCTTTCAGCAGTTGTTACACTATTTCTAACTAACAATGCCACCCCCCCACCTCTTTTACCACCATTCCTAATCTTATGAAAACATCTATAACCAGGTACCTCCAAAAACCATTCCTCCCCCTCACCTATCCACGTTTCAGTGATGGCCACAGTCCCTCGCAGTCTCTCTCGCAGTCTCTCTCGCAGTCTCTCTCGCAGTCTCTCTCGCAGTCTTCCTCGCAGTCTTCCTCGCAGTCTTCCTCGCAGTCTTCCTCGCAGTCTTCCTCGCACTCTCCCTCGCTGTCTCCCTCGCAGTCTCTCTCGCAGTCTCTCTCGCAGTCTCTCTCGCAGTCTCTCTTGCAGTCTCTCTTGCAGTCTCTCTTGCAGTCTCTCTTGCTGTCTCTCTTGCTGTCTCCCTCGCTGTCTCCCTCGCAGTCTCCCTCGCAGTCTCCCTCGCAGTCTCCCTCGCAGTCTCCCTCGCAGTCTCCCTCGCAGTCTCCCTCGCTGTCTCCCTCGCAGTCTCCCTCGCTGTCTCCCTCGCTGTCTCCCTCGCTGTCTCACGCGATCTCTCTCGCATTCTCTCTCGCATTCTCTCTCGTCTCCCTCGCAGTCTCTCTCGCTGTGTCCATCGCAGTCTCTCTCACAGTCTCTCTTGCTGTCTCTGTCGCTGTCTCCCTCGCTGTCTCCCTCGCTGTCTCCCTCGCTGTCTCCCTCGCTGTCTCCCTCGCTGTCTCCCTCGCTGCCTCCCTCGCTGCCTCCCTCGCAGTCTCTCTCGAAGTCTCTCTCGAAGTCTCTCTCGAAGTCTCTCTCGAAGTCTCTCTCGAAGTCTCTCTCGAAGTCTCTCTCGCTGTCTCTCTCGCTGTCTCTCTCGCTGTCTCTCTCGCTGTCTCCCTCGCTTTCTCCCTCGCTGTCTCCCTCGCTGTCTCTCTCGCCGTCTCCCTCGCCGTCTCAATCGCTGTCTCCCTCGCAGTGTCTCTCGCTGTATCCCTCGCTGTTTTTCTCGCTATCTCCATAGCAGTCTCTCTCGCAGTTTCTCTCGCTTTCTCCCTCGCAGTCTCTCTCGCTGTCTCCCTCACAGTCTCACTCGCAGTCTCTCTCGCTGTCTCCCTCGCTGTCACCCTGACAGTCTCTCTCGCTGTCTCCCTCGCTGTCTCCCTCGAGGTCTCTCTCACAGTCTCTCTCGCAGTCTCTCTCGCTGACTCCCTCGCAGTTTCTATCGCTGTCTCCCTCGTGTTCTCTCTCGCTTTCTCCCTCGCTCTCTCCCTCGCTCTCTCCCTCGCAGTCTCTCTCGCAGTCTCTCTCGCAGTCTCTCTCGCTATCTCTCTCGCTATCTCCCTCGCTATCTCCCTCGCTATCTCCCTCGCTATCTCCCTCGCTGTCTCTCTCGCTGTCTCCCTTGCAGTCTCCCTCGCAGTCTCTCTCGCTTTCTCCCTCGCAGTCTCTCTGGCTTTCTCCCTCGCAGTCTCTCTCGCAGTCTCTCTCGCTGTCTCTCTCGCTGTCTCTCTCGCTGTCTCCCTTGCAGTCTCCCTCGCAGTCTCTGTCGCTTTCTCCCTCGCAGTCTCTCTCGCTTTCTCTCTCGCTTTCTCCCTCGCTTTCTCTCTCGCAGTCTCTCTCGCTTTCTCTCTCGCTTTCTCCCTCGCTCTCTCCCTTGCAGTCTCCCTTGCAGTCTCTCTCGCAGTCTCTCTCGCAGTCTCTCTCGCAGTCTCTCTCGCAGTCTCTCTCGCAGTCTCTCTCGCAGTCTCTCTCGCAGTCTCTCTCGCTGTCTCCCTCGCTGTCTCCCTCGCTGTCTCCCTCGCTGTCTCCCTCGCTGTCTCCCTCGCTTTCTCTCTCGCTTTCTCCCTCGCTCTCTCCCTTGCAGTCTCTCTCGCAGTCTCTCTCGCAGTCTCTCTCGCAGTCTCTCTCGCAGTCTCTCTCGCAGTCTCCCTCGCAGTCTCCCTCGCAGTCTCTCTCGCAGTCTCTCTCGCAGTCTCCCTCGCAGTCTCCCTCGCAGTCTCTCTCGCAGTCTCTCTCGCAGTCTCTCTCGCAGTCTCTCTCGCAGTCCTTCTCGCATTCTCTCTCGCTGTCTCCCTCGCTGTCTCCCTCGCTGTATCCCACGCAGTCTCTCTCGCTGTCTCTCACGCGCTCTCTCTCGCAGTCTCTCTCGCTGTCTCCCTCGCAGTCTCCCTCGCAGTCTCCCTCGCTGTCTCCCTCGCTGTCTCCCTCGCTGTGTCCCTCGCTGTGTCCCTCGCTGTCTCTCTCGCAGTTTCCCTCGCTGTCTCTCTCGCAGTTTCCCTCGCTGTCTCCCTCGCTGTCTCCCTCGCTGTCTCCCTCGCTGTCTCCCTCGCAGTCTCCCTCGCAGTCTCCCTCACAGTCTCTCTCGCTGTCTCCCTCGCAGTCTCTCTCGCTGTCTCCCTCGCTGTCTCCCTCGCTGTCTCCCTCGCTGTCTCCCTCGCTGTCTCCCTCGCTGTCTCCCTCGCAGTCACTCTCTCTGTATCCCCCGCTGTCTCTCTCGCTATCTCCATAGCAGTCTCTCTCACTGTCTCTCTCGCTGTCTCTCTCGCTGTCTCTCTCAATGTACTCTCGCTGTCTCCCTCGCTCTATCCCTCGCTGTATCTCTCGCAGTCTCTCTCGCAGTTTCTCTCGCAGTCTCTCTCGCTGTCTCCCTCTCAGTCTCTCTCACTCTCTCTCTCGCAGTCTCTCTCGCCATCTCTCTCTCCGTCTCTCTCGCCATCTCTCTCGCCGTCTCTCTCGCCGTCTCCCTCGCAGTCTCCCTCGCAGTCTCTCTCGCAGTCTCTCTCGCAGTCTCTCTCGCAGTCTCTCTCGCAGTCTCCCTCGCAGTCTCCCTCGCAGTCTCCCTCGCAGTCTCCCTCGCATTCTCCCTCACAGTCTCTCTCGCTGTCTCCATTGCAGTCTCCCACACAGTCTCTGTCGCTTTCTCCCTCGCTTTCTCCCTCGCAGTCTCTCTCGCAGTCTCTCTCGCAGTCTCTCTCGCAGTCTCTCTCGCAGTCTCTCTCGCAGTCTCTCTCGCAGTCTCTCTCGCAGTCTCTCTCGCAGTCTCTCTCGCAGTCTCCCTCGCAGTCTCTCTCGCAGTCTCCTTTGCAGTCTCTCTCGCTGTCTCTCTCGCTGTCTCTCTCGCTGTCTCCCTCGCAGTCTCCCTCGCAGTCTCCCTCGCTGTCTCCCTCGCTGTTTCCCTCACAGTCTCGCTGTCTCCCTCGCAGTCTCTCTCGCTTTCTCCCTCGCTGTCTCTCTCGCAGTCCTTCTCGCATTCTCTCTCGCTGTCTCCAGCGCTGTCTCCCTCGCCATCTCCCTCGCTGTCTCCCTCGCCATCTCCCTCGCTGTCTCCCTCGCAGTTAGTCTCGCAGTCTCTCTCGCAGTCTCTCTCGCTGTATCCCTCGCTGTATCCCTCGCTGTATCCCTCGCTGTCTCCCTCGCAGTCTCCCTCGCAGTCTCTCTCGCAGTCTCTCTCGCAGTCTCTCTCGCTATCTCCCTCGCTATCTCCCTCGCTATCTCCCTCGCTATCTCCCTCGCAGTCTCTCTCGCAGTCTCTCTCGCAGTCTCTCTCGCAGTCTCTCTCGCAGTCTCTCTCGCAGTCTCTCTCGCAGTCTTCCTCGCAGTCTTCCTCGCAGTCTTCCTCGCAGTCTTCCTCGCATTCTCCCTCGCTGTCTACCTCGCTGTCTCCCTCGCTGTCTCCCTCGCAGTCTCCCTCGCAGTCTCTCTTGCAGTCTCTCTTGCAGTCTCTCTTGCTTTCTCCCTCGCAGTCTCCCTCGCAGTCTCCCTCGCAGTCTCCCTCGCAGTCTCCCTCGCAGTCTCCCTCGCTGTCTCCCTCGCTGTCTCCCTCGCTGTCTCACGCGATCTCTCTCGCATTCTCTCTCGTCTCCCTCGCAGTCTCTCTCGCTGTGTCCATCGCAGTCTCTCTCACAGTCTCTGTCGCTGTCTCCCTCGCTGTCTCCCTCGCTGTCTCCCTCGCTGTCTCCCTCGCTGTCTCCCTCGCTGTCTCCCTCGCTGCCTCCCTCGCTGCCTCCCTCGCAGTCTCTCTCGCTGTCTCTCTCGCTGTCTCTCTCGCTGTCTCTCTCGCTGTCTCTCTCGCTGTCTCTCTCGCTGTCTCCCTCGCTGTCTCCATCGCTGTCTCCCTCGCCGTCTCTCTCGCCGTCTCTCTCGCCGTCTCCCTCGCCGTCTCCCTCGCCGTCTCAATCGCTGTCTCCCTCGCAGTGTCTCTCGCTGTATCCCTCGCTGTTTTTCTCGCTATCTCCATAGCAGTTTCTCTCGCAGTTTCTCTCGCTGTCTCCCTCACAGTCTCACTCGCAGTCTCTCTCGCTGTCTCTCTCGCTGTCTCTCTCGCTGTCTCTCTCGCTGTCTCCCTCGCTGTCTCCCTCATAGTCTCCCTCGCTGTCTCCCTCGCTGTCTCCCTCGAGGTCTCTCTCACAGTCTCTCTCGCAGTCTCTCTCGCTGACTCCCTCGCAGTTTCTATCGCTGTCTCCCTCGTGTTCTCTCTCGCTTTCTCCCTCGCTCTCTCCCTCGCAGTCTCTCTCGCAGTCTCTCTCGCAGTCTCTCTCGCTATCTCTCTCGCTATCTCTCTCGCTATCTCCCTCGCTATCTCCCTCGCTATCTCCCTCGCTATCTCTCTCGCTGTCTCTCTCGCTGTCTCCCTTGCAGTCTCCCTCGCAGTCTCTCTTGCAGTCTCTCTTGCAGTCTCTCTTGCAGTCTCTCTTGCTGTCTCCCTCGCTGTGTCTCTCGCTCTCTCTCTCGCAGTCTCCCTCGCTGTCTCCCTCGCTATCTCCCTCGCTGTCTCACGCGATCTCTCTCACATTCTCTCTCGTTGTCTCCCTCGCAGTCTCTCTCGCAGTCTCTCTCGCTGTGTCCCTCGCAGTCTCTCTCGCAGTCTCTATTGCTGTCTGTCGCTGTCTCCCTCGCTGTCTCCCTCGCTGTCTCCCTCGCTGTCTCCCTCGCTTTCTCTCTCGCTGTCTCCCTCGCTTTCTCTCTCGCTTTCTCTCTCGCTGTCTCCCTCGCTTTCTCTCTCGCTTTCTCCCTCGCTCTCTCCCTCGCTCTCTCCCTCGCAGTCTCCCTCGCTGTCTCCCTCGCTGTCTCCCTCGCCGTCTCCCTCGCCGTCTCCCTCGCCGTCTCCCTCGCCGTCTCCCTCGCCGTCTCCCTCGCCGTCTCCCTCGCTGTCTCCCTCGCTGTCTCCCTCGCTGTCTCCCTCGCTGTTTCCCTCGCTTTCTCTCTCGCTTTCTCTCTCGCTGTCTCCCTCGCTTTCTCTCTCGCTTTCTCCCTCGCTATCTCCATAGCAGTCTCTCTCACTGTCTCTCTCGCTGTCTCTCTCGCTGTCTCTCTCAATGTACTCTCGCTGTCTCCCTCGCTCTATCCCTCGCTGTATCTCTCGCAGTCTCTCTCGCAGTCTCTCTCGCAGTCTCTCTCGCTGTCTCCCTCTCAGTCTCTCTCGCCGTCTCTCTCTCCGTCTCTCTCTCCGTCTCTCTCTCCGTCTCTCTCGCCGTCTCTCTCGCCGTCTCTCTCGCCGTCTCTCTCGCCGTCTCTCTCGCAGTCTCCCTCGCAGTCTCCCTCGCAGTCTCCCTCGCAGTCTCTCTCGCAGTCTCTCTCGCAGTCTCCCTCGCAGTCTCCCTCGCCGTCTCTCTCGCAGTCTCCCTCGCAGTCTCCCTCGCAGTCTCCCTCGCAGTCTCTCTCGCAGTCTCTCTCGCAGTCTCCCTCACAGTCTCCCTCACAGTCTCCCTCGCAGTCTCCCTCGCAGTCTCCCTCGCAGTCTCTCTCGCTCTCTCCCTCACTGTCTCTCTCGCCGTCTCTCTCGCCGTCTCTCTCTCCATCTCTCTCGCTTTCTCCCACGCAGTCTCTCTCGCAGTCTCTCTCGCAGTCTCTCTCGCAGTCTCTCTCGCAGTCTCTCTCGCAGTCTCTCTCGCAGTCTCCCTCGCAGTCTCCCTCGCTGTCTCCCTCCCAGTCTCTCTCGCAGTCTCTCTCGCAGTCTCTCTCGCAGTCTCTCTCGCAGTCTCTCTCGCAGTCTCTCTCGCTGTCTCTCTCGCTGTTTCTCTCGCAGTCTCTCTCGCAGTCTCCTTTGCAGTCTCTCTCGCAGTCTCTCTCGCTGTCTCCCTCACAGTCTCTCTCGCTGTCTCCCTCGCAGTCTCTCTCGAAGTCGCTCTCGCTTTCTCCCTCGCTGTCTCTCTCGCAGTCCTTCTCGCAGTCCTTCTCGCAGTCTCTCTCGCTGTCTCCCTCGCTGTCTCCCTCGCTTTCTCCCTCGCAGTCTCTCTCGCTGTCTCTCTCGCTGTCTCTCTCGCTGTCTCTCTCGCTGTCTCTCTCGCTGTCTCTCTCGCTGTCTCTCTCGCTGTCTCTCTCGCTGTCTCTCTCGCTGTCTCCATGGCTTTCTCCCTCGCTGTCTCTCTCGCTGTCTCTCTCGCTGTCTCTCTCGCTGTCTCTCTCGCTGTCTCCCTCGCAGTCTCTCTTGCAGTCTCTCTCGCTGTCTCCCTCGCTGTCTCCCTCGCTGTCTCCCTCGCTGTCTCCCTCGCTCTCTCCCTCACTGTGTCCCTCACTGTGTCCCTCGCTCTCTCCCTCGCAGTCTCCCTCACCGTCTCCCTCGCCGTCTCTCTCGCTGTCTTCCTCGCAGTTTCTCTCGCAGTTTCTCTCGCAGTCTCTCTTGCAGTCTCTCTTGCAGTCTCTCTCGCTGTTTCCCTCGCTGTATCTCTCGCTCTCTCCCTCGCTGTCTCCCTCGCTGTCTCACGCGCTCTCTCTCGCAGTCTCTCTCGCAGTCTCTCTCGCTGTCTCTCTCGCTGTCTCTCTCGCTGTCTCTCTCGCTGTGTCCCTCGCTGTGTCCCTCGCTGTGTCCCTCGCTGTCTCCCTCGCTGTCTCCCTCGCTGTCTCCCTCGCTGTCTCCCTCGCCGTCTCCCTCGCCGTCTCCCTCGCCGTCTCCCTCGCCGTCTCTCTCGCAGTCTCTGTCGCTGTCTCACTCGCTCTATCCCTCGCTGTATCCCTCGCTGTATCTCTCGCAGTCTCTCTCGCAGTCTCTCTCACAGTCTCTCTCGCTGTCTCTCTCGCTGTCTCTCTCGCTGTCTCCCTCGCAGTCTCTCTCGCTGTCTCCCTCACAGTCTCTCTCGCTGTCTCCCTCGCAGTCTCTCTCGAAGTCGCTCTCGCTTTCTCCCTCGCTTTCTCCCTCGCTGTCTCTCTCGCAGTCTTTCTCGCAGTCCTTCTCGCAGTCCTTCTCGCAGTCTCTCTCGCAGTCTCTCTCGCTGTCTCCCTCGCTGTCTACCTCGCTGTCTCCCACGCAGTCTCTCTCGCTGTCTCCATCGCCTTCTCCCTCGCTGTCTCTCTTGCTGTCTCTCTCGCTGTCTCTCTCGCTGTCTCTCTCGCTGTCTCTCTCGCTGTCTCCCTTGCAGTCTCCCTTGCAGTCTCCCTCGCTGTCTCCCTCGCTGTCTCCCTCGCTGTGTCCCTCGCTGTGTCCCTCGCAGTCTCCCTCGCTGTCTCCCTCGCTGTCTCCCTCGCTGTCTCTCTCGCAGTCTCTCTCGCAGTCTCTCTCGCAGTCTCTCTCGCAGTCTCTCTCGCAGTCTCTCTCGCTGTCCCTCTCGCAGTCTCTCTCGCTGTCCCTCTCGCAGTCTCTCTCGCAGTCTCCCTCGCTGTCTCTCTCGCTGTCTCCCTCGCTGTGTCTCTCGCTCTCTCCCTCGCTGTCTCCCTCGCTGTCTCATGCGCTCTCTCTCGCAGTCTCTCTCGCTGTCTCCCTCACTGTGTCCCTCGCTGTGTCCCTCGCTGTGTCCCTCGCTGTGTCCCTCGCAGTCTCCCTCGCTGTCTCCCTCGCAGTCTCTCTCGCAGTCTCTCTCGCAGTCTCTCTCGCAGTCTCTCTCGCAGTCTCTCTCGCAGTCCCTCTCGCTGTCTCTCTCGCAGTCTCTCTCGCAGTCTCTCTCGCTGTCCCTCTCGCAGTCTCTCTCGCTGTCTCTCTCGCTGTCCCTCTCGCAGTCTCTCTCGCAGTCTCTCTCGCAGTCTCTCTCGCTGTCTCTCTCGCTGTCCCTCTCGCAGTCTCTCTCGCTGTCTCTCTCGCTGTCCCTCTCGCAGTCTCTCTCGCAGTCTCTCTCGCTGTCCCTCTCGCAGTCTCTCTCGCAGTCTCCCTCGCTGTCTCTCTCGCTGTCTCCCTCGCTGTCTCCCTCGCTGTCTCCCTCGCTGTCTCCCTCGCTGTCTCCCTCGCAGTCTCACTCGCAGTCTCACTCGCAGTCTCACTCGCAGTCTCCCTCGCTGTCTCTCTCGCTGTCTCTCTCGCTGTCTCTCTCGCTGTCTCCCTCGCTGTCTCTCTTGCAGTCTCCCTCGCTGTCTCCCTCGCTGTCTCCCTCGCTGTCTCCCTCACTGTGTCCCTCGCTCTCTCCCTCGCAGTCTCCCTCACCGTCTCCCTCGCCGTCTCTCTCGCCGTCTTCCTCGCAGTTTCTCTCGCTGTCTCCCTCGCTGTCTCCCTCGCTGTCTCTCTCGCTGTCTCTCTCGCTGCCTCCCTCGCTGCCTCCTTCGCTGCCTCCCTCGCTGTCTCCCTAGCAGTCGCTCTCGCAGTCGCTCTCGCAGTCGCTCTCGCAGTCGCTCTCGCAGTCTCTCTCGCTGTCTCCCTCGCTGTCTCCCTAGCAGTCGCTCTCGCAGTCTCTCTCGTTGTCTTCCTCGCTGTGTCCCTCGCAGTCTCTCTCGCAGTCTCTCTCGCAGTCTCTCTCGCAGTCTCTCTCGCAGTCTCTCTCGCAGTCTTCCTCGCAGTTTCTCTCGCTGTCTCCCTCGCTGCCTCACGCGATCTCTCTCGCATTCTCTCTCGTTGTCTCCCTTGCATTCTCTCTCGCTGTCTCCAGCGCTGTCTCCCTCGCCATCTCCCTGGCTGTCTCTCTCGCAGTTAGTCTCGCAGTCTCTCTCGCTGTATCCCTCGCTGTCTCTCTCGCTATCTCCATAGCAGTCTCTCTCGCAGTCTCCCTCGCTGTCTCCCTCGCTGTCTCCCTCACAGTCTCCCTCGCAGTCTCTCTCGCAGTCTCTCTCGCAGTCTCTCTCGCAGTCTCTCTCGCTATCTCTCTCGCTATCTCCCTCGCTATCTCCCTCGCTATCTCCCTCGCTATCTCCCTCGCTATCTCCCTCGCTGTCTCCCTCGCTGTCTCCCTCGCTGTCTCTCTCGCTGTCTCCCTTGCAGTCTCCCTCGCAGTCTCCCTCGCAGTCTCTCTCGCTTTCTCCCTCGCAGTCTCTCTCGCAGTCTCTCTCGCTTTACATAGAACATAGAACATAGAACATAGAACATACAGCACAGAACAGGCCCTTCGGCCCACAATGTTGTGCCGATCCTTTGTCCTCTGTCAAGGACAATTTAATCTATACCCCATCATTCTCCTTTATCCATATACCTATCCAAAAGCCTTTTGAAAGTCCCTAAAGTTTCTGACTCAACAACTTCCCCGGGCAAGGCATTCCATGCCTCGACCACTCTCTGGGTAAAGAACCTTCCCCTGACATCCCCCTTATATCTCCCACCCTTCACCTTAAATTTATGACCCCTTGTAACGCTTTGCTCCACCCGGGGAAAGAGTTTCTGACTGTCTACCCTATCTATTCCCCTGATCATCTTATAAACCTCTATCATGTCACCCCTCATCCTTCTCCTTTCTAATGAGAAGAGGCCTAGAATGTTCAGCCTTTCCTCGTAAGACTTATTCTCCATTCCAGGCAACATCCTGGTAAATCTCCTCTGCACCCTCTCCAAGGCTTCCACATCCTTCCTAAAATGAGGCGACCAGAACTGCACACAGTACTCCAAATGAGGCCTTACCAAGGTCCTGTACAGCTGCATCATCACCTCACGGCTCTTAAATTCAATCCCTCTGCTAATGAACGCTAACACCCCATATGCCTTCTTCACAGCCCTATCCACTTGAGTTGCTACTTTCAATGATCTATGCACATAGACCCCAAGGTCTCTCTGCTCCTCCACATGCCCAAGAACCCTACCGTTAACCCAGTATTTTGCATTCATGTTTGTCCTTCCAAAATGGACGACCTCACACTTTTCAGGGTTAAACTCCATCTGCCACTTTTCAGCCCAGCACTGCAACCTATCCAAGTCCCTTTGCAGACGACAATAGCCCTCCTCGGTATCCACAACTCCACCAACCTTTGTATCATCTGCAAATTTACTGACCCACCCTTCGACTTCCTCATCCAAGTCGTTAATAAAAATCACAAACAGGAGAGGACCCAGAACTGATCCCTGCGGCACGCCACTGGTAACTGGGCTCCAGGCTGAGTATTTACCATCTAAGACCACTCTCTGCCTTCTATCAGTTAGCCAATTCTTAATCCAACTGGCCACATTCCCCACTATCCCATGCCTCCTGACTTTCTCCATAAGTCTACCATGGGGGACCTTATCAAATGCCTTACTAAAATCCATGTACACCACATCCACTGGTTTACCCTCATCCACTTGCTTGGTCACCTGCTCAAAGAATTCAATCAGGCTTGTGAGGCAAGACCTACCCCTCACAAAACCGTGCTGACTGTCCCGAATCAAGCAGTGTCTTTCCAGATGCTCATAAATCCTATCCCTCAGCACCTTTTCCATCAACTTGCCTACCACCGAAGTAAGACTAACTGGCCTGTAATTCCCAGGGTTGTTCCTATTCCCTTTCTTGAACAGGGGCACAACATTTGCCACCCTCCAATCACCTGGTACCACCCCCGTCAGCAGAGAAGATGAAAAGATCATTGCCAGCGGCTCTGCAATTTCATCCCTTGCTTCCCATAACATCCTTGGATATACCCCGTCAGGCCCGGGAGACTTGTCTATCTTCAAGTTATTCAAAAACCCCAACACATCTTCCCTCCTAACGAGCACTTCCTCGAGCTTACCAGTCTGTTTCACACCGTCCTCTTCAGTAATACACCCCTTCTCATTCGTAAATACCGAAGAGAAGTACTCATTCAAAACCTCACTTATCTCTTCCGGCTCAACACACAGTCTCCCGCTATTGTCCTTGACCGGACCTATGGTCCCCCTAGTCATCCTCATATTTCTGACATACGCGTAAAAGGCCTTGGGGTTTTCTTTTATCCTACCCGCCAAGCATTTTTCATGCCCTCTCTTAGCTCTCCTAATCCCTTTCTTCAGATCCTTCCTGGCCATCTTGTATCCCTCCAGAGCTATGCCTGTGCCCTTTTTCCTCAACTTTATATACGCATCCTTCTTCTTCCTAACAAGACTCTCAACCTCTCTTGTCAACCACGGTTCCCTCACATGACCATCCCTTCCCTGTCTGACAGGGACATGCTTATCAATGGCCCCTACTATCTGCTCCTTGAAAAAGTTCCACATTTCGACCGTGCCCTTCCCTGCCAGCATATGCTCCCAACTTATGCTCCTCAGTTCCTGCCTGACAGCATCATATCTACCCTTCCCCCAATTGTAAACCTTGCCCTGTTGCACATACCTATCCCTCTCCATTACCACAGTGAATGCTACAGAATTGTGATCACTATCTCCAAAGTGCTCGCCCACCAACAGCTCTATCACTTGCCCTGGTTCATTACCTAGTACCAAATCCAATATTGCCTCCCCTCTGGTCGGGCAGTCTACATACTGAGTCAGAAAAGCTTCCTGGACATACTGCACAAACACTACCCCATCCAAACTATTCGATCTAAAGAGTTGCCAATCAATATTTGGGAAGTTGAAATCCCCCATAATTACTACCCTGTGACTTCTGCTCCTTTCCAAAATCTGTTTCCCAATCTGCTCTTCCACCTCCCTGCTGCTATTGGGGGGCCTATAGAAAACTCCCATCAAGGTGACTGCTCCTTTCCTGTTCCTGACCTCAACCCACAGTGCCTCAGTCGGCAGATCCTCCTCGAAAATTCTTTCAGCAGTTGTTACACTATTTCTAACTAACAATGCCACCCCCCCACCTCTTTTACCACCATTCCTAATCTTATGAAAACATCTATAACCAGGTACCTCCAAAAACCATTCCTCCCCCTCACCTATCCACGTTTCAGTGATGGCCACAGTCCCTCGCAGTCTCTCTCGCAGTCTCTCTCGCAGTCTCTCTCGCAGTCTTCCTCGCAGTCTTCCTCGCAGTCTTCCTCGCAGTCTTCCTCGCACTCTCCCTCGCTGTCTCCCTCGCAGTCTCTCTCGCAGTCTCTCTCGCAGTCTCTCTTGCAGTCTCTCTTGCAGTCTCTCTTGCAGTCTCTCTTGCAGTCTCCCTCGCAGTCTCCCTCGCTGTCTCCCTCGCTGTCTCACGCGATCTCTCTCGCATTCTCTCTCGCATTCTCTCTCGTCTCCCTCGCAGTCTCTCTCGCTGTGTCCATCGCAGTCTCTCTCACAGTCTCTCTTGCTGTCTCTGTCGCTGTCTCCCTCGCTGTCTCCCTCGCTGTCTCCCTCGCTGTCTCCCTCGCTGTCTCCCTCGCTGTCTCCCTCGCTGTCTCCCTCGCTGCCTCCCTCGCTGCCTCCCTCGCAGTCTCTCTCGAAGTCTCTCTCGAAGTCTCTCTCGAAGTCTCTCTCGAAGTCTCTCTCGAAGTCTCTCTCGAAGTCTCTCTCGAAGTCTCTCTCGAAGTCTCTCTCGCTGTCTCTCTCGCTGTCTCCCTCGCTTTCTCCCTCGCTGTCTCCCTCGCTGTCTCTCTCGCCGTCTCCCTCGCCGTCTCAATCGCTGTCTCCCTCGCAGTGTCTCTCGCTGTATCCCTCGCTGTTTTTCTCGCTATCTCCATAGCAGTCTCTCTCGCAGTTTCTCTCGCTTTCTCCCTCGCAGTCTCTCTCGCTGTCTCCCTCACAGTCTCACTCGCAGTCTCTCTCGCTGTCTCCCTCGCTGTCACCCTGACAGTCTCTCTCGCTGTCTCCCTCGCTGTCTCCCTCGAGGTCTCTCTCACAGTCTCTCTCGCAGTCTCTCTCGCTGACTCCCTCGCAGTTTCTATCGCTGTCTCCCTCGTGTTCTCTCTCGCTTTCTCCCTCGCTCTCTCCCTCGCTCTCTCCCTCGCAGTCTCTCTCGCAGTCTCTCTCGCAGTCTCTCTCGCTATCTCTCTCGCTATCTCCCTCGCTATCTCCCTCGCTATCTCCCTCGCTATCTCCCTCGCTGTCTCTCTCGCTGTCTCCCTTGCAGTCTCCCTCGCAGTCTCTCTCGCTTTCTCCCTCGCAGTCTCTCTGGCTTTCTCCCTCGCAGTCTCTCTCGCAGTCTCTCTCGCTGTCTCTCTCGCTGTCTCCCTTGCAGTCTCCCTCGCAGTCTCTGTCGCTTTCTCCCTCGCAGTCTCTCTCGCTTTCTCTCTCGCTTTCTCCCTCGCTTTCTCTCTCGCAGTCTCTCTCGCTTTCTCTCTCGCTTTCTCCCTCGCTCTCTCCCTTGCAGTCTCCCTTGCAGTCTCTCTCGCAGTCTCTCTCGCAGTCTCTCTCGCAGTCTCTCTCGCAGTCTCTCTCGCAGTCTCTCTCGCAGTCTCTCTCGCAGTCTCTCTCGCTGTCTCCCTCGCTGTCTCCCTCGCTGTCTCCCTCGCTGTCTCCCTCGCTTTCTCTCTCGCTTTCTCCCTCGCTGTCTCCCTTGCAGTCTCTCTCGCAGTCTCTCTCGCAGTCTCTCTCGCAGTCTCTCTCGCAGTCTCTCTCGCAGTCTCCCTCGCAGTCTCTCTCGCAGTCTCTCTCGCAGTCTCTCTCGCAGTCTCCCTCGCAGTCTCCCTCGCAGTCTCCCTCGCAGTCTCTCTCGCAGTCTCTCTCGCAGTCTCTCTCGCAGTCCTTCTCGCATTCTCTCTCGCTGTCTCCCTCGCTGTCTCCCTCGCTGTATCCCACGCAGTCTCTCTCGCTGTCTCTCACGCGCTCTCTCTCGCAGTCTCTCTCGCTGTCTCCCTCGCAGTCTCCCTCGCAGTCTCCCTCGCTGTCTCCCTCGCTGTCTCCCTCGCTGTGTCCCTCGCTGTGTCCCTCGCTGTGTCCCTCGCTGTCTCTCTCGCAGTTTCCCTCGCTGTCTCTCTCGCTGTCTCCCTCGCTGTCTCCCTCGCTGTCTCCCTCGCTGTCTCCCTCGCTGTCTCCCTCGCAGTCTCCCTCGCAGTCTCCCTCGCAGTCTCTCTCGCTGTCTCCCTCGCAGTCTCTCTCGCTGTCTCCCTCGCTGTCTCCCTCGCTGTCTCCCTCGCTGTCTCCCTCGCTGTCTCCCTCGCAGTCACTCTCTCTGTATCCCCCGCTGTCTCTCTCGCTATCTCCATAGCAGTCTCTCTCACTGTCTCTCTCGCTGTCTCTCTCGCTGTCTCTCTCAATGTACTCTCGCTGTCTCCCTCGCTCTATCCCTCGCTGTATCTCTCGCAGTCTCTCTCGCAGTCTCTCTCGCAGTTTCTCTCGCAGTCTCTCTCGCTGTCTCCCTCTCAGTCTCTCTCACTCTCTCTCTCGCAGTCTCTCTCGCCATCTCTCTCTCCGTCTCTCTCGCCATCTCTCTCGCCGTCTCTCTCGCCGTCTCCCTCGCAGTCTCCCTCGCAGTCTCTCTCGCAGTCTCTCTCGCAGTCTCTCTCGCAGTCTCTCTCGCAGTCTCCCTCGCAGTATCCCTCGCAGTCTCCCTCGCAGTCTCCCTCGCATTCTCCCTCACAGTCTCTCTCGCTGTCTCCATTGCAGTCTCCCACACAGTCTCTGTCGCTTTCTCCCTCGCTTTCTCCCTCGCAGTCTCTCTCGCAGTCTCTCTCGCAGTCTCTCTCGCAGTCTCTCTCGCAGTCTCTCTCGCAGTCTCTCTCGCAGTCTCTCTCGCAGTCTCTCTCGCAGTCTCTCTCGCTGTCCCTCTCGCAGTCTCTCTCGCAGTCTCTCTCGCAGTCTCTCTCGCAGTCTCTCTCGCAGTCTCCCTCGCAGTCTCTCTCGCAGTCTCCTTTGCAGTCTCTCTCGCTGTCTCTCTCGCTGTCTCTCTCGCTGTCTCCCTCGCAGTCTCCCTCGCAGTCTCCCTCGCTGTCTCCCTCGCTGTTTCCCTCACAGTCTCGCTGTCTCCCTCGCAGTCTCTCTCGAAGTCGCTCTCGCTTTCTCCCTCGCTGTCTCTCTCGCAGTCCTTCTCGCATTCTCTCTCGCTGTCTCCAGCGCTGTCTCCCTCGCCATCTCCCTCGCTGTCTCCCTCGCCATCTCCCTCGCTGTCTCCCTCGCAGTTAGTCTCGCAGTCTCTCTCGCAGTCTCTCTCGCTGTATCCCTCGCTGTATCCCTCGCTGTATCCCTCGCTGTCTCCCTCGCAGTCTCCCTCGCAGTCTCTCTCGCAGTCTCTCTCGCAGTCTCTCTCGCTATCTCCCTCGCTATCTCCCTCGCTATCTCCCTCGCAGTCTCTCTCGCAGTCTCTCTCGCAGTCTCTCTCGCAGTCTCTCTCGCAGTCTCTCTCGCAGTCTCTCTCGCAGTCTTCCTCGCAGTCTTCCTTGCAGTCTTCCTTGCAGTCTTCCTCGCATTCTCCCTCGCTGTCTCCCTCGCTGTCTCCCTCGCTGTCTCCCTCGCAGTCTCCCTCGCAGTCTCTCTTGCAGTCTCTCTTGCAGTCTCTCTTGCTGTCTCCCTCGCAGTCTCCCTCGCAGTCTCCCTCGCAGTCTCCCTCGCAGTCTCCCTCGCAGTCTCCCTCGCAGTCTCCCTCGCAGTCTCCCTCGCTGTCTCCCTCGCTGTCTCCCTCGCTGTCTCCCTCGCTGTCTCACGCGATCTCTCTCGCATTCTCTCTCGTCTCCCTCGCAGTCTCTCTCGCTGTGTCCATCGCAGTCTCTCTCACAGTCTCTGTCGCTGTCTCCCTCGCTGTCTCCCTCGCTGTCTCCCTCGCTGTCTCCCTCGCTGTCTCCCTCGCTGCCTCCCTCGCTGCCTCCCTCGCAGTCTCTCTCGCTGTCTCTCTCGCTGTCTCTCTCGCTGTCTCTCTCGCTGTCTCTCTCGCTGTCTCTCTCGCTGTCTCTCTCGCTGTCTCTCTCGCTGTCTCCCTCGCTGTCTCCATCGCTGTCTCCCTCGCCGTCTCTCTCGCCGTCTCCCTCGCCGTCTCCCTCGCCGTCTCAATCGCTGTCTCCCTCGCAGTGTCTCTCGCTGTATCCCTCGCTGTTTTTCTCGCTATCTGCATAGCAGTTTCTCTCGCAGTTTCTCTCGCTGTCTCCCTCACAGTCTCACTCGCAGTCTCTCTCGCTGTCTCTCTCGCTGTCTCTCTCGCTGTCTCTCTCGCTGTCTCCCTCGCTGTCTCCCTCATAGTCTCCCTCGCTGTCTCCCTCGCTGTCTCCCTCGAGGTCTCTCTCACAGTCTCTCTCGCAGTCTCTCTCGCTGACTCCCTCGCAGTTTCTATCGCTGTCTCCCTCGTGTTCTCTCTCGCTTTCTCCCTCGCTCTCTCCCTCGCAGTCTCTCTCGCAGTCTCTCTCGCAGTCTCTCTCGCTATCTCTCTCGCTATCTCTCTCGCTATCTCCCTCGCTATCTCCCTCGCTATCTCCCTCGCTATCTCTCTCGCTGTCTCTCTCGCTGTCTCCCTTGCAGTCTCCCTCGCAGTCTCTCTCGCTTTCTCCCTCGCAGGCTCTCTCGCTTTCTCCCTCGCAGTCTCTCTCGCAGTCTCTCTCGCAGTCGCTCTCGCAGTCTCTCTCGCAGTCTCTCTCGCAGTCTTCGTCGCAGTTTCTCTCGCTGTCTCCCTCGCTGCCTCCCACGGTGTCTCCCTCGCAGTCTCTCTTGCAGTCTCTCTTGCAGTCTCTCTTGCAGTCTCTCTTGCAGTCTCTCTTGCTGTCTCCCTCGCTGTGTCTCTCGCTCTCTCTCTCGCAGTCTCCCTCGCTGTCTCCCTCGCTATCTCCCTCGCTGTCTCCCTCGCTGTCTCACGCGATCTCTCTCACATTCTCTCTCGTTGTCTCCCTCGCAGTCTCTCTCGCTGTGTCCCTCGCAGTCTCTCTCGCAGTCTCTATTGCTGTCTCTGTCGCTGTCTCCCTCGCTGTCTCCCTCGCTGTCTCCCTCGCAGTCTCTCTCGAAGTCTCTCTCGCTGTCTCCCTCGCTGTCTCCCTCGCTGTCTCCCTCGCTTTCTCTCTCGCTGTCTCCCTCGCTTTCTCTCTCGCTTTCTCTCTCGCTGTCTCCCTCGCTTTCTCTCTCGCTTTCTCCCTCGCTCTCTCCCTCGCTCTCTCCCTCGCAGTCTCCCTCGCTGTCTCCCTCGCTGTCTCCCTCGCTGTCTCCCTCGCCGTCTCCCTCGCCGTCTCCCTCGCCGTCTCCCTCGCCGTCTCCCTCGCCGTCTCCCTCGCCGTCTCCCTCGCTGTCTCCCTCGCTGTCTCCCTCGCTGTTTCCCTCGCTTTCTCTCTCGCTTTCTCTCTCGCTGTCTCCCTCGCTTTCTCTGTCGCTTACTCCCTCGCTATCTCCATAGCAGTCTCTCTCACTGTCTCTCTCGCTGTCTCTCTCGCTGTCTCTCTCAATGTACTCTCGCTGTCTCCCTCGCTCTATCCCTCGCTGTATCTCTCGCAGTCTCTCTCGCAGTCTCTCTCGCAGTCTCTCTCGCAGTCTCTCTCGCTGTCTCCCTCTCAGTCTCTCTCGCAGTCTCTCTCGCCGTCTCTCTCTCCGTCTCTCTCTCCGTCTCTCTCTCCGTCTCTCTCTCCGTCTCTCTCTCCGTCTCTCTCTCCGTCTCTCTCGCCGTCTCTCTCGCCGTCTCTCTCGCCGTCTCTCTCGCAGTCTCCCTCGCAGTCTCCCTCGCAGTCTCTCTCGCAGTCTCTCTCGCAGTCTCTCTCGCAGTCTCCCTCGCAGTCTCCCTCGCCGTCTCTCTCGCAGTCTCCCTCGCAGTCTCCCTCGCAGTCTCCCTCGCAGTCTCCCTCGCAGTCTCTCTCGCAGTCTCCCTCGCAGTCTCCCTCACAGTCTCCCTCGCAGTCTCCCTCGCAGTCTCCCTCGCAGTCTCCCTCGCAGTCTCCCTCGCAGTCTCTCTCGCTGTCTCCATTGCAGTCTCCCACACAGTCTCCCTCGCTTTCTCCCTCGCAGTCTCTCTCGCAGTCTCTCTCGCAGTCTCTCTCGCAGTCTCTCTCGCTGTCCCTCTCGCAGTCTCTCTCGCAGTCTCTCTCGCAGTCTCTCTCGCTGTCTCCCTCGCAGTCTCTCTCGCAGTCTCCTTTGCAGTCTCTCTCGCTGTCTCTCTCTCGCTGTCTCTCTCTCGCTGTCTCCCTCGCAGTCTCCCTCGCTGTCTCCCTCGCTGTTTCCCTCACAGTCTCGCTGTCTCCCTCGCAGTCTCTCTCGAAGTCGCTCTCGCTTTCTCCCTCGCTGTCTCTCTCGCAGTCCTTCTCGCATTCTCTCTCGCTGTCTCCAGCGCTGTCTCCAGCGCTGTCTCCCTCGCCATCTCCCTCGCTGTCTCCCTCGCAGTTAGTCTCGCAGTCTCTCTCGCTGTATCCCTCGCTGTCTCCCTCACAGTCTCCCTCACAGTCTCTCTCGCAGTCTCGCAGTCTCTCTCGCTATCTCTCTCGCTATCTCCCTCGCTATATCCCTCGCTATCTCTCTCGCAGTCTCTCTCGCAGTCTCTCTCGCAGTCTCTCTCGCAGTCTCTCTCGCAGTCTTCCTCGCAGTCTTCCTCGCAGTCTTCCTCGCAGTCTTCCTCGCAGTCTTCCTCCCAGTCTTCCTTGCAGTCTCCCTCGCTGTCTCCCTTGCTGTCTCTCTTGCAGTCTCTCTTGCAGTCTCTCTTGCTGTCTCTCTTGCTGTCTCTCTTGCTGTCTCTCTTGCTGTCTCCCTCGCAGTCTCCCTCGCAGTCTCCCTCGCAGTCTCCCTCGCTGTCTCCCTCGCTGTCTCCCTCGCTGTCTCCCTCGCTGTATCACGCGATCTCTCTCGCATTCTCTCTCGTCTCCCTCGCAGTCTCTCTCGCTGTGTCCATCGCAGTCTCTCTCACAGTCTCTCTTGCTGTCTCTGTCGCTGTCTCCCTCGCTGTCTCCCTCGCTGTCTCCCTCGCTGTCTCCCTCGCTGTCTCCCTCGCTGTCTCCCTCGCTGTCTCCCTCGCTGTCTCCTTCGCTGCCTCCCTCGCAGTCTCTCTCGAAGTCTCTCTCGAAGTCTCTCTCGCTGTCTCTCTCGCTGTCTCTCTCGCTGTCTCCCTCGCTGTCTCCCTCGCTGTCTCCCTCGCTGTCTCCCTCGCTGTCTCCCTCGCTGTCTCCCTCGCCGTCTCTCTCGCCGTCTCTCTCGCCGTCTCTCTCGCCGTCTCTCTCGCCGTCTCCCTCGCCGTCTCAATCGCTCTCTCAATCGCTGTCTCCCTCGCAGTGTCTCTCGCTGTTTTTGTCGCTATCTCCATAGCAGACTCTCTCGCAGTTTCTCTCGCTTTCTCCCTCGCAGTCTCTCTCGCAGTCTCTCTCGCTGTCTCCCTCACAGTCTCACTCGCAGTCTCTCTCGCTGTCTCTCTCGCTGTCTCCCTCGCTGTCTCCCTCACAGTCTCCCTCGCTGTCTCCCTCGCTGTCTCCCTCGAGGTCTCTCTCACAGTCTCTCTCGCTGACTCCCTCGCAGTTTCTATCGCTGTCTCCCTCGTGTTCTCTCTCGCTTTCTCCCTCGCTCTCTCCCTCGCAGTCTCCCTCGCAGTCTCCCTCGCAGTCTCCCTCGCAGTCTCCCTCGCAGTCTCTCTCGCAGTCTCTCTCGCTATCTCTCTCGCTATCTCCCTCGCTATCTCCCTCGCTATCTCCCTCGCTATCTCTCTCGCTGTCTCTCTCGCTGTCTCCCTTGCAGTCTCCCTCGCAGTCTCCCTCGCAGTCTCTCTCGCAGTCTCTCTCGCTTTCTCCCTCGCAGTCTCTCTCGCAGTCTCTCTCGCAGTCTCTCTTGCAGTCTCTCTCGCAGTCTTCGTCGCAGTTTCTCTCGCTGTCTCCCTCGCTGCCTCCCACGCTGTCTCCCTCGCAGTCTCTCTTGCAGTCTCCCTCGCTGTGTCTCTCGCTCTCTCTCTCGCAGTCTCCCTCGCTGTCTCCCTCGCTATCTCCCTCGCTGTCTCCCTCGCTGTCTCATGCGATCTCTCTCACATTCTCTCTCGTTGTCTCTCTCGCAGTCTCTCTCGCTGTGTCCCTCGCAGTCTCTCTCGCAGTCTCTATTGCTGTCTCTCTCACTGTGTCCCTCGCTGTCTCCCTCGCTGTCTCCCTCGCTGTCTCCCTCGCTGTCTCTCTCGAAGTCTCTCTCGCTGTCTCCCTCGCTGTCTCCCTCGCTGTCTCCCTCGCTTTCTCTCTCGCTTTCTCCCTCGCTCTCTCCCTCGCAGTCTCTCTCGCAGTCTCTCTCGCAGTCTCCCTCGCAGTCTCCCTCGCAGTCTCTCTCGCAGTCTCTCTCGCAGTCTCTCTCGCTGTCTCCCTCGCTGTCTCCCTCGCTGTCTCCCTCGCTGTCTCCCTCGCTGTCTCCCTCGCTGTCTCTCTCGCTTTCTCCCTCGCTCTCTCCCGCAGTCTCTCTCGCAGTCTCTCTCGCAGTCTCCCTCGCAGTCTCCCTGGCAGTCTCCCTGGCAGTCTCTCTCGCAGTCTCCCTCGCAGTCTCTCTCGCAGTCTCCCTCGCAGTCTCTCTCGCAGTCCCCTCGCTGTCTCCCTCGCTGTTTCCCTCACAGTCTCTCTCGCTGTCTCCCTCGCAGTCTCTCTCGAAGTCGCTCTCGCTTTCTCCCTCGCTGTCTCTCTCGCAGTCCTTCTCGCATTCTCTCTCGCTGTCTCCCTCAGTGTCTCCCTCGGTGTCTCCCTCGCTGTCTCCCACGCAGTCTCCCACGCAGTCTCTCTCGCTGTCTCTCAAGCGCTCTCTCTCGCAGTCTCTCTCGCTGTCTCCCTCGCAGTCTCCCTCGCTGTCTCCCTCGCTGTCTCCCTCGCTGTCTCCCTCGCTGTGTCCCTCGCTGTGTCCCTCGCTGTGTCCCTCGCTGTCTCTCTCGCAGTTTCCCTCGCTGTCTCCCTCGCTGTCTCCCTCGCTGTCTCCCTCGCTGTCTCCCTCGCTGTCTCCCTCGCAGTCTCCCTCGCAGTCTCCCTCGCAGTCTCCCTCGCAGTCTCCCTCGCAGTCTCCCTCGCAGTCTCTCTCGCAGTCTCCCTCGCTGTCTCCCTCGCTGTCTCCCTCGCTGTCTCCCTCGCCGTCTCCCTCGCCGTCTCCCTCGCCGTCTCCCTCGCCATCTCCCTCGCAGTCACTCTCTCTGTATCCCCCGCTGTCGCTGTCTCTGTCGCTGTCTCTGTCGCTGTCTCTGTCGCTGTCTCTGTCGCTGTCTCTGTCGCTGTCTCCCTCTCTGTCTCCCTCGCCGTCTCCCTCGCCGTCTCCCTCGTCGTCTCCCTCGTCGTCTCCCTCGTCGTCTCCCTCGTCGTCTCCCTCGTCGTCTCCCTCGTCGTCTCCCTCGTCGTCTCCCTCGACGTCTCCCTCGCAGTCTCCCTCGCAGTCTCTCTCGCAGTCTCTCTCGCT
The DNA here is from genome assembly GCF_036365525.1 of Heterodontus francisci. Taxonomy (NCBI): domain Eukaryota; kingdom Metazoa; phylum Chordata; class Chondrichthyes; order Heterodontiformes; family Heterodontidae; genus Heterodontus; species Heterodontus francisci. The sequence goes on from NW_027141323.1 coordinate 1,315,232, forward strand.
GTCTCTCTCGCTGTCTCTCTCAATGTACTCTCGCTGTCTCCCTCGCTCTATCCCTCGCTGTATCTCTCGCAGTCTCTCTCGCAGTCTCTCTCGCAGTCTCTCTCGCAGTCTCTCTCGCAGTCTCTCTCGCTGTCTCTCTCGCTGTCTCTCTCGCAGTCTCTCTCGCAGTCTCTCTCGCTGTCTCTCTCGCTGTCTCCCTCTCAGTCTCTCTCACTCTCTCTCTCGCAGTCTCTCTCGCAGTCTCTCTCGCCGTCTCTCTCTCCATCTCTCTCGCCGTCTCTCTCGCCGTCTCTCTCGCAGTCTCCCTCGCAGTCTCCCTCGCAGTCTCCCTCGCAGTCTCCCTCGCAGTCTCTCTCGCAGTCTCTCTCGCAGTCTCTCTCGCAGTCTCTCTCGCAGTCTCTCTCGCAGTCTCCCTCGCAGTCTCCCTCGCAGTCTCCCTCGCAGTCTCCCTCGCAGTCTCCCTCACAGTCTCCATTGCAGTCTCTGTCGCTTTCTCCCTCGCTTTCTCCCTTGCAGTCTCTCTCGCAGTCTCTCTCGCAGTCTCTCTCGCAGTCTCTTTCGCAGTCCCTCTCGCTGTCCCTCTCGCAGTCTCTCTCGCAGTCTCTCTCGCAGTCTCTCTCGCTGTCTCCCTCGCACTCTCTCTCGCAGTCTCCTTTGCAGTCTCTCTCGCTGTCTCTCTCGCTGTCTCTCTCGCTGTCTCCCTCGCAGTCTCCCTCGCAGTCTCCCTCGCAGTCTCCCTCGCTGTCTCTCTCGTTGTCTCTCTCGCTGTCTCTCTCGCTGTCTCCCTCGCTGTTTCCCTCACAGTCTCCCTCGCTGTCTCCCTCGCTGTCTCTCACGCAGTCGCTCTCACTTTCTCCCTCGCTGTCTCTCTCGCAGTCCTTCTCGCAGTCTCTCTCGCAGTCTCTCTCGCAGTCTCTCTCGCAGTCTCTCTCGCTGTCTCCCTCGCTTTCTCCCTCGCTGTCTCTCTCGCTGTCTCTCTCGCTGTCTCTCTCGCTGTCTCTCTCGCTGTCTCTCTCGCTGTCTCCCTCGCAGTCTCTCTCGCAGTCTCTCTCGCTGTCTCTCTCGCTGTCTCCCTCGCTGTCTCCCTCGCTGTCTCCCTCGCTGTCTCCCTCGCAGTCTCCCTCGCAGTCTCCCTCGCTGTCTCCCTCGCTGTCTCTCTCGCTGTCTCTCTCGCAGTTTCCCTCGCTGTCTCTCTCGCAGTTTCCCTCGCTGTCTCCCTCGCTGTCTCCCTCGCTGTCTCCCTCGCTGTCTTCCACGCAGTCTCCCTCGCAGTCTCCCTCGCAGTCTCCCTCGCAGTCTCCCTCGCAGTCTCCCTCGCAGTCTCCCTCGCAGTCTCTCTCGCAGTCTCCCTCGCTTTCTCCCTCGCTTTCTCCCTCGCTGTCTCTCTCGCTGTCTCTCTCGCTGTCTCTCTCGCTGTCTCTCTCGCTGTCTCTCTCGCTGTCTCTCTCGCTGTCTCCCTCGCTGTCTCCCTCGCTGTGTCCCTCGCTGTCTCTCTCGCAGTTTCCCTCGCTGTCTCTCTCGCTGTCTCCCTCGCTGTCTCCCTCGCAGTCTCCCTCGCAGTCTCCCTCGCAGTCTCCCTCGCAGTCTCCCTCGCAGTCTCCCTCGCAGTCTCCCTCGCAGTCTCTCTCGCAGTCTCTCTCGCAGTCTCCCTCGCAGTCTCCCTCGCCGTCTCCCTCGCCGTCTCCCTCGCTGTCTCCCTCGCTGTCTCCCTCGCCATCTCCCTCGCCGTCTCCCTCGCAGTCACTCTCTCTGTATCCCCCGCTGTCTCTCTCGCTATCTCCATAGCAGTCTCTCTCGCTGTCTCCCTCGCTGTCTCCCTCGCTGTCTCCCTCGCTGTCTCCCTCGCTGTCTCCGTCTCTGTCGCTGTCTCTGTCGCTGTCTCTGTCGCTGTCTCTGTCGCTGTCTCTCTCGCTGTCTCCCTCTCTGTCTCTGTCGCTGTCTCCCTCTCTGTCTCCCACGCTGTCTCCCTCGTCGTCTCCCTCGTCATCTCCCTCGTCGTCTCCCTCGTCGTCTCCCTCGTCGTCTCCCTCGCAATCTCTCTCGCAGTCTCTCTCGCTGTCTCTCTCGCTGTCTCTCTCGCTGTCTCTCTCAATGTACTCTCGCTGTCTCCCTTGCTGTCTCCCTCGCTGTCTCCCTTCTGTCTCCCTCGCTCTATCCCTCGCTGTATCACTCGCAGTCTCACTCGCAGTCTCTCTCGCAGTCTCTCTCGCAGTCTCTCTCGCAGTCTCTCTCGCAGTCTCTCTCGCTGTCTCTCTCGCTGTCTCTCTCGCTGTCTCCCTCTCAGTCTCTCTCACTCTCTCTCTCGCAGTCTCTCTCGTCGTCTCTCTCTCCATCTCTCTCTCCATCTCTCTCGCCGTCTCTCTCGCCGTCTCTCTCGCCGTCTCTCTCGCAGTCTCGCTCGCAGTCTCCCTCGCAGTCTCTCTCGCAGTCTCTCTCGCAGTCTCTCTCGCAGTCTCTCTCGCAGTCTCCCTCGCAGTCTCCCTCACAGTCTCTCTCGCTGTCTCCCTCGCAGTCTCTCTCGCAGTCTCTCGCAGTCTCTCTCGCAGTCTCTCTCGCTGTCCCTCTCGCAGTCTCTCTCGCAGTCTCCCTCGCAGTCTCCCTCGCAGTCTCTCTCGCAGTCTCTCTCGCAGTCTCTCTCGCTGTCTCTCTCAATGTACTCTCGCTGTCTCCCTCGCTGTCTCCCTCGCTGTCTCCCTCGCTCTATCCCTCGCTCTATCCCTCGCTCTATCCCTTGCTGTATCTCTCGCAGTCTCTCTCGCAGTCTCTCTCGCTGTCTCCCTCTCAGTCTCTCTCACTCTCTCTCTCGCAGTCTCTCTCGTCGTCTCTCTCTCCATCTCTCTCACCATCTCTCTCGCTGTCTCTCTCGCCGTCTCTCTCGCAGTCTCCCTCGCAGTCTCCCTCGCAGTCTCTCTCGCAGTCTCTCTCGCAGTCTCCCTCGCAGTCTCCCTCGCAGTCTCCCTCGCAGTCTCCCTCGCAGTCTCTCTCGCAGTCTCTCTCGCAGTCTCTCTCGCAGTCTTCCTCCCAGTCTTCCTTGCAGTCTCCCTCGCTGTCTCCCTCGCTGTCTCCCTCGCTGTCTCTCTTGCAGTCTCTCTTGCTGTCTCTCTTGCTGTCTCTCTTGCTGTCTCCCTCGCAGTCTCCCTCACAGTCTCCCTCGCAGTCTCCCTCGCAGTCTCCCTCGCAGTCTCCCTCGCTGTCTCCCTCGCTGTCTCCCTCGCAGTCTCCCTCACAGTCTCCCTCGCAGTCTCCCTCGCAGTCTCCCTCGCAGTCTCCCTCGCTGTCTCCCTCGCTGTCTCCCTCGCTGTCTCCCTCGCTGTATCACGCGATCTCTCTCGCATTCTCTCTCGTCTCCCTCGCAGTCTCTCTCGCTGTGTCCATCGCAGTCTCTCTCACAGTCTCTCTTGCTGTCTCTGTCGCTGTCTCCCTCGCTGTCTCCCTCGCTGTCTCCCTCGCTGTCTCCCTCGCTGTCTCCCTCGCTGTCTCCCTCGCTGTCTCCTTCGCTGCCTCCCTCGCTGCCTCCCTCGCAGTCTCTCTCGAAGTCTCTCTCGCCGTCTCTCTCGCCGTCTCCCTCGCCGTCTCAATCGCTGTCTCCCTCGCAGTGTCTCTCGCTGTTTTTGTCGCTATCTCCATAGCAGTCTCTCTCGCAGTTTCTCTCGCTTTCTCCCTCGCAGTCTCTCTCGCTGTCTCCCTCACAGTCTCACTCGCAGTCTCTCTCGCTGTCTCTCTCGCTGTCTCCCTCGCTGTCTCCCTCACAGTCTCCCTCGCTGTCTCCCTCGAGGTCTCTCTCACAGTCTCTCTCGCTGACTCCCTCGCAGTTTCTATCGCTGTCTCCCTCGTGTTCTCTCTCGCTTTCTCCCTCGCTCTCTCCCTCGCAGTCTCTCTCGCAGTCTCTCTCGCTATCTCCCTCGCTATCTCCCTCGCTATCTCCCTCGCTATCTCCCTCGCTATCTCCCTCGCTATCTCTCTCGCTGTCTCTCTCGCTGTCTCCCTTGCAGTCTCCCTCGCAGTCTCCCTCGCAGTCTCTCTCGCAGTCTCTCTCGCAGTCTCTCTCGCTTTCTCCCTCGCAGTCTCTCTCGCAGTCTCTCTCGCAGTCTCTCTTGCAGTCTCTCTCGCAGTCTTCGTCGCAGTTTCTCTCGCTGTCTCCCTCGCTGCCTGCCACGCTGTCTCCCTCGCAGTCTCTCTTGCAGTCTCCCTCGCTGTGTCTCTCGCTCTCTCTCTCGCAGTCTCCCTCGCTGTCTCCCTCGCTATCTCCCTCGCTGTCTCCCTCGCTGTCTCACGCGATCTCTCTCACATTCTCTCTCGTTGTCTCCCTCGCAGTCTCTCTCGCTGTGTCCCTCGCAGTCTCTCTCGCAGTCTCTATTGCTGTCTCTCTCGCTGTGTCCCTCGCTGTCTCCCTCGCTGTCTCCCTCGCTGTCTCCCTCGCTGTCTCCCTCGCTGTCTCTCTCGAAGTCTCTCTCGCTGTCTCCCTCGCTGTCTCCCTCGCTGTCTCCCTCGCTTTCTCTCTCGCTTTCTCCCTCGCTCTCTCCCTTGCAGTCTCTCTCGCAGTCTCTCTCGCAGTCTCCCTCGCAGTCTCCCTCGCAGTCTCCCTCGCAGTCTCTCTCGCAGTCTCTCTCGCAGTCTCTCTCGCTGTCTCCCTCACTGTCTCCCTCGCTGTCTCCCTCGCTGTCTCCCTCGCTGTCTCTCTCGCTGTCTCTCTCGCTGTCTCTCTCGCTGTCTCTCTCGCTGTCTCTCTCGCTGTCTCCCTCACAGTCTCTCTCGCTGTCTCTCTCGCTGTCTCGCTCACTGTCTCTCTCGCTGTCTCTCTCGCTGTCTCCCTCGCTGTCTCCCTCGCAGTCTCCCTCGCAGTCTCCCTCGCAGTCTCCCTCGCTGTCTCCCTCGCTGTGTCCCTCGCTGTGTCCCTCGCTGTGTCCCTCGCTGTCTCTCTCGCAGTTTCCCTCGCTGTCTCTCTCGCAGTTTCCCTCGCTGTCTCCCTCGCTGTCTCCCTCGCTGTCTCCCTCGCTGTCTCCCTCGCAGTCTCCCTCGCAGTCTCCCTCGCAGTCTCCCTCGCAGTCTCTCTCGCATTCTCCCTCGCTGTCTCCCTCGCTTTCTCCCTCGCTGTCTCTCTCGCTGTCTCTCTCGCTGTCTCCCTCGCTGTCTCTCTCGCAGTCTCTCTCGCAGTCTCTCTCGCTGTCTCTCTCGCTGTCTCTCTCGCTGTCTCTCTCGCTGTCTCTCTCGCTGTCTCTCTCGCTGTCTCCCTCGCTGTCTCCCTCGCTGTCTCCCTCGCTGTGTCCCTCGCTGTCTCTCTCGCAGTTTCCCTCGCTGTCTCTCTCGCAGTTTCCCTCGCAGTTTCCCTCGCTGTCTCCCTCGCTGTCTCCCTCGCAGTCTCCCTCGCTGTATCACGCGATCTCTCTCGCATTCTCTCTCGTCTCCCTCGCAGTCTCTCTCGCTGTGTCCATCGCAGTCTCTCTCACAGTCTCTCTTGCTGTCTCTGTCGCTGTCTCCCTCGCTGTCTCCCTCGCTGTCTCCCTCGCTGTCTCCCTCGCTGTCTCCCTCGCTGTCTCCCTCGCTGTCTCCTTCGCTGCCTCCCTCGCTGCCTCCCTCGCAGTCTCTCTCGCTGTCTCTCTCGCTGTCTCTCTCGCTGTCTCCCTCGCTGTCTCCCTCGCTGTCTCCCTCGCTGTCTCCCTCGCTCTCTCCCTCGCTCTCTCCCTCGCCGTCTCTCTCGCCGTCTCTCTCGCCGTCTCTCTCGCCGTCTCCCTCGCCGTCTCAATCGCTGTCTCCCTCGCAGTGTCTCTCGCTGTTTTTGTCGCTATCTCCATAGCAGTCTCTCTCGCAGTTTCTCTCGCTTTCTCCCTCGCAGTCTCTCTCGCAGTCTCTCTCGCTGTCTCCCTCACAGTCTCACTCGCAGTCTCTCTCGCTGTCTCTCTCGCTGTCTCCCTCGCTGTCTCCCTCACAGTCTCCCTCGCTGTCTCCCTCGAGGTCTCTCTCACAGTCTCTCTCGCTGACTCCCTCGCAGTTTCTATCGCTGTCTCCCTCGTGTTCTCTCTCGCTTTCTCCCTCGCTCTCTCCCTCGCAGTCTCTCTCGCAGTCTCTCTCGCTATCTCCCTCGCTATCTCCCTCGCTATCTCCCTCGCTATCTCCCTCGCTATCTCCCTCGCTATCTCTCTCGCTGTCTCTCTCGCTGTCTCCCTTGCAGTCTCCCTCGCAGTCTCCCTCGCAGTCTCTCTCGCAGTCTCTCTCGCAGTCTCTCTCGCTTTCTCCCTCGCAGTCTCTCTCGCAGTCTCTCTCGCAGTCTCTCTTGCAGTCTCTCTCGCAGTCTTCGTCGCAGTTTCTCTCGCTGTCTCCCTCGCTGCCTGCCACGCTGTCTCCCTCGCAGTCTCTCTTGCAGTCTCCCTCGCTGTGTCTCTCGCTCTCTCTCTCGCAGTCTCCCTCGCTGTCTCCCTCGCTGTCTCCCTCGCTATCTCCCTCGCTGTCTCCCTCGCTGTCTCACGCGATCTCTCTCACATTCTCTCTCGTTGTCTCCCTCGCAGTCTCTCTCGCTGTGTCCCTCGCAGTCTCTCTCGCAGTCTCTATTGCTGTCTCTCTCGCTGTGTCCCTCGCTGTCTCCCTCGCTGTCTCCCTCGCTGTCTCCCTCGCTGTCTCCCTCGCTGTCTCTCTCGAAGTCTCTCTCGCTGTCTCCCTCGCTGTCTCCCTCGCTGTCTCCCTCGCTTTCTCTCTCGCTTTCTCCCTCGCTCTCTCCCTTGCAGTCTCTCTCGCAGTCTCTCTCGCAGTCTCCCTCGCAGTCTCCCTCGCAGTCTCCCTCGCAGTCTCTCTCGCAGTCTCTCTCGCAGTCTCTCTCGCTGTCTCCCTCACTGTCTCCCTCGCTGTCTCCCTCGCTGTCTCCCTCGCTGTCTCTCTCGCTGTCTCTCTCGCTGTCTCTCTCGCTGTCTCTCTCGCTGTCTCTCTCGCTGTCTCCCTCACAGTCTCTCTCGCTGTCTCTCTCGCTGTCTCGCTCACTGTCTCTCTCGCTGTCTCTCTCGCTGTCTCCCTCGCTGTCTCCCTCGCTGTCTCCCTCGCAGTCTCCCTCGCAGTCTCCCTCGCAGTCTCCCTCGCTGTCTCCCTCGCTGTGTCCCTCGCTGTGTCCCTCGCTGTGTCCCTCGCTGTGTCCCTCGCTGTCTCTCTCGCAGTTTCCCTCGCTGTCTCTCTCGCAGTTTCCCTCGCTGTCTCCCTCGCTGTCTCCCTCGCTGTCTCCCTCGCTGTCTCCCTCGCAGTCTCCCTCGCAGTCTCCCTCGCAGTCTCCCTCGCAGTCTCCCTCGCAGTCTCTCTCGCATTCTCCCTCGCTGTCTCCCTCGCTTTCTCCCTCGCTGTCTCTCTCGCTGTCTCTCTCGCTGTCTCCCTCGCTGTCTCTCTCGCAGTCTCTCTCGCAGTCTCTCTCGCTGTCTCTCTCGCTGTCTCTCTCGCTGTCTCTCTCGCTGTCTCTCTCGCTGTCTCTCTCGCTGTCTCCCTCGCTGTCTCCCTCGCTGTCTCCCTCGCTGTGTCCCTCGCTGTCTCTCTCGCAGTTTCCCTCGCTGTCTCTCTCGCAGTTTCCCTCGCAGTTTCCCTCGCTGTCTCCCTCGCTGTCTCCCTCGCAGTCTCCCTCGCTGTATCACGCGATCTCTCTCGCATTCTCTCTCGTCTCCCTCGCAGTCTCTCTCGCTGTGTCCATCGCAGTCTCTCTCACAGTCTCTCTTGCTGTCTCTGTCGCTGTCTCCCTCGCTGTCTCCCTCGCTGTCTCCCTCGCTGTCTCCCTCGCTGTCTCCCTCGCTGTCTCCCTCGCTGTCTCCTTCGCTGCCTCCCTCGCTGCCTCCCTCGCAGTCTCTCTCGCTGTCTCTCTCGCTGTCTCTCTCGCTGTCTCCCTCGCTGTCTCCCTCGCTGTCTCCCTCGCTGTCTCCCTCGCTCTCTCCCTCGCTCTCTCCCTCGCCGTCTCTCTCGCCGTCTCTCTCGCCGTCTCTCTCGCCGTCTCCCTCGCCGTCTCAATCGCTGTCTCCCTCGCAGTGTCTCTCGCTGTTTTTGTCGCTATCTCCATAGCAGTCTCTCTCGCAGTTTCTCTCGCTTTCTCTCTCGCAGTCTCTCTCGCAGTCTCTCTCGCTGTCTCCCTCACAGTCTCACTCGCAGTCTCTCTCGCTGTCTCTCTCGCTGTCTCCCTCGCTGTCTCCCTCACAGTCTCCCTCGCTGTCTCCCTCGAGGTCTCTCTCACAGTCTCTCTCGCTGACTCCCTCGCAGTTTCTATCGCTGTCTCCCTCGTGTTCTCTCTCGCTTTCTCCCTCGCTCTCTCCCTCGCAGTCTCTCTCGCAGTCTCTCTCGCTATCTCCCTCGCTATCTCCCTCGCTATCTCCCTCGCTATCTCCCTCGCTATCTCCCTCGCTATCTCTCTCGCTGTCTCTCTCGCTGTCTCCCTTGCAGTCTCCCTCGCAGTCTCCCTCGCAGTCTCTCTCGCAGTCTCTCTCGCTTTCTCCCTCGCAGTCTCTCTCGCAGTCTCTCTCGCAGTCTCTCTTGCAGTCTCTCTCGCAGTCTTCGTCGCAGTTTCTCTCGCTGTCTCCCTCGCTGCCTGCCACGCTGTCTCCCTCGCAGTCTCTCTTGCAGTCTCCCTCGCTGTGTCTCTCGCTCTCTCTCTCGCAGTCTCCCTCGCTGTCTCCCTCGCTATCTCCCTCGCTGTCTCCCTCGCTGTCTCACGCGATCTCTCTCACATTCTCTCTCGTTGTCTCCCTCGCAGTCTCTCTCGCTGTGTCCCTCGCAGTCTCTCTCGCAGTCTCTATTGCTGTCTCTCTCGCTGTGTCCCTCGCTGTCTCCCTCGCTGTCTCCCTCGCTGTCTCCCTCGCTGTCTCCCTCGCTGTCTCCCTCGCTGTCTCTCTCCAAGTCTCTCTCGCTGTCTCCCTCGCTGTCTCCCTCGCTGTCTCCCTCGCTTTCTCTCTCGCTTTCTCCCTCGCTCTCTCCCTTGCAGTCTCTCTCGCAGTCTCTCTCGCAGTCTCCCTCGCAGTCTCCCTCGCAGTCTCCCTCGCAGTCTCTCTCGCAGTCTCTCTCGCAGTCTCTCTCGCTGTCTCCCTCACTGTCTCCCTCGCTGTCTCCCTCGCTGTCTCCCTCGCTGTCTCTCTCGCTGTCTCTCTCGCTGTCTCTCTCGCTGTCTCTCTCGCTGTCTCCCTCACAGTCTCTCTCGCTGTCTCGCTCGCTGTCTCTCTCGCTGTCTCTCTCGCTGTCTCCCTCGCTGTCTCCCTCGCAGTCTCCCTCGCAGTCTCCCTCGCAGTCTCCCTCGCTGTCTCCCTCGCTGTGTCCCTCGCTGTGTCCCTCGCTGTGTCCCTCGCTGTCTCTCTCGCAGTTTCCCTCGCTGTCTCTCTCGCAGTTTCCCTCGCTGTCTCCCTCGCTGTCTCCCTCGCTGTCTCCCTCGCTGTCTCCCTCGCTGTCTCCCTCGCAGTCTCCCTCGCAGTCTCCCTCGCAGTCTCTCTCGCATTCTCCCTCGCTGTCTCCCTCGCTTTCTCCCTCGCTGTCTCTCTCGCTGTCTCTCTCGCTGTCTCCCTCGCTGTCTCTCTCGCAGTCTCTCTCGCAGTCTCTCTCGCTGTCTCTCTCGCTGTCTCTCTCGCTGTCTCTCTCGCTGTCTCCCTCGCTGTCTCCCTCGCTGTCTCCCTCGCTGTGTCCCTCGCTGTCTCTCTCGCAGTTTCCCTCGCTGTCTCTCTCGCAGTTTCCCTCGCAGTTTCCCTCGCTGTCTCCCTCGCTGTCTCCCTCGCAGTCTCCCTCGCAGTCTCCCTCGCAGTCTCCCTCGCTGTCTCCCTCGCTGTCTCCCTCGCTGTCTCCCTCGCTGTCTCCCTCGCTGTCTCCCTCGCCGTCTCCCTCGCCGTCTCCCTCGCCGTCTCCCTCGCAGTCACTCTCTCTGTATCCCCCGCTGTCTCTCTCGCTATCTCCATAGCAGTCTCTCTCGCTGTCTCCCTCGCTGTCTCCCTCGCTGTCTCCCTCGCTGTCTCCCTCGCTGTCTCCGTCTCTGTCGCTGTCTCTGTCGCTGTCTCTGTCGCTGTCTCTGTCGCTGTCTCCCTCTCTGTCTCTGTCGCTGTCTCCCTCTCTGTCTCCCTCGCTGTCTCCCTCGTCGTCTCCCTCGTCGTCTCCCTCGTCATCTCCCTCGTCGTCTCCCTCGTCGTCTCCCTCTTCGTCTCCCTCGTCGTCTCCCTCGCAGTCTCTCTCGCAGTCTCTCTCGCTGTCTCTCTCGCTGTCTCTCTCGCTGTCTCTCTCGCTGTCTCTCTCAATGTACTCTCGCTGTCTCCCTCGCTGTCTCCCTCGCTGTCTCCCTTCTGTCTCCCTCGCTCTATCCCTCGCTGTATCACTCGCAGTCTCACTCGCAGTCTCACTCGCAGTCTCTCTCGCAGTCTCTCTCGCAGTCTCTCTCGCAGTCTCTCTCGCTGTCTCTCTCGCTGTCTCCCTCTCAGTCTCTCTCACTCTCTCTCTCGCAGTCTCTCTCGTCGTCTCTCTCTCCATCTCTCTCTCCATCTCTCTCGCCGTCTCTCTCGCCGTCTCTCTCGCCGTCTCTCTCGCAGTCTCGCTCGCAGTCTCCCTCGCAGTCTCTCTCACAGTCTCTCTCGCAGTCTCTCTCGCAGTCTCTCTCGCAGTCTCTCTCGCAGTCTCCCTCGCAGTCTCCCTCACAGTCTCTCTCGCTGTCTCCCTCGCAGTCTCTCTCGCAGTCTCTCGCAGTCTCTCTCGCAGTCTCTCTCGCTGTCCCTCTCGCAGTCTCTCTCGCAGTCTCTCTCGCAGTCTCCCTCGCAGTCTCTCTCGCAGTCTCTCTCGCAGTCTCTCTCTCTGTCTCTCTCAATGTACTCTCGCTCTCTCCCTCGCTGTCTCCCTCGCTCTATCCCTCGCTCTATCCCTCGCTCTATCCCTCGCTGTATCTCTCGCAGTCTCTCTCGCAGTCTCTCTCGCAGTCTCTCTCGCAGTCTCTCTCGCAGTCTCTCTCGCAGTCTCTCTCGCAGTCTCTCTCTCTCTCTCTCTCGCATTCTCTCTCGTCGTCTCTCTCTCCATCTCTCTCACCATCTCTCTCGCTGTCTCTCTCGCCGTCTCTCTCGCAGTCTCCCTCGCAGTCTCTCTCGCAGTCTCTCTCGCAGTCTCCCTCGCAGTCTCCCTCGCAGTCTCCCTCGCAGTCTCCCTCGCAGTCTCCCTCACAGTCTCTCTCGCTGTCTCCATTGCAGTCTCCCACACAGTCTCTGTCGCTTTCTCCCTCGCTTTCTCCCTCGCAGTCTCTCTCGCAGTCTCTCTCGCAGTCTCTCTCGCAGTCTCTCTCACTGTCCCTCTCGCAGTCTCTCTCGCAGTCTCTCTCGCTGTCTCCCTCGCAGTCTCTCTCGCAGTCTCCTTTGCAGTCTCTCTCGCTGTCTCTCTCGCTGTCTCTCTCGCTGTCTCCCTCGCAGTCTCCCTCACAGTCTCCCTCGCAGTCTCCCTCGCAGTCTCCCTCGCAGTCTCCCTCGCAGTCTCTCTCGCTGTCTCCCTCGCTGTTTCCCTCACAGTCTCCCTCGCTGTCTCCCTCGCTGTGTCCCTCGCAGTCTCTCACGCAGTCGCTCTCACTTTCTCCCTCGCTGTCTCTCTTGCAGTCCTTCTCGCAGTCTCTGTTGCTGTCTCCCTCGCTGTCTCCCTCGCTGTCTCCCTCGCTGTCTCCCTTGCTGTCTCCCTCGCTGTCTCCCTCGCTGTCTCCCTCGCTGACTCCCTCGCTGTCTCCCTCGCTGTCTACCTCGCTGTCTCCCTCGCTGTCTCCCTCGCTGTCTCCCTCGCTGTCTTCCATGCTGTCTCCCTCGCAGTCTCCCTCGCAGTCTCCCTCGCAGTCTCCCTCGCAGTCTCCCTCGCAGTCTCTCTCGCTGTCTCCCTCGCTTTCTCTCTCGCTGTCTCTCTCGCTGTCTCTCTCGCTGTCTCTCTCGCTGTCTCTCTCGCTGTCTCTCTCGCTGTCTCCCTCGCAGTCTCTCTTGCAGTCTCTCTTGCAGTCTCTCTCGTTGTCTCCCTCGCTGTCTCCCTCGCTGTCTCCCTCGCTGTGTCCCTCGCTCTCCCCCTCGCTCTCCCCCTCGCTCTCCCCCTCGCTCTCCCCCTCGCTCTCTCCCTCGCAGTCTCCCTCGCTGTCTCCCTCGCTGTCTCTCTCGCAGTCTCTCTCGCTGTCTTCCTCGCTGTGTCCCTCGCAGTCTCTCTCGCAGTCTCTCTCGCAGTCTCTCTCGCAGTCTTCCTCTCAGTTTCTCTCGCTGTCTCCCTCGCTGCCTCCCACGCTGTCTCCCTCGCTGTCTCACGCGATCTCTCTCGCATTCTCTCTCGTTGTCTCCCTTGCAGTCTCTCTCGCTGTGTCCCTCGCAGTCTCTCTTGCAGTCTCTATTGCTGCCTCTGTCGCTGTCTCCCTCGCTGTCTCCCTCGCTGTCTCCCTCGCTGTCTCCCTCGCTGCCTCCCTCGCAGTCTCTCTCGAAGTCTCTCTCGCTGTCTACCTCGCTGTCTCCCTCGCTGTCTCTCTCGCTGCCTCCCTCGCAGTCTCTCTCGAAGTCTCTCTCGCTGTCTACCTCGCTGTCTCCCTCGCTCTCTCTCTCGCTCTCTCTCTCGCTCTCTCCCTCGCCGTCTCCCTCGCCGTCTTAATCGCTGTCTCCCTCGCATTCTCTCTCGCAGTGTCTCTCGCTGTATCCCTCGCTGTCTCTCTCGCTATCTCCATAGCAGTCTCTCTCGCAGTTTCTCTCGCTTCCTCCCTCGCAGTCTCTCTCGCTGTCTCCCTCACAGTGTCTCTCGCTGTCTCTCTCACTGTCTCCCTCGCTGTCTCTCTCACTGTCTCCCTCGCTGTCTCCCTCACAGTCTCTCTCGCTGTCTCCCTCGCTGTCTCCCTCGCTGTCTCCCTCGCTGTCTCCCTCGAGGTCTCTCTCGCAGTCTCTCTCGCAGTCTCTCTCGCAGTCTCTCTCGCTGTCTCTCTCGCTGACTCCCTCGCAGTTTCTATCGCTGTCTCCCTCGCAGTCTCTCTCGCTTTCTCCCTCGCTCTCTCCCTCGCAGTCTCTCTCGCAGTCTCTCTCGCAGTCTCCCTCGCTGTCTCCCTCGCAGTCTCCCTCGCTGTCTACCTCGCTCTCTCTCTCGCTGTCACCCTCGCTGTCACCCTCGCTGTCTCCCTTGCAGTCTCCCACACAGTCTCTCACGCTTCCTCCCTCGCTTTATCCCTCGCTTTCTCCCTCGCAGTCTCTCTCGCAGTCTCTCTCGCAGTCTCTCTCGCAGTCTCTCTCGCAGTCTCTCTCGCTGTCCCTCTCGCAGTCTCTCTCGCTGTCTCTCTCGCTGTCTCTCTCGCTGACTCCCTCGCAGTTTCTATCGCTGTCTCCCTCGCAGTCTCTCTCGCTTTCTCCCTCGCTCTCTCCCTCGCAGTCTCTCTCGCAGTCTCCCTCGCTGTCTCCCTCGCAGTCTCCCTCGCTGTTTCCCTCGCTGTCTACCTCGCTCTCTCTCTCGCTGTCACCCTCGCTGTCTCCCTTGCAGTCTCCCACACAGTCTCTCACGCTTTCTCCCTCGCTTTCTCCCTCGCTTTCTCCCTCGCAGTCTCTCTCGCAGTCTCTCTCGCAGTCTCTCTCGCAGTCTCTCTCGCAGTCTCTCTCGCAGTCTCTCTCGCTGTCCCACTCGCAGTCTCCCTCGCAGTCTCTCTCGCAGTCTCCTTTGCAGTCTCTCTCGCTGTCTCTCTCGCTGTCTCTCTCGCAGTCTCCCTCGCAGTCTGCCTCGCAGTTTCCCTCGCAGTCTCTTTCGCTGTCTCCCTCACAGTCTCTTTCGCTGTCTCCCTCGCAGTCTCCCTCGCAGTCTCTCTCGCAGTCGCTCTCCCTTTCTCCCTCGCTGTCTCTCTCGCAGTCCTTCTCGCAGTCCTTCTCGCAGTCTCTCTCGCTGTCTCTCTCGCTGTCTCTCTCGCTGTCTCTCTCGCTGTCTCTCTCGCTGTCTCCCTCGCTGTCTCCCTCGCTGTCTCCCTCGCTGTCTCCCTCGCTGTCTCCCTCGCTGTCTCTCTCGCAGTCTCTCTCGCAGTCTCTCTCGCAGTCTCTCTCGCTGTCTCTCTTGCTGTCTCTCTCGCTGTCTCTCTCGCTGTCTCCCTCGCAGTCTCCCTCGCAGTCTCCCTCGCTGTCTCCCTCGCTGTGTCCCTCGCTGTGTCCCTCGCTGTGTCCCTCGCTGTCTCTCTCGCAGTTTCCCTCGCTGTCTCTCTCGCAGTTGCCCTCGCTGTCTCCCTCGCTGTCTCCCTCGCAGTCTCCCTCGCAGTCTCCCTCGCAGTCTCCCTCGCAGTCTCCCTCGCAGTCTCCCTCGCAGTCTCCCTCGCTGTCTCCCTCGCTGTCTCCCTCGCTGTCTCCCTCGCCGTCTCCCTCGCCGTCTCCCTCGCAGTCACTCTCTCTGTATCCCCCGCTGTCTCTCTCGCTATCTCCATAGCAGTCTCTCTCGCTGTCTCCCTCGCTGTCTCCCTCGCTGTCTCCCTCGCTGTCTCCCTCGCTGTCTCCGTCTCTGTCGCTGTCTCTGTCGCTGTCTCCCTTTCTGTCTCCCTCTCTGTCTCCCTCTCTGTCTCCCTCTCTGTCTCCCTCTCTGTCTCCCTCTCTGTCTCCCTCTCTGTCTCCCTCGCCGTCTCCCTCGTCGTCTCCCTCGTCGTCTCCCTCGTCGTCTCCCTCGTCGTCTCCCTCGTCGTCTCCCTCGTCGTCTCCCTCGCAGTCTCTCTCGCAGTCTCTCTCGCTGTCTCTCTCGCTGTCTCTCTCGCTGTCTCTCTCGCTGTCTCTCTCGATGTACTCTCGCTGTATCCCTCGCTGTCTCCCTCGCTGTCTCCCTTCTGTCTCCCTCGCTCTATCCCTCGCTGTATCACTCGCAGTCTCACTCGCAGTCTCTCTCGCTGTCTCTCTCGCTGTCTCTCTCGCTGTCTCCCTCTCAGTCTCTCTCGAAGTCTCTCTCGCCGTCTCTCTCTCCATCTCTCTCTCCGTCTCTCTCGCCGTCTCTCTCGCCGTCTCTCTCGCCGTCTCTCTCGCCGTCTCTCTCGCCGTCTCTCTCGCAGTCTCGCTCGCAGTCTCCCTCGCAGTCTCTCTCGCAGTCTCTCTCGCAGTCTCTCTCGCAGTCTCTCTCGCAGTCTCTCTCGCAGTCTCCCTCGCAGTCTCCCTCGCAGTCTCCCTCGCAGTCTCTCGCAGTCTCTCTCGCAGTCTCTCTCGCTGCCCCTCTCGCAGTCTCTCTCGCAGTCTCCCTCGCAGTCTCTCTCGCAGTCTCTCTCGCTGTCTCTCTCAATGTACTCTCGCTGTCTCCCTCGCTGTCTCCCTCGCTCTATCCCTCGCTCTATCCCTCGCTCTATCCCTCGCTGTATCTCTCGCAGTCTCTCTCGCAGTCTCTCTCGCAGTCTCTCTCGCTGTCTCCCTCTCAGTCTCTCTCACTCTCTCTCTCGCAGTCTCTCTCGTCGTCTCTCTCTCCATCTCTCTCGCTGTCTCTCTCGCAGTCTCCCTCGCAGTCTCCCTCGCAGTCTCTCTCGCAGTCTCTCTCGCAGTCTCCCTCGCAGTCTCCCTCGCAGTCTCCCTCGCAGTCTCCCTCGCAGTCTCCCTCGCAGTCTCCATTGCAGTCTCCCACACAGTCTCTGTCGCTTTCTCCCTCGCTTTCTCCCTCGCAGTCTCTCTCGCAGTCTCTCTCGCAGTCTCTCTCGCTGTCCCTCTCGCAGTCTCTCTCGCTGTCTCCCTCGCAGTCTCTCTCGCAGTCTCCTTTGCAGTCTCTCTCGCTGTCTCTCTCGCTGTCTCCCTCACAGTCTCCCTCGCAGTCTCCCTCGCAGTCTCCCTCGCAGTCTCCCTCGCAGTCTCTCTCGCTGTCTCCCTCGCTGTTTCCCTCACAGTCTCCCTCGCTGTCTCCCTCGCAGTCTCTCACGCAGTCGCTCTCACTTTCTCCCTCGCTGTCTCTCTTGCAGTCCTTCTCGCAGTCTCTGTTGCTGTCTCCCTCGCTGTCTCCCTCGCTGTCTCCCTCGCTGTCTCCCTCGCTGTCTTCCACGCTGTCTCCCTCGCAGTCTCCCTCGCAGTCTCCCTCGCAGTCTCCCTCGCAGTCTCCCTCGCAGTCTCCCTCGCAGTCTCTCTCGCTGTCTCCCTCGCTGTCTCCCTCGCTGTCTCCCTCGCTGTCTCCCTCGCTGTCTCCCTCGCTGTCTCCCTCGCTGTGTCCCTCGCTCTCCCCCTCGCTCTCCCCCTCGCTCTCCCCCTCGCTCTCTCCCTCGCAGTCTCCCTCGCTGTCTCCCTCGCTGTCTCTCTCGCAGTCTCTCTCGCTGTCTTCCTCGCTGTGTCCCTCGCAGTCTCTCTCGCAGTCTCTCTCGCAGTCTCTCTCGCAGTCTCTCTCGCAGTCTCTCTCGCAGTCTCTCTCGCAGTCTGTCTCGCAGTCTCTCTCGCAGTCTTCCTCTCAGTTTCTCTCGCTGTCTCCCTCGCTGCCTCCCACGCTGTCTCCCTCGCTGTCTCACGCGATCTCTCTCGCATTCTCTCTCGTTGTCTCCCTTGCAGTCTCTCTCGCTGTGTCCCTCGCAGTCTCTCTCGCAGTCTCTATTGCTGCCTCTGTCGCTGTCTCCCTCGCTGTCTCCCTCGCTGTCTCCCTCGCTGTCTCCCTCGCTGTCTCCCTCGCTGCCTCCCTCGCAGTCTCTCTCGAAGTTTCTCTCGCTGTCTGCCTCGCTGTCTTCCTCGCTGTCTCTCTCGCTGCCTCCCTCGCAGTCTCTCTCGAAGTCTCTCTCGCTGTCTACCTCGCTGTCTACCTCACTGTCTCCCTCGCTCTCTCTCTCGCTCTCTCCCTCGCCGTCTTAATCGCTGTCTCCCTCGCATTCTCTCTCGCAGTGTCTCTCGCTGTATCCCTCGCTGTCTCTCTCGCTATCTCCATAGCAGACTCTCTCGCAGTTTCTCTCGCTTCCTCCCTCGCAGTCTCTCTCGCTGTCTCCCTCACAGTGTCTCTCGCTGTCTCTCTCACTGTCTCCCTCGCTGTCTCCCTCACAGTCTCTGTCGCTGTCTCCCTCGCTGTCTCCCTCGAGGTCTCTCTCGCAGTCTCTCTCGCAGTCTCTCTCGCAGTCTCTCTCGCAGTCTCTCTCGCTGTCTCTCTCGCTGTCTCTCTCGCTGTCTCTCTCGCTGACTCCCTCGCAGTTTCTATCGCTGTCTCCCTCGCAGTCTCTCTCGCTTTCTCCCTCGCTCTCTCCCTCGCAGTCTCTCTCGCAGTCTCCCTCGCTGTCTCCCTCGCAGTCTCCCTCGCAGTCTCCCTCGCTGTTTCCCTCGCTGTCTACCTCGCTCTCTCTCTCGCTGTCACCCTCGCTGTCTCCCTTGCAGTCTCCCACACAGTATCTCACGCTTTCTCCCTCGCTTTCTCCCTCGCAGTCTCTCTCGCAGTCTCTCTCGCAGTCTCTCTCGCAGTCTCTCTCGCTGTCCCTCTCGCAGTCTCTCTCGCAGTCTCTCTCGCAGTCTCCCTCGCAGTCTCTCTCGCAGTCTCCTTTGCAGTCTCTCTCGCTGTCTCTCTCGGTGTCTCTCTCGCTGTCTCTCTCGCTGTCTCTCTCGCTGTCTCTCTCGCTGTCTCTCTCGCTGTCTCTCTCGCAGTCTCCCTCGCAGTCTGCCTCGCAGTTTCCCTCGCAGTCTCTTTCGCTGTCTCCCTCACAGTCTCTTTCGCTGTCTCCCTCGCAGTCTCCCTCGCAGTCGCTCTCACTTTCTCCCTCGCTCTCTCTCTCGCAGTCCTTCTCGCAGTCCTTCTCGCAGTCTCTCTCGCTGTCTCTCTCGCTGTCTCTCTCGCTGTCTCTCTCGCTGTCTCTCTCGCTGTCTCCCTCGCTGTCTCCCTCGCTGTCTCCCTCGCTGTCTCCCTCGCTATCTCCCTCGCTGTCTCCCACGCTGTCTCCCACGCTGTCTCCCTCGCAGTCTCCCTCGCAGTCTCCCTCGCAGTCTCCCTCGCAGTCTCCCTCGCAGTCTCTCTCGCTGTCTCCCTCGCTGTCTCTCTCGCTGTCTCTCTCGCTGTCTCCCTCGCAGTCTCCCTCGCAGTCTCTCTCGCAGTCTCTCTCGCATTCTCTCTCGCATTCTCTCTCGCTGTCTCCAACGCTGTCTCCAACGCTGTCTCCCTCGCTGTCTCCCTCGCTGTCTCCCTCGCTGTCTCCCTCGCTGTCTCCCTCGCTGTCTCCCTCGCTGTCTCCCTCGCTGTCTCCCACGCAGTTTCTCTCGCTGTCTCTCTCGCTGTCTCCATCGCTTTCTCCCTCGCTGTCTCTCTCGCTGTCTCTCTCGCTGTCTCTCTCGCTGTCTCTCTCGCTGTCTCTCTTGCAGTCTCTCTCGCTGTCTCCCTCGCTGTGTGTCTCGCCGTCTCCCTCGCCAGTCTCTCTCGCTGTCTCCCTCACTGTGTCCCTCGCAGTCTCCCTCGCTGTTTCCCTCGCTGTTTCCCTCGCTGTCTCCCTCGCTGTCTCCCTCGCTGTCTCCCTCGCTGTCTCCCTCGAGGTCTCTCTCGCAGTCTCTCTCGCAGTCTCTCTCGCTGTCTCTCTCGCTGTCTCTCTCGCTGACTCCCTCGCAGTTTCTATCGCTGTCTCCCTCGCAGTCTCTCTCGCTTTCTCCCTCGCTTTCTCCCTCGCTTTCTCCCTCGCTCTCTCCCTCGCAGTCTCTCTCGCAGTCTCTCTCGCAGTCTCTCTCGCAGTCTCCCTCGCAGTCTCCATTGCAGTCTCCCACACAGTCTCTGTCGCTTTCTCCCTCGCTTTCTCCCTCGCAGTCTCTCTCGCAGTCTCTCTCGCAGTCTCTCTCGCTGTCCCTCTCGCAGTCTCTCTCGCTGTCTCCCTCGCAGTCTCTCTCGCAGTCTCCTTTGCAGTCTCTCTCGCTGTCTCTCTCGCTGTCTCCCTCACAGTCTCCCTCGCAGTCTCCCTCGCAGTCTCCCTCGCAGTCTCCCTCGCAGTCTCCCTCGCAGTCTCTCTCGCTGTCTCCCTCGCTGTTTCCCTCACAGTCTCCCTCGCTGTCTCCCTCGCAGTCTCTCACGCAGTCGCTCTCACTTTCTCCCTCGCTGTCTCTCTTGCAGTCCTTCTCGCAGTCTCTGTTGCTGTCTCCCTCGCTGTCTCCCTCGCTGTCTCCCTCGCTGTCTCCCTCGCTGTCTTCCACGCTGTCTCCCTCGCAGTCTCCCTCGCAGTCTCCCTCGCAGTCTCCCTCGCAGTCTCCCTCGCAGTCTCTCTCGCTGTCTCCCTCGCTGTCTCCCTCGCTGTCTCCCTCGCTGTCTCCCTCGCTGTCTCCCTCGCTGTCTCCCTCGCTGTGTCCCTCGCTCTCCCCCTCGCTCTCCCCCTCGCTCTCCCCCTCGCTCTCTCCCTCGCAGTCTCCCTCGCTGTCTCCCTCGCTGTCTCTCTCGCAGTCTTCCTCGCTGTGTCCCTCGCTGTGTCCCTCGCAGTCTCTCTCGCAGTCTCTCTCGCAGTCTCTCTCGCAGTCTCTCTCGCAGTCTCTCTCGCAGTCTCTCTCGCAGTCTGTCTCGCAGTCTCTCTCGCAGTCTTCCTCTCAGTTTCTCTCGCTGTCTCCCTCGCTGCCTCCCACGCTGTCTCCCTCGCTGTCTCACGCGATCTCTCTCGCATTCTCTCTCGTTGTCTCCCTTGCAGTCTCTCTCGCTGTGTCCCTCGCAGTCTCTCTCGCAGTCTCTATTGCTGCCTCTGTCGCTGTCTCCCTCGCTGTCTCCCTCGCTGTCTCCCTCGCTGTCTCCCTCGCTGTCTCCCTCGCTGTCTCCCTCGCTGTCTCCCTCGCTGCCTCCCTCGCAGTCTCTCTCGAAGTTTCTCTCGCTGTCTACCTCGCTGTCTTCCTCCCTGTCTCTCTCGCTGCCTCCCTCGCAGTCTCTCTCGAAGTCTCTCTCGCTGTCTACCTCGCTGTCTACCTCACTGTCTCCCTCGCTCTCTCTCTCGCTCTCTCCCTCGCCGTCTCCCTCGCCGTCTTAATCGCTGTCTCCCTCGCATTCTCTCTCGCAGTGTCTCTCGCTGTATCCCTCGCTGTCTCTCTCGCTATCTCCATAGCAGACTCTCTCGCAGTTTCTCTCGCTTCCTCCCTCGCAGTCTCTCTCGCTGTCTCCCTCACAGTGTCTCTCGCTGTCTCTCTCACTGTCTCCCTCGCTGTCTCCCTCACAGTCTCTGTCGCTGTCTCCCTCGCTGTCTCCCTCGAGGTCTCTCTCGCAGTCTCTCTCGCAGTCTCTCTCGCAGTCTCTCTCGCAGTCTCTCTCGCAGTCTCTCTCGCAGTCTCTCTCGCTGTCTCTCTCGCTGTCTCTCTCGCTGACTCCCTCGCAGTTTCTATCGCTGTCTCCCTCGCAGTCTCTCTCGCTTTCTCCCTCGCTCTCTCCCTCGCAGTCTCTCTCGCAGTCTCCCTCGCTGTCTCCCTCGCAGTCTCCCTCGCTGTTTCCCTCGCTGTCTACCTCGCTCTCTCTCTCGCTGTCACCCTCGCTGTCTCCCTTGCAGTCTCCCACACAGTATCTCACGCTTTCTCCCTCGCTTTCTCCCTCGCAGTCTCTCTCGCAGTCTCTCTCGCAGTCTCTCTCGCAGTCTCTCTCGCAGTCTCTCTCGCAGTCTCTCTCGCAGTCTCTCTCGCTGTCCCTCTCGCAGTCTCTCTCGCAGTCTCTCTCGCAGTCTCCCTCGCAGTCTCTCTCGCAGTCTCCTTTGCAGTCTCTCTCGCTGTCTCTCTCGGTGTCTCTCTCGCTGTCTCTCTCGCTGTCTCTCTCGCTGTCTCTCTCGCTGTCTCTCTCGCTGTCTCTCTCGCTGTCTCTCTCGCAGTCTCCCTCGCAGTCTGCCTCGCAGTTTCCCTCGCAGTCTCTTTCGCTGTCTCCCTCACAGTCTCTTTCGCTGTCTCCCTCGCAGTCTCCCTCGCAGTCGCTCTCACTTTCTCCCTCGCTCTCTCTCTCGCAGTCCTTCTCGCAGTCCTTCTCGCAGTCTCTCTCGCTGTCTCTCTCGCTGTCTCTCTCGCTGTCTCTCTCGCTGTCTCTCTCGCTGTCTCCCTCGCTGTCTCCCTCGCTGTCTCCCTCGCTGTCTCCCTCGCTATCTCCCTCGCTGTCTCCCACGCTGTCTCCCACGCTGTCTCCCTCGCAGTCTCCCTCGCAGTCTCCCTCGCAGTCTCCCTCGCAGTCTCCCTCGCAGTCTCTCTCGCTGTCTCCCTCGCTGTCTCTCTCGCTGTCTCTCTCGCTGTCTCTCTCGCTGTCTCCCTCGCAGTCTCTCTCGCAGTCTCTCTCGCATTCTCTCTCGCATTCTCTCTCGCTGTCTCCAACGCTGTCTCCAACGCTGTCTCCCTCGCTGTCTCCCTCGCTGTCTCCCTCGCTGTCTCCCTCGCTGTCTCCCTCGCTGTCTCCCTCGCTGTCTCCCTCGCTGTCTCCCACGCAGTTTCTCTCGCTGTCTCTCTCGCTGTCTCCATCGCTTTCTCCCTCGCTGTCTCTCTCGCTGTCTCTCTCGCTGTCTCTCTCGCTGTCTCTCTCGCTGTCTCTCTTGCAGTCTCTCTCGCTGTCTCCCTCGCTGTGTGTCTCGCCGTCTCCCTCGCCGTCTCCCTCGCCGTCTCCCTCGCCGTCTCCCTTGCAGTCACTCTCTCTGTATCCCCGGCTGTCTCTCTCGCTATCTCCATAGCAGTCTCTCTCACTGTCTCTGTCGCTGTCTCTGTCGCTGTCTCTGTCGCTGTCTCTGTCGCTGTCTCCCTCGCTGTCTCACTCGCTCTATCCCTCGCTGTATCTCTCGCAGTCTCTCTCGCAGTCTCTCTCACAGTCTCTCTCGCTGTCTCTCTCGCAGTCTCTCTCGCAGGCTCCCTCGCAGTCTCTCTCGCAGGCTCCCTCGCAGTCTCTCTCGCAGTCACTCTCGCAGTCACTCTCGCAGTCACTCTCGCAGTCTCCCTCGCAGTCTCCCTCGCAGTCTCCCTCGCAGTCTCCCTCGCAGTCTCCCTCGCAGTCTCTCTCGCTGTCTCCCTCGCTGTTTCCCTCACATTCTCTCTCGCTGTCTGCCTCGCAGTCTCTCTCGAAGTCGCTCTCGCTTTCTCCCTCGCTGTCTCTCTCGCAGTCTCTCTCGCTGTCTCCCTCGCTGTCTCCCTCGCTGTCTCCCTCGCTGTCTCCCTCGCTGTCTCCCACGCAGTCTCTCTCGCTGTCTCTCTCGCTGTCTCTCTCGCTGTCTCCATCGCTTTCTCCCTCGCTGTCTCTCTCGCTGTCTCTCTCGCTGTCTCTCTCGCTGTCTCTCTCGGTGTCTCTCTCGCTGTCTCTCTCACTGTCTCTCTCGCTGTCTCTCTCGCTGTCTCTCTCGCTGTCTCTCTCGCTGCCTCTCTTGCAGTCTCTCTCGCTGTCTCCCTCGCTGTGTCTCTCGCTCTCTCCCTCGCTGTCTCCCTCGCCGTCTCACACGCTCTCTCGCAGTCTCTCTCGCTGTCTCCCTCACTGTGTCCCTCGCAGTCTCCCTCGCTGTTTCCCTCGCTGTTTCCCTCGCTGTCTCCCTCGCTGTCTCCCTCACTGTCTCCCTCGCTGTCTCCCTCGAGGTCTCTCTCGCAGTCTCTCTCGCAGTCTCTCTCGCTGTCTCTCTCGCTGTCTCTCTCGCTGACTCCCTCGCAGTTTCTATCGCTGTCTCCCTCGCAGTCTCTCTCGCTTTCTCCCTCGCTCTCTCCCTCGCAGTCTCTCTCGCAGTCTCTCTCGCAGTCTCTCTCGCAGTCTCTCTCGCAGTCTCCCTCGCTGTCTCCCTCGCAGTCTCCCTCGCAGTCTCCCTCGCTGTTTCCCTCGCTCTCTCTCTCGCTCTCTCTCTCGCTGTCTCCCTCGCTGTCTCCCTCGCTGTCTCCCTCGCTGTCTCCCTCGCTGTCTCCCTCGCAGTCTCCCTCACTATCCCTCTCGCAGTCTCTCTAGCAGTCTCTCTCGCTGTCTCCCTCACAGTCTCTCTCGCTGTCTCTCTCGCTGTCTCCCTTGCAGTCTCCCACACAGTCTCTCACGCTTTCTCCCTCGCTTTCTCCCTCGCTTTCTCCCTCGCCGTCTCTCTCGCTTTCTCTCTCGCAGTCTCTCTCGCAGTCTCTCTCGCTGTCCCTCTCGCAGTCTCTCTCGCTGTCCCTCTCGCAGTCTCTCTCGCTGTCCCTCTCGCCGTCTCTCTCGCAGTCTCTCTCGCTGTCCCTCTCGCAGTCTCTCTCGCAGTCTCTCTCGCAGTCTCTCTCGCTGTCCCTCTCGCAGTCTCTCTCGCTGTCTCCCTCGCAGTCTCTCTCGCTGTCTCCTTTGCAGTCTCTCTCGCTGTCTCTCTCGCTGTCTCTCTCGCTGTCTCTCTCGCTGTCTCTCTCGCTGTCTCTCTCGCTGTCTCTCTCGCAGTCTCTCTCGCTGTCTCTCTCGCTGTCTCTCTCGCAGTCTCCCTCGCAGTCTGCCTCGCAGTTTCCCTCGCAGTCTCTTTCGCTGTCTCCCTCGCTGTTTCCCTCACAGTCTCTTTCGCTGTCTCCCTCGCAGTCTCCCTCGCAGTCTCTCTCGCAGTCCTTCTCGCAGTCCTTCTCGCAGTCCTTCTCGCTGTCTCTCTCGCTGTCTCTCTCGCTGTCTCCCTCGCTGTCTCCCTCGCTGTCTCCCTCGCTGTCTCCCTCGCTGTCTCCCACGCTGTCTCCCTCGCAGTCTCCCTCGCAGTCTCCCTCGCAGTCTCCCTCGCAGTCTCCCTCGCAGTCTCCCTCGCAGTCTCTCTCGCTGTCTCCCTCGCTGTCTCCCTCGCTGTCTCTCTCGCTGTCTCTCTCGCTGTCTCTCTCGCTGTCTCCCTCGCAGTCTCTCTCGCAGTCTCTCTCGCAGTCTCTCTCGCATTCTCTCTCGCATTCTCTCTCGCTGTCTCCAACGCTGTCTCCAACGCTGTCTCCCTCGCTGTCTCCCTCGCTGTCTCCCTCGCTGTCTCCCTCGCTGTCTCCCTCGCTGTCTCCCACGCAGTTTCTCTCGCTGTCTCTCTCGCTGTCTCCATCGCTTTCTCCCTCGCTGTCTCTCTCGCTGTCTCTCTCGCTGTCTCTCTCGCTGTCTCTCTCGCAGTCTCTCTCGCTGTCTCCCTCGCTGTGTGTCTCGCCGTCTCCCTCGCCGTCTCCCTCGCCGTCTCCCTCGCCGTCTCCCTCGCCGTCTCCCTCGCCGTCTCCCTCGCCGTCTCCCTTGCAGTCACTCTCTCTGTATCCCCGGCTGTCTCTCTCGCTATCTCCATAGCAGTCTCTCTCACTGTCTCTGTCGCTGTCTCTGTCGCTGTCTCTGTCGCTGTCTCTGTCGCTGTCTCCCTCGCTGTCTCACTCGCTCTATCCCTCGCTGTATCTCTCGCAGTCTCTCTCGCAGTCTCTCTCACAGTCTCTCTCGCTGTCTCTCTCGCAGCCTCTCTCGCAGGCTCCCTCGCAGTCTCTCTCGCAGTCACTCTCGCAGTCACTCTCGCAGTCTCCCTCGCAGTCTCCCTCGCAGTCTCCCTCGCAGTCTCCCTCGCAGTCTCCCTCGCAGTCTCCCTCGCAGTCTCTCTCGCTGTCTCCCTCGCTGTTTCCCTCACATTCTCTCTCGCTGTCTGCCTCGCAGTCTCTCTCGAAGTCGCTCTCGCTTTCTCCCTCGCTGTCTCTCTCGCAGTCTCTCTCGCTGTCTCCCTCGCTGTCTCCCTCGCTGTCTCCCTCGCTGTCTCCCTCGCTGTCTCCCACGCAGTCTCTCTCGCTGTCTCTCTCGCTGTCTCTCTCGCTGTCTCCATCGCTTTCTCCCTCGCTGTCTCTCTCGCTGTCTCTCTCGCTGTCTCTCTCGCTGTCTCTCTCGCTGTCTCTCTCGCTGCCTCTCTCGCTGTCTCTCTCGCTGTCTCTCTCGCTGTCTCTCTCGCTGTCTCTCTCGCTGTCTCTCTCGCTGCCTCTCTCGCAGTCTCTCTCGCTGTCTCCCTCGCTGTCTCCCTCGCTGTGTCTCTTGCTCTCTCCCTCGCTGTCTCCCTCGCCGTCTCACACGCTCTCTCGCAGTCTCTCTCGCTGTCTCCCTCACTGTGTCCCTCGCAGTCTCCCTCGCTGTTTCCCTCGCTGTCTCCCTCGCTGTCTCCCTCGCTGTCTCCCTCGCTGTCTCCCTCGAAGTCTCTCTCGCAGTCTCTCTCGCAGTCTCTCTCGCTGTCTCTCTCGCTGTCTCTCTCGCTGACTCCCTCGCAGTTTCTATCGCTGTCTCCCTCGCAGTCTCTCTCGCTTTCTCCCTCGCTTTCTCCCTCGCTTTCTCCCTCGCTCTCTCCCTCGCAGTCTCTCTCGCAGTCTCTCTCGCAGTCTCTCTCGCAGTCTCTCTCGCAGTCTCCCTCGCTGTCTCCCTCGCAGTCTCCCTCGCTGTTTCCCTCGCTCTCTCTCTCGCTCTCTCTCTCGCTGTCTCCCTCGCTGTCTCCCTCGCTGTCTCCCTCGCTGTCTCCCTCGCTGTCTCCCTCGCTGTCTCCCTCGCAGTCTCCCTCACTATCCCTCTCGCAGTCTCTCTAGCAGTCTCTCTCGCTGTCTCCCTCACAGTCTCTCTCGCTGTCTCTCTCGCTGTCTCCCTTGCAGTCTCCCACACAGTCTCTCACGCTTTCTCCCTCGCTTTCTCCCTCGCTTTCTCCCTCGCCGTCTCTCTCGCTTTCTCTCTCGCAGTCTCTCTCGCTGTCCCTCTCGCAGTCTCTCTCGCTGTCCCTCTCGCAGTCTCTCTCGCTGTCCCTCTCGCCGTCTCTCTCGCAGTCTCTCTCGCTGTCCCTCTCGCAGTCTCTCTCGCAGTCTCTCTCGCAGTCTCTCTCGCTGTCCCTCTCGCAGTCTCTCTCGCTGTCTCCCTCGCAGTCTCTCTCGCAGTCTCCTTTGCAGTCTCTCTCGCTGTCTCTCTCGCTGTCTCTCTCGCTGTCTCTCTCGCTGTCTCTCTCGCAGTCTCTCTCGCTGTCTCTCTCGCAGTCTCCCTCGCAGTCTGCCTCGCAGTTTCCCTCGCAGTCTCTTTCGCTGTCTCCCTCGCTGTTTCCCTCACAGTCTCTTTCGCTGTCTCCCTCGCAGTCTCCCTCGCAGTCTCTCTCGCAGTCCTTCTCGCAGTCCTTCTCGCAGTCCTTCTCGCAGTCCTTCTCGCAGTCCTTCTCGCTGTCTCTCTCGCTGTCTCTCTCGCTGTCTCCCTCGCTGTCTCCCTCGCTGTCTCCCTCGCTGTCTCCCTCGCTGTCTCCCTCGCTGTCTCTCTCGCTGTCTCTCTCGCTGTCTCCCTCGCAGTCTCCCTCGCAGTCTCCCTCGCAGTCTCTCTCGCTGTCTCTCTCGCTGTCTCTCTCGCTGTCTCCCTTGCTGTCTCCCTCGCAGTCTCTCTTGCAGTCTCTCTCGCAGTCTCTCTCGCAGTCTCTCTCGCTGTCTCTCTCGCTGTCTCCAGCGCTGTCTCCCTCGCTGTCTCCCTCGCTGTCTCCCTCGCTGTCTCCCTCGCTGTCTCACTCGCTTTCTCCCTCGCTGTCTCCCTCGCTGTCTCCCTCGCTGTCTCCCTCGCTGTCTCCCTCGCTGTCTCCCTCGCATTCTCCCACGCATTCTCTCTCGCTGTCTCTCTCGCTGTCTCCATCGCTTTCTCCCTCGCTGTCTCTCTCGCTGTCTCTCTCGCTGTCTCTCTCGCTGCCTCTCTCGCTGTCTCCCTTGCAGTCTCTCTCGCAGTCTCTCTCGCTGTGTGTCTCGCTCTCTCGCTCGCTGTCTCACGCGCTATCTCCATAGCATTCTCTCTCACTGTCTCTGTCGCTGTCTCTGTCGCTGTCTCTGTCGCTGTCTCTGTCGCTGTCTCTGTCGCTGTCTCTGTCGCTGTCTCTGTCGCTGCCTCCCTCGCTGTCTCCCTCGCTGTCTCCCTCGCTGTCTCCCTCGCTGTCTCCCTGGCCGTCTCCCTGGCCGTCTCCCTGGCCGTCTCCCTGGCCGTCTCCCTGGCCGTCTCTCTCGCAGTCTCTCTCGCAGTCTCTCTCGCTGTCTCTCTCGCTGTCTCTCTCGCTGTCTCCCTCGCCGTCTCCCTCGCCGTCTCCCTCGCCGTCTCCCTCGCCGTCTCTCTCGCTGTCTCTCTCAATGTACTCTCGCTGTCTCCCTCGCTGTCTCACTCTCTCTATCCCTCGCTGTATCTCTCGCAGTCTCTCTCGCAGTCTCTCTCGCAGTCTCTCTCGCTGTCTCTCTCGCAGTCTCTCTCGCAGTCTCTCTCGCAGTCTCTCTCGCAGGCTCCCTCGCAGTCTCCCTCGCAGTCTCCCTCGCAGTCTCTCTCGCAGTCACTCTCGCAGTCTCTCTCGCAGTCTCCCTCGCAGTCTCCCTCGCAGTCTCCCTCGCAGTCTCCCTCGCAGTCTCCCTCGCAGTCTCTCTCGCTGTCTCCCTCACAGTCTCTCTCGCTGTCTGCCTCGCAGTCTCTCTCGAAGTCGCTCTCGCTTTCTCCCTCGCTGTCTCTCTCGCAGTCCTTCTCGCAGTCTCTCTCGCTGTCTCCAGCGCTGTCTCCCTCGCTGTCTCCCTCGCTGTCTCCCACGCAGTCTCTCTCGCTGTCTCTCTCGCTGTCTCCATCGCTTTCTCCATCGCTTTCTCCCTCGCTGTCTCTCTCGCTGTCTCTCTCGCTGTCTCTCTCGCTGTCTCTCTCGCTGTCTCTCTCGCTGTCTCTCTCGCTGTCTCCCTTGCAGTCTCTCTTGCAGTCTCTCTTGCAGTCTCTCTCGCTGTCTCCCTCGCTGTCTCCCTCGCTGTCTCCCTCGCTGTCTCCCTCGCTGTGTCTCTCGCTCTCTCCCTCGCTGTCTCCCTCGCTTTCTCCCTCGCCGTCTCTCTCGCAGTCTCTCTCGCAGTCTCTCTCGCAGTCTCTCTCGCAGTCTCTCTCGCTGTCCCTCTCGCAGTCCCACTCGCAGTCTCCCTCGCAGTCTCTCTCGCAGTCTCCTTTGCAGTCTCTCTCGCTGTCTCTCTCGCTGTCTCTCTCGCTGTCTCTCTCGCTGTCTCTCTCGCAGTCTCCCTCGC
Source organism: Heterodontus francisci (assembly GCF_036365525.1). NCBI lineage: Eukaryota > Metazoa > Chordata > Chondrichthyes > Heterodontiformes > Heterodontidae > Heterodontus > Heterodontus francisci. The sequence continues at coordinate 1,342,966 of NW_027141323.1, forward strand.
AGTCTGCCTCGCAGTTTCCCTCGCAGTCTCTTTCGCTGTCTCCCTCGCTGTTTCCCTCACAGTCTCTTACGCTGTCTCCCTCGCAGTCTCCCTCGCAGTCTCTCTCGCAGTCGCTCTCACTTTCTCCCTCGCTGTCCCTCTCGCAGTCCTTCTCGCAGTCCTTCTCGCAGTCCTTCTCGCAGTCCTTCTCGCTGTCTCCCTCGCTGTCTCCCTCGCTGTCTCCCTCGCTGTCTCCCTCGCTGTCTCCCACGCTGTCTCCCACGCTGTCTCCCACGCTGTCTCCCACGCTGTCTCCCTCGCAGTCTCCCTCGCAGTCTCTCTCGCTGTCTCTCTCGCTGTCTCTCTCGCTGTCTCTCTCGCTGTCTCCCTCGCTTTCTCCCTCGCTGTCTCCCTCGCAGTCTCCCTCGCAGTCTCCCTCGCAGTCTCCCTCGCAGTCTCCCTCGCAGTCTCTCTCGCTGTCTCTCTCGCTGTCTCTCTCGCTGTCTCTCTCGCTGTCTCCCTCGCTGTCTCCCTCGCTGTCTCCCTCGCTGTCTCCCTCGCTGTCTCCCTCGCTGTCTCCCACGCAGTCCCTCTCGCTGTCTCTCTCGCTGTCTCCATCGCTTTCTCTCTCGCGGTCTCTCTCGCTGTCTCTCTCGCTGTCTCTCTCGCTGCCTCTCTCGCTGTCTCTCTCGCTGTCTCCCTTGCAGTCTCTCTCGCAGTCTCTCTCGCTGTGTGTCTCGCTCTCTCGCTCGCTGTCTCACGCGCTATCTCCATAGCATTCTCTCTCACTGTCTCTGTCACTGTCTCTGTCGCTGTCTCTGTCGCTGTCTCTGTCGCTGTCTCTGTCGCTGTCTCTGTCGCTGTCTCCGTCGCTGTCTCCCTCGCTGTCTCCCTCGTCGTCTCCCTCGTCGTCTCCCTCGTCGTCTCCCTCGCCGTCTCCCTGGCCGTCTCCCTGGCCGTCTCCCTGGCCGTCTCCCTGGCCGTCTCCCTGGCCGTCTCCCTGGCCGTCTCTCTCGCAGTCTCTCTCGCTGTCTCTCTCGCTGTCTCTCTCGCTGTCTCTCTCGCTGTCTCTCTCGCTGTCTCTCTCGCTGTCTCCCTCGCTGTCTCACTCTCTCTATCCCTCGCTGTATCTCTCGCTGTCTCCCTCGCTGTTTCCCTCACAGTCTCTCTCGCTGTCTGCCTCGCAGTCTCTCTCGAAGTCGCTCTCGCTTTCTCCCTCGCTGTCTCCCTCGCTGTCTCCCTCGCTGTCTCTCTCGCTGTCTCTCTCGCTGTCTCTCTCGCTGTCTCCATCGCTTTCTCCCTCGCTGTCTCTCTCGCTGTCTCTCTCGCTGTCTCTCTCGCTGTCTCTCTCGCTGTCTCTCTCGCTGTCTCCCTTGCAGTCTCTCTTGCAGTCTCTCTCGCTGTCTCCCTCGCTGTCTCCCTCGCTGTCTCCCTCACTGTGTCTCTCGCTCTCTCCCTCGCTGTCTCACACGCTCTCTCTCGCAGTCTCCCTCGCTGTCTCCCTCGCTGTCTCCCTCATCGTCTCCCTCGCCGTCTCCCTTGCAGACACTCTCTCTGTATCCCCGGCTGTCTCTCTCGCTATCTCCATAGCAGTCTCTCTCACTGTCTCTGTCGCTGTCTCTGTCGCTGTCTCTGTCGCTGTCTCTGTCGCTGTCTCTGTCGCTGTCTCTGTCGCTGTCTCCCTCGCCGTCTCCCTCGCCGTCTCCCTCGCCGTCTCCCTCGCCGTCTCCCTCGCAGTCTCTCTCGCAGTCTCTCTCAATGTACTCTCGCTGTCTCTCTCGCAGTCTCTCTCGCAGTCTCTCTCGCAGTCTCTCTCGCAGTCTCTCTCGCTGTCTCTCTCGCTGTCTCCCTCGCAGTCTCTCTCGCTCTCTCTCTCACTGTCTCTCTCGCAGTCTCTCTCTCCATCTCTCTCACCATCTCTCTCGCCGTCTCTCTCGCAGTCTCCCTCGCTGTCTCCCTCGCTGTCTCCCTCGCTGTCTCCCTCGCTGTCTCCCTCGCTGTCTCCCTCGCTGTCTCCCTCGCAGTCTCTCTCGCAGTCTCTCTCGCAGTCTCTCTCGCAGTCTCCCTCGCTGTCTCCCTCACAGTCTCTCTCGCTGTCTCCCTTGCAGTCTCCCACACAGTCTCTCACGCTTTCTCCCTCGCTTTCTCCCTCGCAGTCTCTCTCGCAGTCTCTCTCGCAGTCTCTCTCGCAGTCTCTCTCGCAGTCTCTCTCGCAGTCTCTCTCGCTGTCCCTCTCGCAGTCTCTCTCGCTGTCCCTCTCGCAGTCTCTCTCGCTGTCTCCCTCGCAGTCTCTCTCGCAGTCTCCTTTGCAGTCTCTCTCGCTGTCTCTCTCGCTGTCTCTCTCGCTGTCTCTCTCGCTGTCTCTCTCGCTGTCTCTCTCGATGTCTCTCTCGCAGTCTCACTCGCAGTCTGCCTCGCAGTCTCCCTCGCAGTCTCTCTCGTAGTCTCCTTTGCAGTCTCTCTCGCTGTCTCTCTCGCTGTCTCTCTCGCTGTCTCTCTCGCTGTCTCTCTCGCTGTCTCTCTCGCATTCTCTCTCGCAGTCTCCCTCGCAGTCTCTTTCGCTGTCTCCCTCGCTGTTTCCCTCACAGTCTCCCTCGCAGTCTCCCTCGCAGTCTCACTCGCAGTCTCTCTCGCAGTCGCTCTCACTTTCTCCCTCGCTGTCTCTCTCGCAGTCCTTCTCGCAGTCTCTCTCGCTGTCTCTCTCGCTGTCTCTCTCGCTGCCTCTCTCGCTGTCTCCCTTGCAGTCTCTCTCGCAGTCTCTCTCGCTGTGTGTCTCGCTCTCTCGCTCGCTGTCTCACGCGCTATCTCCATAGCATTCTCTCTCACTGTCTCTGTCACTGTCTCTGTCGCTGTCTCTGTCGCTGTCTCTGTCGCTGTCTCTGTCGCTGCCTCCCTCGCTGTCTCCCTCGCTGTCTCCCTCGCTGTCTCCTTCGCTGTCTCCTTCGCTGTCTCCCTCGCTGTCTCCCTGGCCGTCTCCCTGGCCGTCTCCCTGGCCGTCTCCCTGGCCGTCTCCCTGGCCGTCTCTCTCGCAGTCTCTCTCGCTGTCTCTCTCGCTGTCTCTCTCGCCGTCTCCCTCGCTGTCTCCCTCGCCGTCTCCCTCGCCGTCTCCCTCGCCGTCTCCCTCGCCGTCTCTCTCGCTGTCTCTCTCAATGTACTCTCGCTGTCTCCCTCGCTGTCTCACTCTCTCTATCCCTCGCTGTATCTCTCGCAGTCTCTCTCGCAGTCTCTCTCACAGTCTCTCTCGCTGTCTCTCTCGCAGTCTCTCTCGCAGGCTCCCTCGCAGTCTCCCTCGCAGTCTCCCTCACAGTCTCCCTCGCAGTCTCTCTCGCAGTCACTCTCGCAGTCTCTCTCGCAGTCTCCCTCGCAGTCTCCCTCGCAGTCTCCCTCGCAGTCTCCCTCGCAGTCTCCCTCGCAGTCTCTCTCGCTGTCTCCCTCGCAGTCTCTCTCGCTGTCTGCCTCGCAGTCTCTCTCGAAGTCGCTCTCGCTTTCTCCCTCGCTGTCTCTCTCGCAGTCCTTCTCGCAGTCTCTCTCGCTGTCTGCAGCGCTGTGTCCCTCGCTGTCTCCCTCGCTGTCTCCCACGCAGTCTCTCTCGCTGTCTCTCTCGCTGTCTCCATCGCTTTCTCCATCGCTTTCTCCCTCGCTGTCTCTCTCGCTGTCTCTCTCGCTGTCTCTCTCGCTGTCTCTCTCGCTGTCTCCCTTGCAGTCTCTCTTGCAGTCTCTCTCGCTGTCTCCCTCGCTGTCTCCCTCGCTGTCTCCCTCGCTGTCTCCCTCGCTGTGTCTCTCGCTCTCTCCCTCGCTGTCTCCCTCGCTGTCTCCCTCGCTTTCTCCCTCGCTTTCTCCCTCGCCGTCTCTCTCGCAGTCTCTCTCGCAGTCTCTCTCGCAGTCTCTCTCGCAGTCTCTCTCGCTGTCCCTCTCGCAGTCCCACTCGCAGTCTCCCTCGCAGTCTCTCTCGCAGTCTCCTTTGCAGTCTCTCTCGCTGTCTCTCTCGCTGTCTCTCTCGCTGTCTCTCTCGCTGTCTCTCTCGCTGTCTCTCTCGCAGTCTCCCTCGCAGTCTGCCTCGCAGTTTCCCTCGCAGTCTCTTTCGCTGTCTCCCTCGCTGTTTCCCTCACAGTCTCTTACGCTGTCTCCCTCGCAGTCTCCCTCGCAGTCTCTCTCGCAGTCGCTCTCACTTTCTCCCTCGCTGTCTCTCTCGCAGTCCTTCTCGCAGTCCTTCTCGCAGTCCTTCTCGCAGTCCTTCTCGCTGTCTCTCTCGCTGTCTCTCTCGCTGTCTCCCTCGCTGTCTCCCTCGCTGTCTCCCTCGCTGTCTCCCTCGCTGTCTCCCACGCTGTCTCCCACGCTGTCTCCCACGCTGTCTCCCACGCTGTCTCCCTCGCAGTCTCCCTCGCAGTCTCTCTCGCTGTCTCTCTCGCTGTCTCTCTCGCTGTCTCTCTCGCTGTCTCCCTCGCTTTCTCCCTCGCTGTCTCCCTCGCAGTCTCCCTCGCAGTCTCCCTCGCAGTCTCCCTCGCAGTCTCCCTCGCAGTCTCTCTCGCTGTCTCTCTCGCTGTCTCTCTCGCTGTCTCTCTCGCTGTCTCCCTCGCTGTCTCCCTCGCTGTCTCCCTCGCTGTCTCCCTCGCTGTCTCCCTCGCTGTCTCCCACGCAGTCCCTCTCGCTGTCTCTCTCGCTGTCTCTCTCGCTGTCTCCATCGCTTTCTCTCTCGCGGTCTCTCTCGCTGTCTCTCTCGCTGTCTCTCTCGCTGTCTCTCTCGCTGCCTCTCTCGCTGTCTCTCTCGCTGTCTCCCTTGCAGTCTCTCTCGCAGTCTCTCTCGCTGTGTGTCTCGCTCTCTCGCTCGCTGTCTCACGCGCTATCTCCATAGCATTCTCTCTCACTGTCTCTGTCACTGTCTCTGTCACTGTCTCTGTCGCTGTCTCTGTCGCTGTCTCTGTCGCTGTCTCTGTCGCTGTCTCTGTCGCTGTCTCCGTCGCTGTCTCCGTCGCTGTCTCCCTCGCTGTCTCCCTCGTCGTCTCCCTCGTCGTCTCCCTCGTCGTCTCCCTCGCCGTCTCCCTGGCCGTCTCCCTGGCCGTCTCCCTGGCCGTCTCCCTGGCCGTCTCTCTCGCAGTCTCTCTTGCTGTCTCTCTCGCTGTCTCTCTCGCTGTCTCTCTCGCTGTCTCTCTCGCTGTCTCCCTCGCTGTCTCACTCTCTCTATCCCTCGCTGTATCTCTCGCTGTCTCCCTCGCTGTTTCCCTCACAGTCTCTCTCGCTGTCTGCCTCGCAGTCTCTCTCGAAGTCGCTCTCGCTTTCTCCCTCGCTGTCTCTCTCGCAGTCCTTCTCGCAGTCTCTCTCGCTGTCTCCAGCGCTGTCTCCCTCGCTGTCTCCCTCGCTGTCTCCCTCGCTGTCTCCCTCGCTGTCTCCCTCGCTGTCTCCCTCGCTGTCTCTCTCGCTGTCTCTCTCGCTGTCTCCCTCGCTGTCTCTCTCGCTGTCTCTCTCGCTGTCTCTCTCGCTGTCTCTCTCGCTGTCTCTCTCGCTGTCTCTCTCGCTGTCTCCCTTGCAGTCTCTCTTGCAGTCTCTCTCGCTGTCTCCCTCGCTGTCTCCCTCGCTGTCTCCCTCACTGTGTCTCTCGCTCTCTCCCTCGCTGTCTCACACGCTCTCTCTCGCAGTCTCCCTCGCTGTCTCCCTCGCTGTCTCCCTCATCGTCTCCCTCGCCGTCTCCCTTGCAGACACGCTCTCTGTATCCCCGGCTGTCTCTCTCGCTATCTCCATAGCAGTCTCTCTCACTGTCTCTGTCGCTGTCTCTGTCGCTGTCTCTGTCGCTGTCTCTGTCGCTGTCTCTGTCGCTGTCTCCCTCGCCGTCTCCCTCGCCGTCTCCCTCGCCGTCTCCCTCGCCGTCTCCCTCGCAGTCTCTCTCGCAGTCTCTCTCGCTGTCTCTCTCAATGTACTCTCGCTGTCTCCCTCACTGTCTCACTCGCTCTATCCCTCGCTGTATCTCTCGCAGTCTCTCTCGCAGTCTCTCTCGCAGTCTCTCTCGCAGTCTCTCTCGCTGTCTCTCTCGCTGTCTCCCTCGCAGTCTCTCTCGCTCTCTCTCTCACTGTCTCTCTCGCAGTCTCTCTCTCCATCTCTCTCACCATCTCCCTCGCTGTCTCCCTCGCTGTCTCCCTCGCTGTCTCCCTCGCTGTCTCCCTCGCTGTCTCCCTCGCTGTCTCCCTCGCAGTCTCTCTCGCAGTCTCTCTCGCAGTCTCTCTCGCAGTCTCTCTCGCTGTCTCCCTCACAGTCTCTCTCGCTGTCTCCCTTGCAGTCTCCCACACAGTCTCTCACGCTTTCTCCCTCGCTTTCTCCCTCGCAGTCTCTCTCGCAGTCTCTCTCGCAGTCTCTCTCGCAGTCTCTCTCGCAGTCTCTCTCGCTGTCCCTCTCGCAGTCTCTCTCGCTGTCCCTCTCGCAGTCTCTCTCGCTGTCTCCCTCGCAGTCTCTCTCGCAGTCTCCTTTGCAGTCTCTCTCGCTGTCTCTCTCGCTGTCTCTCTCGCTGTCTCTCTCGCTGTCTCTCTCGCTGTCTCTCTCGATGTCTCTCTCGCAGTCTCACTCGCAGTCTGCCTCGCAGTCTCCCTCGCAGTCTCTCTCGTAGTCTCCTTTGCAGTCTCTCTCGCTGTCTCTCTCGCTGTCTCTCTCGCTGTCTCTCTCGCTGTCTCTCTCGCTGTCTCTCTCGCTGTCTCTCTCGCATTCTCTCTCGCAGTCTCCCTCGCAGTCTCTTTCGCTGTCTCCCTCGCTGTTTCCCTCACAGTCTCCCTCGCAGTCTCCCTCGCAGTCTCACTCGCAGTCTCTCTCGCAGTCGCTCTCACTTTCTCCCTCGCTGTCTCTCTCGCAGTCCTTCTCGCAGTCTCTCTCGCAGTCTCTCTCGCTGTCTCTCTCGCTGTCTCCCTCGCTGTCTCCCTCGCTGTCTCCCTCGCTGTCTACCTCACTGTCTCCCACGCTGTCCCCCACGCTGTCTCCCACGCAGTCTCCCTCGCAGTCTCCCTCGCAGTCTCCCTCGCAGTCTCCCTCGCAGTCTCCCTCGCTGTCTCCCTCGCTTTCTCCCTCGCTGTCTCTCTCGCTGTCTCCCTCGCTGTCTCCCTCGCTGTCTCCCTCGCTGTCTCCCTCGCTGTCTCCCGTGCTGTCTCCCTCACTGTGTCCCTCGCTCTCTCCCTCGCAGTCTCCCTCACCGTCTCCCTCGCCGTCTCTCTCGCAGTCTCTCTCGCTGTCTTCCTCGCAGTTTCTCTCGCTGTCTCCCTCGCTGCCTCCCTCGCTGTCTCCCAAGCAGTCGCTCTCGCAGTCTCTCTCGCTGTCTCCCTCGCTGTCTCCCTCACTGCCTCCCTCGCTGTCTCCCTAGCAGTCGCTCTCGCAGTCTCTCTCGCTGTCTTCCTCGCTGTGTCCCTCGCAGTCTCTCTCGCAGTCTTACTCGCAGTTTCTCTCGCTGTCTCCCACGCTGTCTCCCTCGCTGTCTCACGCGATCTCTCTCGCATTCTCTCTCGTTGTCTCCCTTGCAGTCTCTCTCGCTGTGTCCCTCGCAGTCTCTCTCGCAGTCTCTATTGCTGTCTCTGTCGCTGTCTCTGTCGCTGTCTCCCTCGCTGTCTCCCTCGCTGTCTCCCTCGCTGTCTCCCTCGCTGCCTCCCTCGCAGTCTCTCTCGAAGTCTCTCTCGCTGTCTACCTCGCTGTCTCCCTCGCTCTCTCTCTCGCTCTCTCTCTCGCCGTCTCCCTCGCCGTCTTAATCGCTGTCTCCCTCGCATTCTCTCTCGCAGTGTCTCTCGCTGTCTCCCTCGCAGTCTCCCACACAGTCTCTCACGCTTTCTCCCTCGCTTTCTCCCTCGCAGTCTCTCTCGCAGTCTCTCTCGCAGTCTCTCTCGCAGTCTTTCTCGCAGTCTCTCTCGCAGTCTCTCTCGCTGTCCCTCTCGCAGTCTCTCTCGCTGTCCCTCTCGCAGTCTCTCTCGCAGTCTCTCTCGCTGTCTCCCTCGCAGTCTCTCACGCAGTCTCCTTTGCAGTCTCTCTCGCTGTCTCTCTCGCTGTCTCTCTCGCTGTCTCTCTCGCTGTCTCTCTCGCAGTCTCCCTCGCAGTCTGCCTCGCAGTCTCCCTCGCAATCTCTCTCGTAGTCTCCTTTGCAGTCTCTCTCGCTGTCTCTCTCGCTGTCTGTCTCGCTGTCTCTCTCGCTGTCTGTCTCGCTGTCTCTCTCGCTGTCTCTCTCGCATTCTCTCTCGCATTCTCCCTCGCAGTCTCCCTCGCAGTCTCCCTCGCAGTCTCCCTCGCTGTTTCCCTCACAGTCTCTTTCGCTGTCTCCCTCGCAGTCTCCCTCGCAGTCGCTCTCACTTTCTCCCTCGCTGTCTCTCTCGCTGTCTCTCTCGCAGTCCTTCTCGCAGTCTCTCTCGCAGTCTCTCTCGCTGTCTCTCTCGCTGTCTCTCTCGCTGTCTCCCTCGTTGTCTCCCTCGCTGTCTCCCTCGCTGTCTCCCACGCTGTCTCCCTCGCAGTCTCCCTCGCAGTCTCCCTCGCAGTCTCCCTCGCAGTCTCTCTCGCTGTCTCCCTCGCTTTCTCCCTCGCTGTCTCCCTCGCTGTCTCTCTCGCTGTCTCCCTCGCAGTCTCTCTCGCTGTCTCCCTCGCTGTCTCCCTCGCTGTCTCCCTCGCTGTCTCCCTCGCTGTCTCCCTCGCTCTCTCCCTCGCAGTCTCCCTCACCGTCTCCCTCGCCGTCTCTCTCGCTGTCTCTCTCGCCGTCTTCCTCGCAGTTTCTCTCGCTGTCTCCCTCGCTGTCTCCCTCGCTGCCTCCCTCGCTGTATCCCAAGCAGTCGCTCTCGCAGTCTCCCTCGCTGTCTCCCTCACTGCCTCCCTCGCTGTCTCCCTAGCAGTCGCTCTCGCAGTCTCTCTCGCTGTCTTCCTCGCTGTGTCCCTCGCAGTCTCTCTCGCAGTCTCTCTCGCAGTCTTACTCGCAGTTTCTCTCGCTGTCTCCCTCGCTGCCTCCCACGCTGTCTCCCTCGCTGTCTCACGCGATCTCTCTCGCATTCTCTCTCGTTGTCTCCCTTGCAGTCTCTCTCGCTGTGTCCCTCGCAGTCTCTCTCGCAGTCTCTATTGCTGTCTCTGTCGCTGTCTCCCTCGCTGCCTCCCTCGCAGTCTCTCTCGAAGTCTCTCTCGCTGTCTACCTCGCTGTCTCCCTCGCTCTCTCTCTCGCTCTCTCTCTCGCCGTCTCCCTCGCCGTCTTAATCGCTGTCTCCCTCGCATTCTCTCTCGCAGTGTCTCTCGCTGTCTCCCTCGCAGTCTCTCTCGCTGTCTCCCTCACAGTTTTTCTCGCTGTATCCCTCGCAGTCTCTCTCGAAGTCGCTCTCGCTTTCTCCCTCGCTGTCTCTCTCGCAGTCCTTCTCGCAGTCTCTCTCGCTGTCTCCAGCGCTATCTCCCTCGCTGTCTCCCTCGCTGTCTCCCTCGCTGTCTCCCTCGCTGTCTCCCTCGCTGTCTCCCTCGCTGTCTCCCACGCAGTCTCTCTCGCTGTCTCTCTCGCTGTCTCCATGGCTTTCTCCCTCGCTGTCTCTCTCGCTGTCTCTCTCGCTGTCTCTCTCGCTGTCTCTCTCGCTGTCTCTCTCGCTGTCTCCCTTGCAGTCTCTCTTGCAGTCTCTCTCGCTGTCTCCCTCACTGTGTCTCTCGCTCTCTCCCTCGCTGTCTCCCTCGCTGTCTCATGCGCTCTCTCTCGCAGTCTCTCTCGCTGTCTCCCTCGCTGTCTCCCTCGCTGTCTCCCTCGCTGTGTCCCTCGCTGTCTCCCTCGCTGTCTCCCTCGCTGTGTCCCTCGCTGTGTCCCTCGCTGTCTCTCTCGCAGTCTCCCTCGCTGTCTCCCTCGCTGTCTCCCTCGCAGTCTCCCTCGCTGTCTCCCTCGCTGTCTCCCTCGTCGTCTCCCTCGCCGTCTCCCTTGCAGTCACTCTCTCTGTATCCCCGGCTGTCTCTCTCGCTATCTCCATAGCAGTCTCTCTCACTGTCTCTGTCTCTGTCGCTGTCTCTGTCGCTGTCTCTGTCGCTGTCTCTGTCGCTGTCTCTGTCGCTGTCTCTGTCGCTGTCTCCCTCGCTGTCTCCCTCGCTGTCTCCCTGGCCGTCTCCCTGGCCGTCTCCCTGGCCGTCTCCCTGGCCGTCTCCCTGGCCGTCTCTCTCGCAGTCTCTCTCGCAGTCTCTCTCGCAGTCTCTCTCACAGTCTCTCTCACTGTCTCTCTCGCTGTCTCCCTCGCAGTCTCTCTCGCTCTCTCCCTCACTGTCTCTCTCGCCGTCTCTCTCTCCATCTCTCTCGCCATCTCTCTCGCAGTCTCCCTCGCTGTCTCCCTCGCTGTCTCCCTCGCAGTCTCCCTCGCAGTCTCTCTCGCAGTCTCTCTCGCAGTCTCTCTCGCAATCTCTCTCGCTGTCTCTCTCGCTGTCCCTCTCGCTGTCTCTCTCGCTGTCTCCCTCACTGTGTCCCTCGCAGTCTCCCTCGCTGTCTCCCTCGCCGTCTCCCTTGCAGTCACTCTCTCTGTATCCCCGGCTGTCTCTCTCGCTATCTCCATAGCAGTCTCTCTCACTGTCTCCCTCGCTGTCTCCCTCGCTGTCTCTGTCGCTGTCTCTGTCGCTGTCTCTGTCGCTGTCTCTGTCGCTGTCTCTGTCGCTGTCTCTGTCGCTGTCTCCCTCGCCGTCTCCCTCGCAGTCTCTCTCGCTGTCTCTCTCAATGTACTCTCGCTGTCTCCCTCACTGTCTCACTCGCTCTATCCCTCGCTGTATCTCTCGCAGTCTCCCTCGCAGTCTCTCTCACAGTCTCTCTCGCAGTCTCTCTCACAGTCTCTCTCGCTGTCTCTCTCGCTGTCTCCCTCGCAGTCTCTCTCGCTCTCTCCCTCACTGTCTCTCTCGCAGTCTATCTCGCCGTCTCTCTCTCCATCTCTCTCGCCATCTCTCTAGCCATCTCTCTCGCAGTCTCCCTCGCTGTCTCCCTCGCAGTCTCCCTCGCAGTCTCCCTCGCAGTCTCCCTCGAAGTCTCTCTCGCAGTCTCTCTCGCAGTCTCTCTCGCAGTCTCTCTCGCAGTCTCCCTCGCTGTCTCCCTCACAGTCTCTCTCGCTGTCTCCCTTGCAGTCTCCCACACAGTCTCTCACGCTTTCTCCCTCGCTTTCTCCCTCGCAGTCTCTCTCGCAGTCTCTCTCGCAGTCTCTCTCGCAGTCTCTCTCGCAGTCTCTCTCGCAGTCTCTCTCGCAGTCTCTCTCGCAGTCTCTCTCGCAGTCTCCCTCGCAGTCTCCCTCGCAGTCTCTCTCGTAGTCTCCTTTGCAGTCTCTCTCGCTGTCTCTCTCGCTGTCTCTCTCGCTGTCTCTCTCGCTGTCTCTCTCGCTGTCTCTCTCGCTGTCTCTCTCGCAGTCTCTCTCGCAGTCTCTCTCGCAGTCTCCCTCGCAGTCTCCCTCGCAGTCTCTTTCGCTGTCTCCCTCGCTGTTTCCCTCACAGTCTCTTTCGCTGTCTCCCTCGCAGTCTCCCTCGCAGTCTCTCTCGCAGTCGCTTTCACTTTCTCCCTCGCTGTCTCTCTCGCAGTCCTTCTCGCAGTCCTTCTCGCAGTCTCTCTCGCTGTCTCTCTCGCTGTCTCCCTCGCTGTCTCCCTCGCTGTCTCCCTCGCTGTCTCCCTCACTGTCTCCCTCACTGTCTCCCACGCTGTCTCCCTCGCAGTCTCCCTCGCAGTCTCCCTCGCAGTCTCCCTCGCAGTCTCCCTCGCTGTCTCCCTCGCTTTCTCCCTCGCTGTCTCTCTCGCTGTCTCTCTCGCTGTCTCCCTCGCTTTCTCCCTCACAGTCTCCCTCGCTGTCTCCCTCGCTGTCTCCCTCGCTGTCTCCCTCGCTGTCTCCCTCACTGTGTCCCTCGCTCTCTCCCTCGCAGTCTCCCTCACCGTCTACCTCGCCCTCTCTCTCGCAGTCTCTCTCGCTGTCTTCCTCGCAGTCTCTCTCGCTGTCTCCCTCGCTGTCTCCCTCGCTGCCTCCCTCGCTGCCTCCCTCGCTGCCTCCCTCGCTGCCTCCCTCGCTGCCTCCCAAGCAGTCGCTCTCGCAGTCTCTCTCGCTGTCTCCCTTGCTGTCTCCCTCACTGCCTCCCTCGCTGTCTCCCTAGCAGTCGCTCTCGCAGTCTCTCTCGCTGTCTTCCTCGCTGTGTCCCTCGCAGTCTCTCTCGCAGTCTCTCTCGCAGTCTTACTCGCAGTTTCTCTCGCTGTCTCCCTCGCTGCCTCCCACGCTGTCTCCCTCGCTGTCTCCCACGCTGTCTCCCTCGCTGTCTCACGCGATCTCTCTCGCATTCTCTCTCGTTGTCTCCCTTGCAGTCTCTCTCGCTGTGTCCCTCGCAGTCTCTCTCGCAGTCTCTAATGCTGTCTCTGTCGCTGTCTCCCTCGCTGTCTCCCTCGCTGCCTCTCTCGAAGTCTCTCTCGCTATCTACCTCGCTGTCTCCCTCGCTCTCTCTCTCGCTCTCTCTCTCGCTCTCTCTCTCGCAGTGTCTCTCGCAGTCTCCCTCGCAGTCTCCCTCGCAGTCTCTCTCGCTGTCTCCCTCGCAGTCTCTCTCGAAGTCGCTCTCGCTTTCTCCCTCGCTGTCTCTCTCGCAGTCCTTCTCGCAGTCCTTCTCGCAGTCTCTCTCGCTGTCTCCAGCGCTGTCTCCCTCGCTGTCTCCCTCGCTGTCTCCCATGCAGTCTCTCTCGCTGTCTCTCTCGCTGTCTCCATGGCTTTCTCCCTCGCTGTCTCTCTCGCTGTCTCTCTCGCTGTCTCTCTCGCTGTCTCTCTCGCTGCCTCTCTCGCTGTCTCTCTCGCTGTCTCCCTTGCTGTCTCTCTTGCAATCTCTCTCGCTGTCTCCCTCACTGTGTCTCTCGCTCTCTCCCTCGCTGTCTCCCTCGCTGTTTCATGCGCTCTCTCTCGCAGTCTCTCTCGCTGTCCCCCTCGCTGTCTCCCTCGCTGTTTCCCTCGCTGTGTCCCTCGCTGTGTCCCTCGCTGTGTCCCTCGCTGTGTCCCTCGCTGTGTCCCTCGCTGTCTCTCTCGCTGTCTCTCTCGCAGTCTCCCTCGCAGTCTCCCTCGCTGTCTCCCTCGCTGTCTCCCTCGCTGTCTCCCTCGCTGTCTCCCTCGCTGTCTCCCTCGCAGTCTCTCTCGCTGTCTCCCTCGTCGTCTCCCTCGCCGTCTCCCTTGCAGTCACTCTCTATGTATCCCCGGCTGTCTCTCTCGCTATCTCCATAGCAGTCTCTCTCACTGTCTCCCTCGCTGTCTCTGTCTCTGTCGCTGTCTCTGTCGCTGTCTCTGTCGCTGTCTCTGTCGCTGTCTCTGTCGCTGTCTCTGTCGCTGTCTCTGTCGCTGTCTCCCTGGCCGTCTCCCTGGCCGTCTCCCTGGCCGTCTCTCTCGCAGTCTCTCTCGCTGTCTCTCTCAATGTACTCTCGCTGTCTCCCTCGCTGTCTCACTCGCTCTATCCCTCGCTGTATCTCTCGCAGTCTCTCTCACAGTCTCTCTCACAGTCTCTCTCACAGTCTCTCTCGCTGTCTCCCTCGCAGTCTCTCTCGAAGTCGCTCTCGCTTTCTCCCTCGCTGTCTCTCTCGCAGTCCTTCTCGCAGTCCTTCTCGCAGTCTCTCTCGCTGTCTCCAGCGCTGTCTCCCTCGCTGTCTCCCTCGCTGTCTCCCTCGCTGTCTCCCTCGCTGTCTCCCTCGCTGTGTCCCTCGCTGTCTCCCTCGCTGTCTCCCTCGCTGTCTCCCTCGCTGTCTCCCACGCAGTCTCTCTCGCTGGCTCTCTCGCTGTCTCAATCGCTTTCTCCCTCGCTGTCTCTCTCGCTGTCTCCCTCGCTGTCTCCCTCGCTGTCTCCCACGCAGTCTCTCTCGCTGGCTCTCTCGCTGTCTCAATCGCTTTCTCCCTCGCTGTCTCTCTCGCAGTCTCTCTCGCTGTCTCCCACGCAGTCTCTCTCGCTGGCTCTCTCGCTGTCTCAATCGCTTTCTCCCTCGCTGCCTCTCTCGCTGTCTCTCTCGCTGTCTCTCTCGCTGTCTCCCTTGCAGTCTCTCTTGCAGTCTCTCTTGCAGTCTCTCTTGCAGTCTCTCTCGCAGTCTCTCTCGCAGTCTCCCTCGCTGTCTCCCTCGCTGTCTCCCTCGCTGTCTCCCTCGCTGTCTCCCTCGCTGTGTCTCTCGCTCTCTCCCTCGCTGTCTCCCTCGCTGTCTCATGCGCTCTCTCTCGCAGTCTCTCTCGCTGTCTCCCTCACTGTGTCCCTCGCAGTCTCCCTCGCAGTCTCCCTCGCTGTCTCCCTCGCCGTCTCCCTCGCCGTCTCCCTCGCCGTCTCCCTCGCCGTCTCCCTCGCCATCTCCCTCGCCGTCACTCTCTCTGTATCCCCGGCTGTCTCTCTCGCTATCTCCATAGCAGTCTCTCTCACTGTCTCCCTCGCTGTCTCCCTCGCTGTCTCTGTCGCTGTCTCTGTCGCTGTCGCTGTCTCTGTCGCTGTCTCTGTCGCTGTCTCTGTCGCTGTCTCTGTCGCTGTCACTGTCGCTGTCTCTGTCGCTGTCTCCCTCGCTGTCTCCCTCGTCGTCTCTCTCGCTGTCTCTCTCAATGTACTCTCGCAGTCTCTCTCGCTGTCTCACTCGCTCTATCCCTCGCTGTATCTCTCGCAGTCTCTTTCGCAGTCTCTCTCACAGTCTCTCTCGCTGTCTCTCTCGCTGTCTACCTCGCAGTCTCTCTCGCTCTCTCCCTCACTGTCTCTCTCGCAGTCTCTCTCGCCGTCTCTCTCGCCATCTCTCTCGCAGTCTCCCTCGCTGTCTCCCTCGCTGTCTCCCTCGCTGTCTCCCTCGCAGTCTCTCTCGCAGTCTCCCTCGCTGTCTCCCTCACAGTCTCTCTTGCTGTCTCTCTCAATGTACTCTCGCAGTCTCTCTCGCTGTCTCACTCGCTCTATCCCTCGCTGTATCTCTCGCAGTCTCTCTCGCAGTCTCTCTCGCAGTCTCTCTCGCTGTCTCTCTCGCTGTCTACCTCGCAGTCTCTCTCGCTCTCTCCCTCACTGTCTCTCTCGCAGTCTCTCTCGCCATCTCTCTCGCAGTTTCTCTCGCTGTCTCCCTCGCTGTCTCCCTCGCTGCCTCCCTCGCTGCCTCCCTCGCTGCCTCCCTCGCTGTCTCCCAAGCAGTCGCTCTCGCAGTCGCTCTCGCAGTCTCTCTCGCTGTCTCCCTCGCTGTCTCCCTCACTGCCTCCCTCGCTGTCTCCCTAGCAGTCGCTCTCGCAGTCGCTCTCGCAGTCTCTCTCGCTGTCTTCCTCGCTGTGTCCCTCGCAGTCTCTCTCGCAGTCTCTCTCGCAGTCTCTCTCGCAGTCTTACTCGCAGTTTCTCTCGCTGTCTCCCTCGCTGCCTCCCACGCTGTCTCCCTCGCTGTCTCACGCGATCTCTCTCGCATTCTCTCTCGTTGTCTCCCTTGCAGTCTCTCTCGCTGTGTCCCTCGCAGTCTCTCTCGCAGTCTCTATTGCTGTCTCTGTCGCTGTCTCCCTCGCTGTCTCCCTCACTGCCTCTCTCGAAGTCTCTCTCGCTGTCTACCTCGCTGTCTCCCTCGCTCTCTCTCTCGCTCTCTCTCTCGCCGTCTCCCTCGCCGTCTTAATCGCTGTCTCCCTCGCATTCTCTCTCGCAGTGTCTCTCGCTGTCTCCCTCGCAGTCTCCCTCGCAGTCTCTCTCGCTGTCTCCCTCGCAGTCTCTCTCGAAGTCGCTCTCGCTTTCTCCCTCGCTGTCTCTCTGGCAGTCCTTCTCGCAGTCCTTCTCGCAGTCTCTCTCGCTGTCTCCAGCGCTGTCTCCCTCGCTGTCTCCCTCGCTGTCTCCCTCGCTGTCTCCCTCGCTGTCTCCCTCGCTGTCTCCCATGCAGTCTCTCTCGCTGTCTCTCTCGCTGTCTCCATAGCTTTCTCCCTCGCTGTCTCTCTCGCTGTCTCTCTCGCTGTCTCTCTCGCTGTCTCTCTCGCTGTCTCTCTCGCTGTCTCTCTCGCTGTCTCCCTTGCAGTCTCTCTTGCAGTCTCTCTCGCTGTCTCCCTCACTGTGTCTCTCGCTCTCTCCCTCGCTGTCTCCCTCGCTGTCTCATGCGCTCTCTCTCGCAGTCTCTCTCGCTGTCTCCCTCGCTGTGTCCCTCGCTGTGTCCCTCGCTGTGTCCCTCGCTGTGTCCCTCGCTGTGTCCCTCGCTGTCTCTCTCGCAGTTTCCCTCGCAGTCTCCCTCGCTGTCTCCCTCGCTGTCTCCCTCGCTGTCCCCCTCGCTGTCTCCCTCGCAGTCTCTCACGCTGTCTCCCTCGCTGTCTCCCTCGCTGTCTCCCTCGTCGTCTCCCTCGCCGTCTCCCTTGCAGTCACTCTCTCTGTATCCCCGGCTGTCTCTCTCGCTATCTCCATAGCAGTCTCTCTCACTGTCTCCCTCGCTGTCTCTGTCTCTGTCGCTGTCTCTGTCGCTGTCTCTGTCGCTGTCTCCCTCGCTGTCTCCCTCGCTGTCTCCCTCGCCGTCTCCCTGGCCGTCTCCCTGGCCGTCTCCCTGGCCGTCTCCCTGGCCGTCTCCCTGGCCGTCTCCCTGGCCGTCTCCCTGGCCGTCTCCCTCGCAGTCTCTCTCGCAGTCTCTCTCGCTGTCTCTCTCAATGTACTCTCGCTGTCTCCCTCGCTGTCTCCCTCGCTGTCTCACTCGCTCTATCCCTCGCTGTATCTCTCGCAGTCTCTCTCACAGTCTCTCTCACAGTCTCCCTCGCAGTCTCTCTCGAAGTCGCTCTCGCTTTCTCCCTCGCTGTCTCTCTCGCAGTCCTTCTCGCAGTCCTTCTCGCAGTCTCTCTCGCTGTCTCCAGCGCTGTCTCCCTCGCTGTCTCCCTCGCTGTCTCCCTCGCTGTCTCCCTCGCTGTCTCCCTCGCTGTCTCCCTCGCTGTCTCCCTCGCTGTCTCCCTCGCTGTCTCCCTCGCTGTCTCCCACGCAGTCTCTCTCGCTGTCTCTCTCGCTGTCTCAATCGCTTTCTCCCTCGCTGTCTCTCTTGCAGTCTCTCTTGCAGTCTCTCTCGCAGTCTCCCTCGCTGTCTCCCTCGCTGTCTCCCTCGCTGTCTCCCTCGCTGTGTCTCTCGCTCTCTCCCTCGCTGTCTCCCTCGCTGTCTCATGCGCTCTCTCTCGCAGTCTCTCTCGCTGTCTCCCTCACTGTGTCCCTCGCAGTCTCCCTCGCAGTCTCCCTCACAGTCTCCCTCGCTGTCTCCCTCGCTGTCTCCCTCGCCGTCGCCCTCGCCGTCTCCCTCGCCGTCTCCCTCGCCGTCTCCCTCGCCGTCTCCCTCGCCGTCTCCCTCGCCGTCTCCCTTGCAGTCACTCTCTCTGTATCCCCGGCTGTCTCTCTCGCTATCTCCATAGCAGTCTCTCTCGCTGTCTCTGTCTCTGTCGCTGTCTCTGTCGCTGTCTCTGTCGCTGTCTCTGTCGCTGTATCTGTCGCTGTATCTGTCGCTGTCTCTGTCGCTGTCTCTGTCGCTGTCTCTGTCGCTGTCTCCCTCGCTGTCTCCCTCGTCGTCTCTCTCGCTGTCTCTCTCAATGTACTCTCGCTGTCTCTCTCGCTGTCTCACTCGCTCTATCCCTCGCTGTATCTCTCGCTGTCTCCCTCGTCGTCTCTCTCGCTGTCTCTCTCAATGTACTCTCGCTGTCTCTCTCGCTGTCTCACTCGCTCTATCCCTCGCTGTATCTCTCGCAGTCTCTCTCGCAGTCTCTCTCGCAGTCTCTCTCGCCGTCTCTCTCGCCATCTCTCTCGCAGTCTCCCTCGCTGTCTCCCTCGCTGTCTCCCTCGCAGTCTCCCTCGCTGTCTCCCTCACAGTCTCTCTCGCTGTCTCCCTTGCAGTCTCCCACACAGTCTCTCACGCTTTCTCCCTCGCTTTCTCCCTCGCAGTCTCTCTCGCAGTCTCTCTCGCTGTCCCTCTCGCTGTCCCTCTCGCAGTCTCTCTCGCTGTCTCCCTCGCAGTCTCTCTCGCAGTCTCCTTTGCAGTCTCTCTCGCTGTCTCTCTCGCTGTCTCTCTCGCTGTCTCTCTCGCTGCCTCTCTCGCAGTCTCTCTCGCAGTCTCTCTCGCAGTCTCCCTCGCTGTCTCCCTCGCTCTCTCCCTCGCAGTCTCCCTCGCAGTCTCTCTCGCTGCCTCTCTCGCAGTCTCTCTCGCAGTCTCTCTCGCAGTCTCTCTCGCAGTCTCTCTCGCAGTCTCTCTCGCTGTCTTCCTCGCAGTTTCTCTCGCTGTCTCCCTCGCTGTCTCCCTCGCTGTCTCCCTCGCTGCCTCCCTCGCTGCCTCCCTCGCTGCCTCCCTAGCAGTCGCTCTCGCAGTCGCTCTCGCAGTCGCTCTCGCAGTCTCTCTCGCTGTCTCCCTCGCTGTCTCCCTCGCTGCCTCCCTCGCTGTCTCCCTAGCAGTCGCTCTCGCAGTCTCTCTCGCTGTCTTCCTCGCTGTGTCCCTCGCAGTCTCTCTCGCAGTCTCTCTCGCAGTCTCTCTCGCAGTCTTCCTCGCAGTTTCTCTCGCAGTTTCTCTCGCTGTCTCCCTCGCTGCCTCCCTCGCTGTCTCACGCGATCTCTCTCGCAATCTCTCTCGCAATCTCTCTCGCTGTCTCCCTCGCAGTCTCTCTCGAAGTCGCTCTCGCTTTCTCCCTCGCTGTCTCTCTCGCAGTCCTTCTCGCAGTCCTTCTCGCAGTCTCTCTCGCTGTCTCCAGCGCTGTCTCCCTCGCTGTCTCCCTCGCTGTCTCCCTCGCTGTCTCCCTCGCTGTCTCCCTCGCTGTCTCCCTCGCTGTCTCCCTCGCTGTCTCCCTCGCTGTCTCCCTCGCTGTCTCCCACGCTGTCTCTCTCGCTGTCTCTCTCGCTGTCTCCATGGCTTTCTCCCTCGCTGTCTCTCTCGCTGTCTCTCTCGCTGTCTCTCTCGCTGTCTCTCTCGCTGTCTCTCTTGCAGTCTCTCTCGCTGTCTCCCTCGCTGTATCTCTCGCTCTCTCCCTCGCTGTCTCACGCGCTCTCTCTCGCAGTCTCTCTCGCTGTCTCTCTCGCTGTCTCTCTCGCTGTCTCCCTCGCTGTGTCCCTCGCTGTGTCCCTCGCTGTGTCCCTCGCTGTGTCCCTCGCTGTCTCTCTCGCAGTCTCCCTCGCTGTCTCCCTCGCTGTCTCCCTCGCTGTCTCCCTCGCAGTCTCCCTCGCTGTCTCCCTCGCTGTCTCCCTCGCTGTCTCCCTCGCTGTCTCCCTCGTCGTCTCCCTCGCCGTCTCCCTTGCAGTCACACTCTCTGTATCCCCGGCTGTCTCTCTCGCTATCTCCATAGCAGTCTCTCTCACTGTCTCCCCCGCTGTCTCTGTCTCTGTCGCTGTCTCTGTCGCTGTCTCTGTCGCTGTCTCTGTCGCTGTCTCTGTCGCTGTCGCTGTCTCTGTCGCTGTCTCTGTCGCTGTCTCTGTCGCTGTCTCCCTCGCTGTCTCCCTCGCTGTCTCCCTCGCTGTCTCCCTCGCCGTCTCCCTGGCCGTCTCCCTGGCCGTCTCCCTGGCCGTCTCCCTGGCCGTCTCCCTGGCCGTCTCCCTGGCCGTTTCACTGGCCGTCTCACTGGCCGTCTCCCTCGCAGTCTCTCTCGCAGTCTCTCTCGCTGTCTCTCTCAATGTACTCTCGCTGTCTCCCTCGCTGTCTCACTCGCTCTATCCCTCGCTGTATCTCTCGCAGTCTCTCTCACAGTCTCTCTCGCTGTCTCTCTCGCTGTCTCCCTCGCAGTCTCTCTCGCTCTCTCCCTCGCCGTCTCTCTCGCCGTCTCTCTCGCCGTCTCTCTCGCCGTCTCTCTCGCCGTCTCTCTCGCCGTCTCTCTCTCCATCTCTCTCGCCATCTCTCTCGCAGTCTCCCTCGCTGTCTCCCTCGCAGTCTCCCTCGCAGTCTCCCTCGCAGTCTCCCTCGCTGTCTCCCTCGCAGTCTCCCTCGCAGTCTCCCTCGCAGTCTCCCTCGCAGTCTCTCTCGCAGTCTCTCTCGCAGTCTCTCTCGCAGTCTCCCTCGCTGTCTCCCTCGCAGTCTCTCTCGCAGTCTCTCTCGCAGTCTCTCTCGCAGTCTCTCTCGCTGTCCCTCTCGCAGTCTCTCTCGCTGTCCCTCTCGCAGTCTCTCTCGCTGTCTCCCACGCTGTCTCTCTCGCAGTCTCTCTCGCAGTCTCTCTCGCAGTCTCTCTCGCAGTCTCTCTCGCTGTCTCTCTCGCTGTCTCCCTCGCTTTCTCCCTCGCTGTCTCTCTCGCTGTCTCTCTCGCTGTCTCCCTCGCAGTCTCTCTCGCAGTCTCTCTCGCAGTCTCCCTTGCAGTCTCTCTCGCTGTCTCTCTCGCTGTCTCTCTCGCTGTCTCTCTCGCTGTCTCCCTCGCTGTCTCCCTCGCTGTCTCACGCGCTCTCTCTCGCAGTCTCTCTCGCTGTCTCTCTCGCTGTGTCCCTCGCTGTGTCCCTCGCAGTCTCCCTCGCTGTGTCCCTCGCAGTCTCCCTCGCTGTGTCCCTCGCAGTCTCCCTCGCTGTCTCCCTCGCTGTCTCCCTCGCTGTCTCCCTCGCTGTCTCCCTCGCTGTCTCCCTCGCCGTCTCCCTCGCCGTCTCCCTTGCAGTCACTCTCTCTGTATCCCCGGCTGTGTCTCTCGCTATCTCCATAGCAGTCTCTCTCACTGTCTCTGTCGCTGTCTCTGTCGCTGTCTCTGTCGCTGTCTCCCTTGCTGTCTCCCTTGCTGTCTCCCTTGCTGTCTCCCTTGCTGTCTCCCTCGCTGTCTCCCTCGTCGTCTCCCTCGTCGTCTCCCTGGCCGTCTCCCTGGCCGTCTCCCTGGCCGTCTCCCTGGCCGTCTCCCTGGCCGTCTCCCTGGCCGTCTCCCTGGCCGTCTCCCTGGCCGTCTCCCTGGCCGTCTCCCTCGCAGTCTCTCTCGCAGTCTCTCTCCCCGTCTCTCTCGCTGTCTCTCTCAATGTCCTCTCGCTGTCTCCTCACTGTCTCACTCGCTCTATCCCTCGCTGTATCTCTCGCAGTCTCTCTCGCAGTCTCTCTCGCAGTCTCTCTCGCTGTCTCTCTCGCTGTCTCCCTCGCAGTCTCTCTCGCTCTCTCCCTCACTGTCTCTCTCGCAGTCTCCCTCGCTGTCTCCCTCGCTGTCTCCCTCGCTGTCTCCCTCGCTGTCTCCCTCGCAGTCTCTCTCGCAGTCTCTCTCGCAGTCTCTCTCGCAGTCTCTCTCGCAGTCTCTCTCGCTGTCCCTCTCGCAGTCCCTCTCGCAGTCTCTCTCGCTGTCTCCCTCGCAGTCTCCCTCGCAGTCTCTCTCGCTGTCTCTCTCGCTGTCTCTTCCGCTGTCTCCCTCGCTGTTTCCCTCACAGTCTCTTTCGCAGTCTCCCTCGCAGTCTCCCTCGCAGTCTCCCTCGCAGTCTCTCTCGCAGTCTCTCTCGCAGTCTCTCTCGCAGTCTCTCTCGCTGTCTCTCTCGCAGTCTCCCTCGCAGTCTCCCTCGCAGTCTCCCTCGCAGTCTCCCTCGCAGTCTCTCTCGCAGTCACTCTCGCAGTCTCTCTCGCAGTCTCCCTCGCAGTCTCCCTCGCAGTCTCTCTCGCTGTCTCCCTCGCAGTCTCTCTCGAAGTCGCTCTCGCTTTCTCCCTCGCTGTCTCTCTCGCAGTCCTTCTCGCAGTCTCTCTCGCTGTCTCCCTCGCTGTCTCCCTCGCTGTCTCCCTCGCTGTCTCCCTCGCTGTCTCCCTCGCTGTCTCTCTCGCTGTCTCTCTCGCTGTCTCTCTCGCTGTCTCCATCGCTTTCTCCCTCGCTGTCTCTCTCGCTGTCTCTCTCGCTGTCTCTCTCGCTGTCTCTCTCGCTGCCTCCCTTGCAGTCTCTCTTGCAGTCTCTCTCGCTTTCTCCCTCGCTGTCTCCCTCACTGTGTCTCTTGCTCTCTCCCTCGCTGTCTCCCTCGCTGTCTCATGCGCTCTCTCTCGCATTCTCTCTCGCTGTCTCCCTCACTGTGTCCCTCGCTGTCTCTCTCGCAGTCTCCCTCGCTGTCTCCCTCGCCGTCTCCCTCGCCGTCTCCCTTGCAGTCACTCTCTCTGTATCCCCGGCTGTCTCTTTCGCTATCTCCATAGCAGTCTCTCTCACTGTCTACCTCGCTGTCTCTGTCGCTGTCTCTGTCACTGTCTCCCTCGCTGTCTCCCTCGCTGTCTCCCTCGCTGTCTCCCTCGCCGTCTCCCTCGCCGTCTCCCTCGCCGTCTCCCTCGCCGTCTCCCTCGCCGTCTCCCTCGCCGTCTCCCTCGCCGTCTCCCTCGCAGTCTCTCTCGCAGTCTCTCTCGCTGTCTCTCTCAATGTACTCTCGCTGTCTCCCTCGCTGTCTCACTCGCTCAATCCCTCGCTGTCTCTCTCGCAGTCTCTCTCGCAGTCTCTCTCGCAGTCTCTCTCGCAGTCTCTCTCGCTGGTTCTCTCGCTGTCTCTCTCGCTGTCTCTCTCGCTGTCTCCCTCGCAGTCTCTCTCGCTCTCTCCCTCACTGTCTCTCTCGCAGTCTCTCTCGCAGTCTCTCTCGCAGTCTCTCTCGCTGTCTCTCTCGCTGTCTCCCTCGCAGTCTCTCTCGCTCTCTCCCTCACTGTCTCTCTCGCAGTCTCCCTCGCTGTCTCCCTCGCTGTCTCCCTCGCTGTCTCCCTCGCAGTCTCTCTCGCAGTCTCTCTCGCAGTCTCTCTCGCAGTCTCTCTCGCAGTCTCTCTCGCTGTCCCTCTCGCAGTCTCTCTCGCTGTCTCCCTCGCAGTCTCCCTCGCAGTCTCTCTCGCTGTCTCTCTCGCTGTCTCTTCCGCTGTCTCCCTCGCTGTTTCCCTCACAGTCTCTTTCGCAGTCTCCCTCGCAGTCTCCCTCGCAGTCTCCCTCGCAGTCTCCCTCGCAGTCTCCCTCGCAGTCTCCCTCGCAGTCCTTCTCGCAGTCCTTCTCGCAGTCTCCCTCGCTGTCTCCCTCGCTGTCTCCCTCGCTGTCTCCCTCGCTGTCTCCCTCGCTGTCTCCCTCGCTGTCTCCCTCGCTGTCTCCCACGCTGTCTCCCACGCTGTCTCCCTCGCAGTCTCTCTCGCTGTCTCTCTCGCTGTCTCCCTCGCTGTCTCTCTCGCTGTCTCTCTCGCTGTCTCTCTCGCTGTCTCCCTCGCAGTCTCTCTCGCAGTCTCCCTCGCTGTCTCCCTCACAGTCTCTCTCGCTGTCTCCCTGGCAGTCTCCCACACAGTCTCTCACACTTTCTCCCTCGCTTTCTCCCTCGCAGTCTCTCTCGCAGTCTCTCTCGCAGTCTCTCTCGCAGTCCTTCTCTCAGTCCTTCTCGCAGTCTCTCTCGCTGTCTCCCTCGCTGTCTCCCTCGCTGTCTCCCTCGCTGTCTCCCTCGCTGTCTCCCTCGCTGTCTCCCACGCTGTCTCCCTCGCAGTCTCTCTCGCTGTCTCCCTCGCTTTCTCCCTCGCTGTCTCTCTCGCTGTCTCTCTCGCTGTCTCTCTCGCTGTCTCCCTCGCTGTCTCCCTCGCTGTCTCACGCGGTCTCTCTCGCTGTCTCTCTCGCTGTCTCTCTCGCTGTCTCTCTCGCTGTCTCTCTCGCTGTCTCTCTCGCTGTCTCCCTCGCAGTCTCTCTTGCAGTCTCTCTCGCTGTCTCCCTCGCTGTCTCCCTCGCTGTCTCCCTCGCTGTCTCCCTCACTGTGTCCCTCGCTCTCTCCCTCGCTCTCTTCCTCGCCGTCTCTCTCGCAGTCTCTCTCGCTGTCTTCCTCGCAGTTTCTCTCGCAGTTTCTCTCGCAGTTTCTCTCGCAGTTTCTCTCGCCGTCTCCCTCGCTGTCTCCCTCGCTGCCTCCCTAGCAGTCGCTCTCGCAGTCGCTCTCGCAGTCGCTCTCGCTGTCTCCATCGCTGTCTCCATCGCTATCTCCCTCGCAGTCTCCCTCGCAGTCTCCCTCGCTGCCTCCCTCGCTGTCTCCCTAGCAGTCGCTCTCGCAGTCTCTCTCGCTGTGTCCCTCGCTGTGTCCCTCGCTGTGTCCCTCGCAGTCTCTCTCGCAGTCTCTCTCGCAGTCTCTCTCGCAGTCTCTCTCGCAGTCTCTCTCGCAGTCTCTCTCGCAGTCTTCCTCGCTGTCTCCCTCGTGCCTCCCACGCTGTCTCCCTCACTGTCTCACGCGATCTCTCTCGCATTCTCTCTCGTTGTCTCCCTTGCTGTCTCTCTCGCTGTCTCTCTCGCTGTCTCTCTCGCTGTCTCCCTCGCAGTCTCTCTTGCCGTCTCCCTCGCAGTCTCTCTTGCCGTCTCTCTCGCTGTCTCCCTCGCTGTCTCCCTCGCTGTCTCCCTCGCTGTCTCCCTCGCTGTCTCCCTCGCTGTCTCCCTCACTGTGTCCCTCGCTCTCTCCCTCGCCGTCTCTCTCGCAGTCTCTCTCGCTGTCTTCCTCGCAGTTTCTCTCGCAGTTTCTCTCGCCGTCTCCCTCGCTGTCTCCCTCGCTGCCTCCCTCGCTGTCTCCCTAGCAGTCGCTCTCGCAGTCGCTCTCGCAGTCTCTCTCGCTGTCTCCATCGCTGTCTCCCTCGCAGTCTCCCTCGCAGTCTCCCTCGCAGTCTCCCTCGCAGTCTCCCTCGCTGTCTCCCTCGCTGCCTCCCTCGCTGTCTCCCTAGCAGTCGCTCTCGCAGTCTCTCTCGCTGTCTTCCTCGCTGTGTCCCTCGCAGTCTCTCTCGCAGTCTCTCTCGCAGTCTCTCTCGCAGTCTCTCTCGCAGTCTCTCTCGCAGTCTTCCTCGCTGTCTCCCTCGCTGCCTCCCACGCTGTCTCCCTCACTGTCTCACGCGATCTCTCTCGCATTCTCTCTCGTTGTCTCCCTTGCAGTCTCTCTCGCTGCGTCCCTCGCAGTCTCTCTCGCAGTCTCTCTCACAGTCTCTATTGCTGTCTCCCTCGCTGTCTCCCTCGTTGTCTCCCTCGCTGTCTCCCTCGCTGTCTCCCTCGCTGCCTCCCTCGCAGTCTCTCTCGAAATCTCTCTCGCTGTCTCCCTCGCTGTCTCCCTCGCTGTCTCCCTCGCTGTCTCTCTCGCTCTCTCTCTCGCCGTCTCCCTCGCCGTCTTATTCGCTGTCTCCCTCGCATTCTCTCTCGCAGTGTCTCTCGCTGTCTCCCTCGCAGTCTCCCTCGCAGTCTCTCTCGCTGTCTCCCTCACAGTCTCTCTCGCTGTCTCCCTCGCAGTCTCTCTCGAAGTCGCTCTCGCTTTCTCCCTCGCTTTCTCCCTCGCTGTCTCTCTCGCAGTCCTTCTCGCAGTCCTTCTCGCAGTCTCTCTCGCTGTCTCCCTCGCTGTGTCTCTCGCTCTCTCCCTCGCTGTCTCCATCGCTGTCTCACGCGCTCTCTCTCGCAGTCTCTCTCGCTGTCTCTCTCGCTGTCTCTCTCGCTGTCTCTCTCGCTGTCTCTCTCGCTGTCTCCCTCGCTGTCTCCCTCGCTGTGTCCCTCGCTGTGTCCCTCGCTGTCTCTCTCGCAGTCTCCCTCGCTGTCTCCCTCGCTGTCTCCCTCGTCGTCTCCCTGGCCGTCTCCCTGGCCGTCTCCCTGGCCGTCTCCCTGGCCGTCTCCCTGGCCGTCTCCCTGGCCGTCTCCCTCGCAGTCTCTCTCGCTGTCTCTCTCGCTGTCTCTCTCAATGTACTCTCGCTGTCTCCCTCGCTGTCTCACTCGCTCTATCCCTCGCTGTATCTCTCGCAGTCTCTCTCACAGTCTCTCTCGCTGTCTCCCTCGCAGTCTCTCTCGCTCTCTCCCTCACTGTCTCTCTCGCCGTCTCTCTCGCCGTCTCTCTCGCCGTCTCTCTCGCCGTCTCTCTCGCCGTCTCTCTCGCCGTCTCTCTCTCCATCTCTCTCGCAATCTCTCTCGCAGTCTCCCTCGCAGTCTCTCTCGCAGTCTCTCTCGCAGTCTCCCTGGCTGTCTCCCTCGCAGTCTCTCTCGCAGTCTCTCTCGCAGTCTCTCTCGCAGTCTCTCTCGCAGTCTCTCTCGCAGTCTCTCTCGCAGTCTCTCTCGCAGTCTCCCTCGCTGTCTCCCTCCCAGTCTCTCTCGCAGTCTCTCTCGCAGTCGCTCTCGCAGTCTCTCTCGCAGTCTCTCTCGCTGTCTCTCTCGCAGTCTCTCTCGCAGTCTCTCTCGCAGTCTCCTTCGCAGTCTCTCTTGCTGTCTCTCTCGCTGTCTCCCACGCTGTCTCCCTCGCAGTCTCTCTCGCAGTCTCTCTCGCAGTCTCTCTCGCAGTCTCTCTCGCAGTCTCTCTCGCAGTCTCTCTCGCTGTCTCCCTCGCTTTCTCCCTCGCTGTCTCTCTCGCTGTCTCTCTCGCTGTCCCTCTCGCAGTCTCTCTCGCTGTCCCTCTCGCATTCTCTCTCGCTGTCTCCCTCGCTGTCTCCCTCGCTGTCTCCCTCGCTGTCTCCCTCGCTGTCTCCCTCGCTGTCTCCCTCGCTGTCTCCCTCGCTGTCTCTCTCGCTGTCTCCCTCGCAGTCTCTCTTGCAGTCCCTCTCGCTGTCTCCCTCGCTGTCTCCCTCGCCGTCTCTCTCGCCGTCTCTCTCGCCGTCTCTCTCGCCGTCTCTCTCGCCGTCTCTCTCGCCGTCTCTCTCGCCGTCTCTCTCTCCATCTCTCTCGCCATCTCTCTCGCAGTCTCCCTCGCAGTCTCTCTCGCAGTCTCTCTCGCAGTCTCCCTCGCTGTCTCCCTCGCAGTCTCTCTCGCAGTCTCTCTCGCAGTCTCTCTCGCAGTCTCTCTCGCAGTCTCTCTCGCAGTCTCTCTCGCAGTCTCCCTCGCTGTCTCCCTCCCAGTCTCTCTCGCAGTCTCTCTCGCAGTCTCTCTCGCAGTCTCTCTCGCAGTCTCTCTCGCAGTCTCTCTCGCTGTCTCTCTCGCAGTCTCTCTCGCAGTCTCTCTCGCAGTCTCCTTCGCAGTCTCTCTCGCTGTCTCTCTCGCTGTCTCCCACGCTGTCTCCCTCGCAGTCTCTCTCGCAGTCTCTCTCGCAGTCTCTCTCGCAGTCTCTCTCGCAGTCTCTCTCGCTGTCTCCCTCGCTTTCTCCCTCGCTGTCTCTCTCGCTGTCTCTCTCGCTGTCCCTCTCGCAGTCTCTCTCGCTGTCCCTCTCGCATTCTCTCTCGCTGTCTCCCTCGCTGTCTCCCTCGCTGTCTCCCTCGCTGTCTCCCTCGCTGTCTCCCTCGCTGTCTCCCTCGCTGTCTCCCTCGCTGTCTCCCTCGATGTCTCCCTCGCTGTCTCCCTCGCTGTCTCCCTCGCTGTCTCCCTCGCTGTCTCCCTCGCTGTCTCCCTCGCTGTCTCCCACGCTGTCTCCCTCGCAGTCTCTCTCGCAGTCTCTCTCGCTGTCTCCCTCGCTTTCTCCCTCGCTGTCTCTCTCGCTGTCTCTCTCGCTGTCTCCCTCGCAGTCTCCCTTGCAGTCCCTCTCGCTGTCTCCCTCGCTGTCTCCCTCGCTGTCTCCCTCGCTGTCTCCCTCGCTGTCTCCCTCACTGTGTCCCTCGCTCTCTCCCTCGCAGTCTCCCTCGCCGTCTCCCTCGCCGTCTCCCTCGCCGTCTCCCTCGCCGTCTCCCTCGCCGTCTCTCTCGCAGTCTCTCTCACTGTCTTCCTCGCAGTTTCTCTCGCAGTCTCTCTCGCTGTCCCTCTCGCAGTCTCTCTCGCAGTCTCTCTCGCAGTCTCTCTCGCTGTCTCTCTCGCAGTCTCTCTCGCAGTCTCCTTTGCAGTCTCTCTCGCAGTCCTTCTCGCAGTCCTTCTCGCTGTCTCTCTCGCTGTCTCCCACGCTGTCTCCCACGCTGTCTCCCTCGCAGTCTCTCTCGCAGTCTCTCTCGCAGTCTCTCTCGCAGTCTCTCTCGCAGTCTCTCTCGCTGTCTCCCTCGCTTTCTCCCTCGCTGTCTCTCTCGCTGTCTCTCTCGCTGTCTCTCTCGCTGTCTCTCTCGCTGTCTCCCTCGCAGTCTCTCTTGCAGTCCCTCTCGCTGTCTCCCTCGCTGTCTCCCTCGCTGTCTCCCTCGCTGTCTCCCTCGCTGTCTCCCTCACTGTGTCCCTCGCTCTCTCCCTCGCTCTCTCCCTCGCAGTCTCCCTCGCCGTCTCCCTCGCCGTCTCTCTCGCAGTCTCTCTCACTGTCTTCCTCGCAGTTTCTCTCGCTGTCTCCCTCGCTGTCTCGCTCGCTGTCTCCCTCGCTGTCTCCCTCGCTGCCTCCCTCGCTGTCTCCCTAGCAGTCGCTCTCGCAGTCGCTCTCGCAGTCTCTCTCGCTGTCTCCCTCGCTGACTCCCTCGCTGCCGCCCTCGCTGTCTCCCTAGCAGTCGCTCTCGCAGTCTCTCTCGCTGTCTTCCTCGCTGTGTCCCTCGCCGTCTCTCTCGCAGTCTCTCTCGCAGTCTCTCTCACAGTCTCTCTCGCAGTCTCTCTCGCAGTCTTCCTCGCAGTTTCTCTCGCGGTCTCCCTCGCTGCCTCCCACGCTGTCTCCCTCGCTGTCTCACGCGATCTCTCTCGCATTCTCTCTCGTTGTCTCCCTTGCAGTCTCTCTCGCTGTGTCCCTCGCAGTCTCTCTCGCAGTCTCTGTCGCTGTCTCCCTCGCTGTCTCCCTCGCTGTCTCCCTCGCTGTCTCCCTCGCTGCCTCCCTCGCAGTCTCTCTCGAAGTCTCTCTCGCTGTCTCCCTCGCTGTCTCTCTCTCTCTCGCCATCTCCCTCGCCGTCTTAATCGCTGTCTCCCTCGCATTCTCTCTCGCAGTGTCTCTCGCTGTCTCCCTCGCAGTCTCCCTCGCAGTATCCCTCGCAGTCTCTCTCGCTGTCTCCCTCACAGTCTCTCTCGCTGTCTCCCTCGCAGTCTCTCTCGAAGTCGCTCTCGCTTTCTCCCTCGCTGTCTCTCTCGCAGTCCTTCTCGCAGTCTCTCTCGCTGTCTCCAGCGCTGTCTCCCTCGCTGTCTCCCTCGCTGTCTCCCTCGCTGTCTCCCTCGCTGTCTCCCTCGCTGTCTCCCTCGCTGTCTCTCTCGCAGTCTCCCTCGCAGTCTGCCTCGCAGTCTCCCTCGCAGTCTCTTTCGCTGTCTCCCTCGCTGTTTCCCTCACAGTCTCTTTCGCTGTCTCCCTCGCAGTCTCCCTCGCAGTCTCCCTCGCAGTCTCCCTCGCAGTCTCCCTCGCAGTCTCTCTCGCAGTCGCTCTCACTTTCTCCCTCGCTGTCTCTCTCGCAGTCCTTCTCGCAGTCCTTCTCGCAGTCTCTCTCGCTGTCTCTCTCGCTGTCTCCCTCGCTGTCTCCCTCGCTGTCTCCCTCGCTGTCTCCCTCGCTGTCTCCCTCGCTGTCTCCCTCACTGTCTCCCTCGCTGTCTCCCTCGCTGTCTCCCACGCTGTCTCCCTCGCAGTCTCCCTCGCAGTCTCCCTCGCAGTCTCCCTCGCAGTCTCTCTCGCTGTCTCTCTCGCTGTCTCCCTCGCTTTCTCCCTCGCTTTCTCCCTCGCTGTCTCCCTCGCTGTCTCCCTCGCTGTCTCTCTCGCTGTCTCCCTCGCTGTCTCACGCGGTCTCTCTCGCTGTCTCTCTCGCTGTCTCTCTCGCTGTCTCTCTCGCTGTCTCTCTCGCTGTCTCCCTCGCAGTCTCTCTTGCAGTCTCTCTCGCTGTCTCCCTCGCTGTCTCCCTCGCTGTCTCCCTCGCTGTCTCCCTCACTGTGTCCCTCGCTCTCTCCCTCGCAGTCTCCCTCGCCGTCTCTCTCGCAGTCTCTCTCGCTGTCTTCCTCGCAGTTTCTCTCGCAGTTTCTCTCGCCGTCTCCCTCGCCGTCTCCCTCGCTGCCTCCCTCGCTGTCTCCCTAGCAGTCGCTCTCGCAGTCTCTCTCGCAGTCTCTCTCGCAGTCTCTCTCGCTGTCTCCATCGCTGTCTCCCTCGCAGTCTCCCTCGCAGTCTCCCTCGCAGTCTCCCTCGCTGTCTCCCTCGCTGCCTCCCTCGCTGTCTCCCTCGCAGTCGCTCTCGCAGTCTCTCTCGCTGTCTTCCTCGCTGTGTCCCTCGCAGTCTCTCTCGCAGTCTCTCTCGCAGTCTCTCTCGCAGTCTCTCTCGCAGTCTCTCTCGCAGTCTTCCTCGCAGTTTCTCTCGCTGTCTCCCTCGCTGCCTCCCACGCTGTCTCCCTCGCTGCCTCCCACGCTGTCTCCCTCACTGTCTCACGCAATCTCTCTCGCATTCTCTCTCGTTGTCTCCCTTGCAGTCTCTCTCGCTGTGTCCCTCGCAGTCTCTCTCGCATTCTCTCTCGCTGTCTCCCTCGCAGTCTCTCTCGAAGTCGCTCTCGCTTTCTCCCTCGCTGTCTCTCTCGCAGTCCTTCTCGCAGTCTCTCTCGCTGTCTCCAGCGCTGTCTCCCTCGCTGTCTCCCTCGCTGTCTCCCTCGCTGTCTCCCTCGCTGTCTCCCTCGCTGTCTCCCTCGCTGTCTCTCTCGCAGTCTCCCTCGCAGTCTGCCTCGCAGTCTCCCTCGCAGTCTCTTTCGCTGTCTCCCTCGCTGTTTCCCTCACAGTCTCTTTCGCTGTCTCCCTCGCAGTCTCCCTCGCAGTCTCCCTCGCAGTCTCCCTCGCAGTCTCCCTCGCAGTCTCTCTCGCAGTCGCTCTCACTTTCTCCCTCGCTGTCTCTCTCGCAGTCCTTCTCGCAGTCCTTCTCGCAGTCTCTCTCGCTGTCTCTCTCGCTGTCTCCCTCGCTGTCTCCCTCGCTGTCTCCCTCGCTGTCTCCCTCGCTGTCTCCCTCGCTGTCTCCCTCACTGTCTCCCTCGCTGTCTCCCTCGCTGTCTCCCACGCTGTCTCCCTCGCAGTCTCCCTCGCAGTCTCCCTCGCAGTCTCCCTCGCAGTCTCTCTCGCTGTCTCTCTCGCTGTCTCCCTCGCTTTCTCCCTCGCTTTCTCCCTCGCTGTCTCCCTCGCTGTCTCCCTCGCTGTCTCTCTCGCTGTCTCCCTCGCTGTCTCACGCGGTCTCTCTCGCTGTCTCTCTCGCTGTCTCTCTCGCTGTCTCTCTCGCTGTCTCTCTCGCTGTCTCCCTCGCAGTCTCTCTTGCAGTCTCTCTCGCTGTCTCCCTCGCTGTCTCCCTCGCTGTCTCCCTCGCTGTCTCCCTCACTGTGTCCCTCGCTCTCTCCCTCGCAGTCTCCCTCGCCGTCTCTCTCGCAGTCTCTCTCGCTGTCTTCCTCGCAGTTTCTCTCGCAGTTTCTCTCGCCGTCTCCCTCGCCGTCTCCCTCGCTGCCTCCCTCGCTGTCTCCCTAGCAGTCGCTCTCGCAGTCTCTCTCGCAGTCTCTCTCGCAGTCTCTCTCGCTGTCTCCATCGCTGTCTCCCTCGCAGTCTCCCTCGCAGTCTCCCTCGCAGTCTCCCTCGCTGTCTCCCTCGCTGCCTCCCTCGCTGTCTCCCTCGCAGTCGCTCTCGCAGTCTCTCTCGCTGTCTTCCTCGCTGTGTCCCTCGCAGTCTCTCTCGCAGTCTCTCTCGCAGTCTCTCTCGCAGTCTCTCTCGCAGTCTCTCTCGCAGTCTTCCTCGCAGTTTCTCTCGCTGTCTCCCTCGCTGCCTCCCACGCTGTCTCCCTCGCTGCCTCCCACGCTGTCTCCCTCACTGTCTCACGCAATCTCTCTCGCATTCTCTCTCGTTGTCTCCCTTGCAGTCTCTCTCGCTGTGTCCCTCGCAGTCTCTCTCGCAGTCTCTATTGCTGTCTCCCTCGCTGTCTCCCTCGCTGTCTCCCTCGCTGTCTCCCTTGCTGCCTCCCTCGCAGTCTCTCTCGAAATCTCTCTCGCTGTCTCCCTCGCTGTCTCCCTCGCTGTCTCCCTCGCTGTCTCTCTCGCTCTCTCTCTCGCCGTCTCCCTCGCCGTCTTATTCGCTGTCTCCCTCGCATTCTCTCTCGCAGTCTCTCTCGCTGTCTCCCTCACAGTCTCTCTCGCTGTCTCCCTCGCAGTCTCTCTCGAAGTCGCTCTCGCTTTCTCCCTCGCTTTCTCCCTCGCTCTCTCTCTCGCAGTCCTTCTCGCAGTCCTTCTCGCAGTCTCTCTCGCTGTCTCCCTCGCTGTGTCTCTCGCTCTCTCCCTCGCTCTCTCCCTCGCTGTCTCCCTCGCTGTCTCACGCGCTCTCTCTCGCTGTCTCTCTCGCTGTCTCTCTCGCTGTCTCTCTCGCTGTCTCTCTCGCTGTCTCTCTCGCTGTCTCCCTCGCTGTCTCCCTCGCTGTGTGCCTCGCTGTCTCTCTCGCAGTCTCCCTCGCAGTCTCCCTCGCTGTCTCCCTCGCTGTCTCCCTCGCTGTCTCCCTCGTCGTCTCCCTCGCCGTCTCCCTTGCAGTCACTCTCTCTGTATCCCCGGCTGTCTCTCTCGCTATCTCCATAGCAGTATCTCTCACTGTCTCCCTCGCTGTCTCTGTCGCTGTCTCTGTCGCTGTCTCTGTCGCTGTCTCTGTCGCTGTCTCTGTCGCTGTCTCTGTCGCTGTCTCCCTCGCTGTCTCCCTCGCTGTCTCCCTCGCAGTCTCTCTCGCTGTCTCCCTCACAGTCTCTCTCGCTGTCTCCCTCGCAGTCTCTCTCGAAGTCGCTCTCGCTTTCTCCCTCGCTTTCTCCCTCACTCTCTCTCTCTCGCAGTCCTTCTCGCAGTCCTTCTCGCAGTCTCTCTCGCTGTCTCCCTCGCTGTGTCTCTCGCTCTCTCCCTCTCTGTCTCCCTCGCTGTCTCACGCGCTCTCTCTCGCTGTCTCTCTCGCTGTCTCTCTCGCTGTCTCTCTCGCTGTCTCCCTCGCTGTGTCCCTCGCTGTCTCTCTCGCAGTCTCCCTCGCAGTCTCCCTCGCTGTCTCCCTCGCTGTCTCCCTCGCTGTCTCCCTCGTCGTCTCCCTCGCCATCTCCCTTGCAGTCACTCTCTCTGTATCCCCGGCTGTCTCTCTCGCTATCTCCATAGCAGTATCTCTCACTGTCTCCCTCGCTGTCTCTGTCTCTGTCTCTGTCGCTGTCTCTGTCGCTGTCTCTGTCGCTGTCTCTGTCGCTGTCTCTGTCGCTGTCTCCCTCGCTGTCTCCCTCGCCGTCTCCCTCGCCGTCTCCCTCGCCGTCTCCCTCGTCGTCTCCCTCGTCGTCTCCCTCATCGTCTCCCTGGCCGTCTCCCTGGCCGTCTCCCTGGCCGTCTCCCTGGCCGTCTCCCTGGCCGTCTCCCTCGCAGTCTCTCTCGCAGTCTCTCTCGCTGTCTCTCTCAATGTACTCTCGCTGTCTCCCTCGCTGTCTCACTCGCTCTATCCCTCGCTGTATCTCTCGCAGTCTCTCTCACAGTCTCTCTCGCTGTCTCTCTCGCTGTCTCCCTCGCAGTCTCTCTCGCTCTCTCCCTCACTGTCTCTCTCGCCGTCTCTCTCGCCGTCTCTCTCGCCGTCTCTCTCGCCGTCTCTCTCGCCGTCTCTCTCGCCGTCTCTCTCTCCATCTCTCTCGCAATCTCTCTCGCAGTCTCCCTCGCTGTCTCCCTCGCAGTCTCTCTCGCAGTCTCTCTCGCAGTCTCTCTCGCAGTCTCTCTCGCAGTCTCTCTCGCAGTCTCCCTTGCAGTCTCCCTCCCAGTCTCTCTCGCAGTCTCTCTCGCAGTCTCTCTCGCAGTCTCTCTCGCAGTCTCTCTCGCAGTCTCTCTCGCAGTCTCTCTCGCTGTCTCTCTCGCAGTCTCTCTCGCAGTCTCTCTCGCAGTCTCTCTCGCAGTCTCTCTCGCAGTCTCTCTCGCAGTCTCCTTTGCAGTCTCTCTCGCTGTCTCTCTCGCTGTCTCCCACGCTTTCTCCCTCGCAGTCTCCCTCGCAGTCTCTCTCGCAGTCTCTCTCGCAGTCTCTCTCGCTGTCTCGCTCGCTTTCTCCCTCGCTGTCTCTCTCGCTGCCGCCCTCGCTGTCTCCCAAGCAGTCGCTCTCGCAGTCTCTCTCGCTGTCTTCCTCGCTGTGTCTCTCGCCGTCTCTCTCGCAGTCTCTCTCGCAGTCTCTCTCGCAGTCTCTCTCGCAGTCTTCCTCGCAGTTTCTCTTGCTGTCTCCCTCGCTGCCTCCCACGCTGTCTCCCTCGCTGTCTCACGCGATCTCTCTCGCATTCTCTCTCGTTGTCTCCCTTGCAGTCTCTCTCGCTGTGTCCCTCGCAGTCTCTCTCGCAGTCTCTATTGCTGTCTCTGTCGCTGTCTCCCTCGCTGTCTCCCTCGCTGCCTCCCTCGCAGTCTCTCTCGAAGTCTCTCTCGCTGTCTCCCTCGCTGTCTCTCTCTCTCTCGCAGTCTCCCTCGCCGTCTTAATCGCTGTCTCCCTCGCATTCTCTCTCGCAGTGTCTCTCGCTGTCTCCCTCGCAGTCTCCCTCGCAGTCTCCCTCGCAGTCTCTCTCGCTGTCTCCCTCACAGTCTCTCTCGCTGTCTCCCTCGCAGTCTCTCTCGAAGTCGCTCTCGCTGTCGCTCTCGCTGTCTCCCTCGCTGTCTCCCTCGCTGTCTCCCTCGCTGTCTCCCTCGCTGTCTCCCACGCAGTCTCGCTCGCTGTCTCTCTCGCTGTCTCCATGGCTTTCTCCCTCGCTGTCTCTCTCGCTGTCTCTCTCGCTGTCTCTCTCGCTGTCTCTCTCGCTGCCTCTCTCGCTGTCTCTCTCGAAGTCGCTCTCGCTGTCGCTCTCGCTGTCTCCCTTGCTGTCTCCCTCGCTGTCTCCCTCGCTGTCTCCCTCGCTGTCTCCCTCGCTGTCTCCCTCGCTGTCTCCCACGCAGTCTCTCTCGCTGTCTCTCTCGCTGTCTCCATGGCTTTCTCCCTCGCTGTCTCTCTCGCTGTCTCTCTCGCTGTCTCTCTCGCTGTCTCTCTCGCTGTCTCTCTCGCTGCCTCTCTCGCTGTCTCTCTCGCTGTCTCCCTTGCAGTCTCTCTTGCAGTCTCTCTAGCTGTCTCCCTCGCTGTATCTCTCGCTCTCTCCCTCGCTGTCTCACGCGCTCTCTCTCGCAGTCTCTCTCGCTGTGTCCCTCGCTGTGTCCCTCGCTGTGTCCCTCGCTGTGTCCCTCGCTGTCTCTCTCGCAGTCTCCCTCGCTGTCTCTCTCGCAGTCTCCCTCGCTGTCTCCCTCGCTGTCTGCCTCGCTGTCTCCCTCGCTGTCTCCCTCGCTGTCTCCCTCGCAGTCTCTCTCGCTGTCTCTCTCGCTGTCTCCCTCGCTGTCTCCCTCGCTGTCTCCCTCGCTGTCTCCCTCGTCGTCTCCCTCGCCGTCTCCCTTGCAGTCACACTCTCTGTATCCCCGGCTGTCTCTCTCGCTATCTCCATAGCAGTCTCTCTCACTGTCTCCCCAGCTGTCTCTGTCTCTGTCTCTGTCGCTGTCGCTGTCTCTGTCGCTGTCTCTGTCGCTGTCTCTGTCGCTGTCTCCCTCGCTGTCTCCCTCGCTGTCTCCCTGGCCGTCTCCCTGGCCGTCTCCCTGGCCGTCTCCCTGGCCGTCTCCCTGGCCGTCTCCCTCGCAGTCTCTCTCGCTGTCTCTCTCAATGTACTCTCGCTGTCTCACTCGCTCTATCCCTCGCTGTATCTCTCGCAGTCTCTCTCACAGTCTCCCTCGCTGTCTCCCTCGCTGTCTCCCTCGCTGTCTCCCTCGCTGTCTCCCTCACTGTGTCCCTCGCTCTCTCCCTCGCCGTCTCTCTCGCAGTCTCTCTCGCTGTCTTCCTCGCAGTTTCTCTCGCAGTTTCTCTCGCCGTCTCCCTCGCTGTCTCCCTCGCTGCCTCCCTCGCTGTCTCCCTAGCAGTCGCTCTCGCAGTCGCTCTCGCAGTCTCTCTCGCTGTCTCCATCGCTGTCTCCCTCGCAGTCTCCCTCGCAGTCTCCCTCGCAGTCTCCCTCGCTGTCTCCCTCGCAGCCTCCCTCGCTGTCTCCCTAGCAGTCGCTCTCGCAGTCTCTCTCGCTGTCTTCCTCGCTGTGTCCCTCGCAGTCTCTCTCGCAGTCTCTCTCGCAGTCTCTCTCGCAGTCTCTCTCGCAGTCTCTCTCGCAGTCTTCCTCGCTGTCTCCCTCGCTGCCTCCCACGCTGTCTCCCTCACTGTCTCACGCGATCTCTCTCGCATTCTCTCTCGTTGTCTCCCTTGCAGTCTCTCTCGCTGCGTCCCTCGCAGTCTCTCTCGCAGTCTCTCTCGCAGTCTCTATTGCTGTCTCCCTCGCTGTCTCCCTCGTTGTCTCCCTCGCTGTCTCCCTCGCTGTCTCCCTCGCTGCCTCCCTCGCAGTCTCTCTCGAAATCTCTCTCGCTGTCTCCCTCGCTGTCTCCCTCGCTGTCTCCCTCGCTGTCTCTCTCGCTCTCTCTCTCGCCGTCTCCCTCGCCGTCTTATTCGCTGTCTCCCTCGCATTCTCTCTCGCAGTGTCTCTCGCTGTCTCCCTCGCAGTCTCCCTCGCAGTCTCTCTCGCTGTCTCCCTCGCAGTCTCTCTCGCTGTCTCCCTCACAGTCTCTCTCGCTGTCTCCCTCGCAGTCTCTCTCGAAGTCGCTCTCGCTTTCTCCCTCGCTTTCTCCCTCGCTGTCTCTCTCGCAGTCCTTCTCGCAGTCCTTCTCGCAGTCTCTCTCGCTGTCTCCCTCGCTGTGTCTCTCGCTCTCTCCCTCGCTGTCTCCATCGCTGTCTCACGCGCTCTCTCTCGCAGTCTCTCTCGCTGTCTCTCTCGCTGTCTCTCTCGCTGTCTCCCTCGCTGTCTCCCTCGCTGTGTCCCTCGCTGTGTCCCTCGCTGTCTCTCTCGCAGTCTCCCTCGCTGTCTCCCTCGCTGTCTCCCTCGTCGTCTCCCTGGCCGTCTCCCTGGCCGTCTCCCTGGCCGTCTCCCTGGCCGTCTCCCTCGCAGTCTCTCTCGCTGTCTCTCTCGCTGTCTCTCTCAATGTACTCTCGCTGTCTCCCTCGCTGTCTCACTCGCTCTATCCCTCGCTGTATCTCTCGCAGTCTCTCTCACAGTCTCTCTCGCTGTCTCCCTCGCAGTCTCTCTCGCTCTCTCCCTCACTGTCTCTCTCGCCGTCTCTCTCGCCGTCTCTCTCGCCGTCTCTCTCGCCGTCTCTCTCGCCGTCTCTCTCGCCGTCTCTCTCGCCGTCTCTCTCGCCGTCTCTCTCTCCATCTCTCTCGCAATCTCTCTCGCAGTCTCCCTCGCAGTCTCTCTCGCAGTCTCTCTCGCAGTCTCCCTGGCTGTCTCCCTCACAGTCTCTCTCGCAGTCTCTCTCGCAGTCTCTCTCGCAGTCTCTCTCGCAGTCTCTCTCGCAGTCTCTCTCGCAGTCTCTCTCGCAGTCTCCCTCGCTGTCTCCCTCCCAGTCTCTCTCGCAGTCTCTCTCGCAGTCGCTCTCGCAGTCTCTCTCGCAGTCTCTCTCGCTGTCTCTCTCGCAGTCTCTCTCGCAGTCTCTCTCGCAGTCTCCTTCGCAGTCTCTCTCGCTGTCTCTCTCGCTGTCTCCCACGCTGTCTCCCACGCTGTCTCCCTCGCAGTCTCTCTCGCAGTCTCTCTCGCAGTCTCTCTCGCAGTCTCTCTCGCAGTCTCTCTCGCAGTCTCTCTCGCTGTCTCCCTCGCTTTCTCCCTCGCTGTCTCTCTCGCTGTCTCTCTCGCTGTCCCTCTCGCAGTCTCTCTCGCTGTCCCTCTCGCATTCTCTCTCGCTGTCTCCCTCGCTGTCTCCCTCGCTGTCTCCCTCGCTGTCTCCCTCGCTGTCTCCCTCGCTGTCTCCCTCGCTGTCTCCCTCGCTGTCTCCCTCGCTGTCTCTCTCGCTGTCTCCCTCGCAGTCTCTCTTGCAGTCCCTCTCGCTGTCTCCCTCGCTGTCTCCCTCGCCGTCTCTCTCGCCGTCTCTCTCGCCGTCTCTCTCGCCGTCTCTCTCGCCGTCTCTCTCGCCGTCTCTCTCGCCGTCTCTCTCTCCATCTCTCTCGCCATCTCTCTCGCAGTCTCTCTCGCAGTCTCCCTCGCAGTCTCTCTCGCAGTCTCTCTCGCAGTCTCCCTCGCTGTCTCCCTCGCAGTCTCTCTCGCAGTCTCTCTCGCAGTCTCTCTCGCAGTCTCTCTCGCAGTCTCTCTCGCAGTCTCCCTCGCTGTCTCCCTCCCAGTCTCTCTCGCAGTCTCTCTCGCAGTCTCTCTCGCAGTCTCTCTCGCAGTCTCTCTCGCTGTCTCTCTCGCAGTCTCTCTCGCAGTCTCTCTCGCAGTCTCCTTCGCAGTCTCTCTCGCTGTCTCTCTCGCTGTCTCCCACGCTGTCTCCCTCGCAGTCTCTCTCGCAGTCTCTCTCGCAGTCTCTCTCGCAGTCTCTCTCGCAGTCTCTCTCGCAGTCTCTCTCGCTGTCTCCCTCGCTTTCTCCCTCGCTGTCTCTCTCGCTGTCTCTCTCGCTGTCCCTCTCGCAGTCTCTCTCGCTGTCCCTCTCGCATTCTCTCTCGCTGTCTCCCTCGCTGTCTCCCTCGCTGTCTCCCTCGCTGTCTCCCTCGCTGTCTCCCTCGCTGTCTCCCTCGCTGTCTCCCTCGATGTCTCCCTCGCTGTCTCCCTCGCTGTCTCCCTCGCTGTCTCCCTCGCTGTCTCCCTCACTGTCTCCCACGCTGTCTCCCTCGCAGTCTCTCTCGCAGTCTCTCTCGCTGTCTCCCTCGCTTTCTCCCTCGCTGTCTCTCTCGCTGTCTCTCTCGCTGTCTCCCTCGCAGTCTCTCTTGCAGTCCCTCTCGCTGTCTCCCTCGCTGTCTCCCTCGCTGTCTCCCTCGCTGTCTCCCTCGCTGTCTCCCTCACTGTGTCCCTCGCTCTCTCCCTCGCAGTCTCCCTCGCCGTCTCCCTCGCCGTCTCCCTCGCCGTCTCCCTCGCCGTCTCTCTCGCAGTCTCTCTCACTGTCTTCCTCGCAGTTTCTCTCGCAGTCTCTCTCGCTGTCCCTCTCGCAGTCTCTCTCGCAGTCTCTCTCGCTGTCTCTCTCGCAGTCTCTCTCGCAGTCTCCTTTGCAGTCTCTCTCGCAGTCCTTCTCGCAGTCCTTCTCGCTGTCTCTCTCGCTGTCTCCCACGCTGTCTCCCACGCTGTCTCCCTCGCAGTCTCTCTCGCAGTCTCTCTCGCAGTCTCTCTCGCAGTCTCTCTCGCAGTCTCTCTCGCTGTCTCCCTCGCTTTCTCCCTCGCTGTCTCTCTCGCTGTCTCTCTCGCTGTCTCTCTCGCAGTCTCTCTCGCTGTCCCTCTCGCAGTCTCTCTCGCAGTCTCTCTCGCAGTCTCTCTCGCAGTCTCCTTCGCAGTCTCCTTTGCAGTCTCTCTCGCTGTCTCTCTCGCAGTCTCCCTCGCTGTCTCCCTCGCTGTCTCCCTCGCTGTCTCCCTCGCTGTCTCCCTCGCTGTCTCCCTCACTGTCTCCCTCACTGTCTCCCACGCTGTCTCCCTCGCAGTCTCTCTCGCTGTCTCCCTCGCTTTCTCCCTCGCTTTCTCCCTCGCTGTCTCTCTCGCTGTCTCTCTCGCTGTCTCCCTCGCAGTCTCTCTTGCAGTCCCTCTCGCTGTCTCCCTCGCTGTCTCCCTCGCTGTCTCCCTCGCTGTCTCCCTCGCTGTCTCCCTCGCTGTCTCCCTCACTGTGTCCCTCGCTCTCTCCCTCGCTCTCTCCCTCGCAGTCTCCCTCGCCGTCTCCCTCGCAGTCTCTCTCGCAGTCTCTCTCACTGTCTTCCTCGCAGTTTCTCTCGCTGTCTCCCTCGCTGTCTCGCTCGCTGTCTCCCTCGCTGTCTCCCTCGCTGTCTCCCTCGCTGCCTCCCTCGCTGTCTCCCTAGCAGTCGCTCTCGCAGTCGCTCTCGCAGTCTCCCTCGCTGACTCCCTCGCTGCCACCCTCGCTGTCTCCCTAGCAGTCGCTCTCGCAGTCTCTCTCGCTGTCTTCCTCGCTGTGTCCCTCGCCGTCTCTCTCGCAGTCTCTCTCGCAGTCTCTCTCACAGTCTCTCTCGCAGTCTCTCTCGCAGTCTTCCTCGCAGTTTCTCTCGCGGTCTCCCTCGCTGCCTCCCACGCTGTCTCCCTCGCTGTCTCACGCGATCTCTCTCGCGTTCTCTCTCGTTGTCTCCCTTGCAGTCTCTCTCGCTGTGTCCCTCGCAGTCTCTCTCGCAGTCTCTATTGCTGTCTCTGTCGCTGTCTCCCTCGCTGTCTCCCTCGCTGTCTCCCTCGCTGCCTCCCTCGCAGTCTCTCTCGCTGTCTCCCTCGCTGTCTCTCTCTCTCTCGCCATCTCCCTCGCCGTCTTAATCGCTGTCTCCCTCGCAGTATCCCTCGCAGTCTCTCTCGCTGTCTCCCTCACAGTCTCTCTCGCTGTCTCCCTCGCAGTCTCTCTCGAAGTCGCTCTCGCTTTCTCCCTCGCTGTCTCTCTCGCAGTCCTTCTCGCAGTCTCTCTCGCTGTCTCCAGCGCTGTCTCCCTCGCTGTCTCCCTCGCTGTCTCCCTCGCTGTCTCCCTCGCTGTCTCCCTCGCTGTCTCCCTCGCTGTCTCCCTCGCTGTCTCTCTCGCAGTCTCCCTCGCAGTCTGCCTCGCAGTCTCCCTCGCAGTCTCTTTCGCTGTCTCCCTCGCTGTTTCCCTCACAGTCTCTTTCGCTGTCTCCCTCGCAGTCTCCCTCGCAGTCTCCCTCGCAGTCTCCCTCGCAGTCTCCCTCGCAGTCTCTCTCGCAGTCGCTCTCACTTTCTCCCTCGCTGTCTCTCTCGCAGTCCTTCTCGCAGTCCTTCTCGCAGTCTCTCTCGCTGTCTCTCTCGCTGTCTCCCTCGCTGTCTCCCTCGCTGTCTCCCTCGCTGTCTCCCTCGCTGTCTCCCTCACTGTCTCCCTCGCTGTCTCCCTCACTGTCTCCCACGCTGTCTCCCACGCTGTCTCCCTCGCAGTCTCCCTCGCAGTCTCCCTCGCAGTCTCTCTCGCTGTCTCCCTCGCTGTCTCCCTCGCTTTCTCCCTCGCTGTCTCCCTCGCTGTCTCCCTCGCTGTCTCTCTCGCTGTCTCCCTCGCTGTCTCCCTCGCTGTCTCACGCGATCTCTCTCGCTGTCTCTCTCGCTGTCTCTCTCGCTGTCTCTCTCGCTGTCTCCCTCGCAGTCTCTCTTGCAGTCTCTCTCGCTGTCTCCCTCGCTGTCTCCCTCGCTGTCTCCCTCGCTGTCTCCCTCGCTGTCTCCCTCACTGTGTCCCTCGCTCTCTCCCTCGCAGTCTCCCTCGCCGTCTCTCTCGCCGTCTCTCTCTCCATCTCTCTCGCCATCTCTCTCGCAGTCTCCCTCGCAGTCTCTCTCGCAGTCTCTCTCGCAGTCTCCCTCGCTGTCTCCCTCGCAGTCTCTCTCGCAGTCTCTCTCGCAGTCTCTCTCGCAGTCTCCCTCGCTGTCTCCCTCCCAGTCTCTCTCGCAGTCTCTCTC
Organism: Heterodontus francisci; assembly: GCF_036365525.1. Classification (NCBI taxonomy): domain Eukaryota; kingdom Metazoa; phylum Chordata; class Chondrichthyes; order Heterodontiformes; family Heterodontidae; genus Heterodontus; species Heterodontus francisci. The sequence goes on from NW_027141323.1 coordinate 1,383,857, forward strand.
GCAGTCTCTCTCGCAGTCTCTCTCGCTGTCTCTCTCGCAGTCTCTCTCGCAGTCTCTCTCGCAGTCTCCTTCGCAGTCTCTCTCGCTGTCTCTCTCGCTGTCTCCCACGCTGTCTCCCTCGCAGTCTCTCTCGCAGTCTCTCTCGCAGTCTCTCTCGCAGTCTCTCTCGCAGTCTCTCTCGCTGTCTCCCTCGCTTTCTCCCTCGCTGTCTCTCTCGCTGTCTCTCTCGCTGTCCCTCTCGCAGTCTCTCTCGCTGTCCCTCTCGCATTCTCTCTCGCTGTCTCCCTCGCTGTCTCCCTCGCTGTCTCCCTCGCTGTCTCCCTCGATGTCTCCCTCACTGTCTCCCTCGCTGTCTCCCTCGCTGTCTCCCTCGCTGTCTCCCTCGCTGTCTCCCTCACTGTCTCCCACGCTGTCTCCCTCGCAGTCTCTCTCGCAGTCTCTCTCGCTGTCTCCCTCGCTTTCTCCCTCGCTGTCTCTCTCGCTGTCTCTCTCGCTGTCTCCCTCGCAGTCTCTCTTGCAGTCCCTCTCGCTGTCTCCCTCGCTGTCTCCCTCGCTGTCTCCCTCGCTGTCTCCCTCGCTGTCTCCCTCACTGTCTCCCACGCTGTCTCCCTCGCAGTCTCTCTCGCAGTCTCTCTCGCAGTCTCTCTCGCAGTCTCTCTCGCAGTCTCTCTCGGTGTCTCCCTCGCTTTCTCCCTCGCTGTCTCTCTCGCTGTCTCTCTCGCTGTCCCTCTCGCAGTCTCTCTCGCTGTCCCTCTCGCATTCTCTCTCGCTGTCTCCCTCGCTGTCTCCCTCGCTGTCTCCCTCGCTGTCTCCCTCGATGTCTCCCTCACTGTCTCCCTCGCTGTCTCCCTCGCTGTCTCCCTCGCTGTCTCCCTCGCTGTCTCCCTCACTGTCTCCCTCGCTGTCTCCCACGCTGTCTCCCTCGCAGTCTCTCTCGCAGTCTCTCTCGCTGTCTCCCTCGCTTTCTCCCTCGCTGTCTCTCTCGCTGTCTCTCTCGCTGTCTCCCTCGCAGTCTCTCTTGCAGTCCCTCTCGCTGTCTCCCTCGCTGTCTCCCTCGCTGTCTCCCTCGCTGTCTCCCTCGCTGTCTCCCTCGCTGTCTCCCTCGCTCTCTCCCTCGCAGTCTCCCTCGCCGTCTCCCTCGCCGTCTCCCTCGCCGTCTCCCTCGCCGTCTCTCTCGCAGTCTCTCTCACTGTCTTCCTCGCAGTCTCTCTCGCAGTCTCTCTCGCTGTCCCTCTCGCAGTCTCTCTCGCAGTCTCTCTCGCTGTCTCTCTCGCAGTCTCTCTCGCAGTCTCCTTTGCAGTCTCTCTCGCAGTCCTTCTCGCAGTCCTTCTCGCTGTCTCTCTCGCTGTCTCCCACGCTGTCTCCCACGCTGTCTCCCTCGCAGTCTCTCTCGCAGTCTCTCTCGCAGTCTCTCTCGCAGTCTCTCTCGCAGTCTCTCTCGCAGTCTCTCTCGCTGTCTCCCTCGCTTTCTCCCTCGCTGTCTCTCTCGCTGTCTCTCTCGCTGTCTCTCTCGCAGTCTCTCTCGCTGTCCCTCTCGCAGTCTCTCTCGCAGTCTCTCTCGCAGTCTCTCTCGCAGTCTCCTTTGCAGTCTCCTTTGCAGTCTCTCTCGCTGTCTCTCTCGCAGTCTCCCTCGCTGTCTCCCTCGCTGTCTCCCTCGCTGTCTCCCTCGCTGTCTCCCTCACTGTCTCCCACGCTGTCTCCCTCGCAGTCTCTCTCGCTGTCTCCCTCGCTTTCTCCCTCGCTTTCTCCCTCGCTTTCTCCCTCGCTGTCTCTCTCGCTGTCTCTCTCGCTGTCTCCCTCGCAGTCTCTCTTGCAGTCCCTCTCGCTGTCTCCCTCGCTGTCTCCCTCGCTGTCTCCCTCGCTGTCTCCCTCGCTGTCTCCCTCGCTGTCTCCCTCACTGTGTCCCTCGCTCTCTCCCTCGCTCTCTCCCTCGCAGTCTCCCTCGCCGTCTCCCTCGCAGTCTCTCTCGCAGTCTCTCTCACTGTCTTCCTCGCAGTTTCTCTCGCTGTCTCCCTCGCTGTCTCGCTCGCTGTCTCCCTCGCTGTCTCCCTCGCTGCCTCCCTCGCTGTCTCCCTAGCAGTCGCTCTCGCAGTCGCTCTCGCAGTCTCTCTCGCTGTCTCCCTCGCTGACTCCCTCGCTGCCGCCCTCGCTGTCTCCCTAGCAGTCGCTCTCGCAGTCTCTCTCGCTGTCTTCCTCGCTGTGTCCCTCGCCGTCTCTCTCGCAGTCTCTCTCGCAGTCTCTCTCACAGTCTCTCTCGCAGTCTCTCTCGCAGTCTTCCTCGCAGTTTCTCTCGCGGTCTCCCTCGCTGCCTCCCACGCTGTCTCCCTCGCTGTCTCACGCGATCTCTCTCGCGTTCTCTCTCGTTGTCTCCCTTGCAGTCTCTCTCGCTGTGTCCCTCGCAGTCTCTCTCGCAGTCTCTATTGCTGTCTCTGTCGCTGTCTCCCTCGCTGTCTCCCTCGCTGTCTCCCTCGCTGCCTCCCTCGCAGTCTCTCTCGAAGTCTCTCTCGCTGTCTCCCTCGCTGTCTCTCTCTCTCTCGCCATCTCCCTCGCCGTCTTAATCGCTGTCTCCCTCGCAGTATCCCTCGCAGTCTCTCTCGCTGTCTCCCTCACAGTCTCTCTCGCTGTCTCCCTCGCAGTCTCTCTCGAAGTCGCTCTCGCTTTCTCCCTCGCTGTCTCTCTCGCAGTCCTTCTCGCAGTCTCTCTCGCTGTCTCCAGCGCTGTCTCCCTCGCTGTCTCCCTCGCTGTCTCCCTCGCTGTCTCCCTCGCTGTCTCCCTCGCTGTCTCCCTCGCTGTCTCCCTCGCTGTCTCCCTCGCTGTCTCCCTCGCTGTCTCTCTCGCAGTCTCCCTCGCAGTCTGCCTCGCAGTCTCCCTCGCAGTCTCTTTCGCTGTCTCCCTCGCTGTTTCCCTCACAGTCTCTTTCGCTGTCTCCCTCGCAGTCTCCCTCGCAGTCTCCCTCGCAGTCTCCCTCGCAGTCTCCCTCGCAGTCTCTCTCGCAGTCGCTCTCACTTTCTCCCTCGCTGTCTCTCTCGCAGTCCTTCTCGCAGTCCTTCTCGCAGTCTCTCTCGCTGTCTCTCTCGCTGTCTCCCTCGCTGTCTCCCTCGCTGTCTCCCTCGCTGTCTCCCTCGCTGTCTCCCTCACTGTCTCCCTCGCTGTCTCCCTCACTGTCTCCCACGCTGTCTCCCTCGCAGTCTCCCTCGCAGTCTCCCTCGCAGTCTCTCTCGCTGTCTCTCTCGCTGTCTCCCTCGCTGTCTCCCTCGCTGTCTCCCTCGCTGTCTCTCTCGCTGTCTCCCTCGCTGTCTCCCTCGCTGTCTCACGCGATCTCTCTCGCTGTCTCTCTCGCTGTCTCTCTCGCTGTCTCTCTCGCTGTCTCCCTCGCAGTCTCTCTTGCAGTCTCTCTCGCTGTCTCCCTCGCTGTCTCCCTCGCTGTCTCCCTCGCTGTCTCCCTCGCTGTCTCCCTCACTGTGTCCCTCGCTCTCTCCCTCGCAGTCTCCCTCGCCGTCTCTCTCGCAGTCTCTCTCGCTGTCTTCCTCGCAGTTTCTCTCGCAGTTTCTCTCGCCATCTCCCTCGCTGTCTCCCTAGCTGCCTCCCTCGCTGTCTCCCTAGCAGTCGCTCTCGCAGTCGCTCTCGCAGTCTCTCTCGCTGTCTCCATCGCTGTCTCCCTCGCAGTCTCCCTCGCAGTCTCCCTCGCAGTCTCCCTCGCTGTCTCCCTCGCTGTCTCCCTCGCTGCCTCCCTCGCTGTCTCCCTCGCAGTCGCTCTCGCAGTCTCTCTCGCTGTCTTCCTCGCTGTGTCCCTCGCAGTCTCCCTCGCAGTCTCTCTCGCAGTCTCTCTCGCAGTCTCTCTCGCAGTCTCTCTCGCAGTCTCTCTCGCAGTCTTCCTCGCAGTTTCTCTCGCTGTCTCCCTCGCTGCCTCCCACGCTGTCTCCCTCGCTGCCTCCCACGCTGTCTCCCTCACTGTCTCACGCAATCTCTCTCGCATTCTCTCTCGTTGTCTCCCTTGCAGTCTCTCTCGCTGTGTCCCTCGCAGTCTCTCTCGCAGTCTCTATTGCTGTCTCCCTCGCTGTCTCCCTCGCTGTCTCCCTCGCTGTCTCCCTCGCTGCCTCCCTCGCAGTCTCTCTCGAAATCTCTCTCGCTGTCTCCCTCGCTGTCTCCCTCGCTGTCTCCCTCGCTGTCTCTCTCGCTCTCTCTCTCGCCGTCTCCCTCGCCGTCTTATTCGCTGTCTCCCTCGCATTCTCTCTCGCAGTCTCTCTCGCTGTCTCCCTCACAGTCTCTCTCGCTGTCTCCCTCGCAGTCTCTCTCGAAGTCGCTCTCGCTTTCTCCCTCGCTTTCTCCCTCGCTCTCTCTCTCGCAGTCCTTCTCGCAGTCCTTCTCGCAGTCTCTCTCGCTGTCTCCCTCGCTGTGTCTCTCGCTCTCTCCCTCGCTGTCTCCCTCGCTGTCTCACGCGCTCTCTCTCGCTGTCTCTCTCGCTGTCTCTCTCGCTGTCTCTCTCACTGTCTCCCTCGCTGTCTCTCTCGCTGTCTCTCTCGCAGTCTCCCTCGCAGTCTCCCTCGCTGTCTCCCTCGCTGTCTCCCTCGCTGTCTCCCTCGTCGTCTCCCTCGCCGTCTCCCTTGCAGTCACTCTCTCTGTATCCCCGGCTGTCTCTCTCGCTATCTCCATAGCAGTATCTCTCACTGTCTCCCTCGCTGTCTCTGTCTCTGTCTCTGTCGCTGTCTCTGTCGCTGTCTCTGTCGCTGTCTCTGTCGCTGTCTCTGTCGCTGTCTCCCTCGCTGTCTCCCTCGCTGTCTCCCTCGCAGTCTCTCTCGCTGTCTCCCTCACAGTCTCTCTCGCTGTCTCCCTCGCAGTCTCTCTCGAAGTCGCTCTCGCTTTCTCCCTCGCTTTCTCCCTCACTCTCTCTCTCTCGCAGTCCTTCTCGCAGTCCTTCTCGCAGTCTCTCTCGCTGTCTCCCTCGCTGTGTCTCTCGCTCTCTCCCTCTCTGTCTCCCTCGCTGTCTCACGCGCTCTCTCTCGCTGTCTCTCTCGCTGTCTCTCTCGCTGTCTCTCTCGCTGTCTCTCTCACTGTCTCCCTCGCTGTGTCCCTCGCTGTCTCTCTCGCAGTCTCCCTCGCAGTCTCCCTCGCTGTCTCCCTCGCTGTCTCCCTCGTCGTCTCCCTCGCCATCTCCCTTGCAGTCACTCTCTCTGTATCCCCGGCTGTCTCTCTCGCTATCTCCATAGCAGTATCTCTCACTGTCTCCCTCGCTGTCTCTGTCTCTGTCTCTGTCTCTGTCGCTGTCTCTGTCGCTGTCTCTGTCGCTGTCTCTGTCGCTGTCTCCCTCGTCGTCTCCCTCGTCGTCTCCCTCATCGTCTCCCTGGCCGTCTCCCTGGCCGTCTCCCTGGCCGTCTCCCTGGCCGTCTCCCTGGCCGTCTCCCTGGCCGTCTCCCTCGCAGTCTCTCTCGCAGTCTCTCTCGCTGTCTCTCTCAATGTACTCTCGCTGTCTCCCTCGCTGTCTCACTCGCTCTATCCCTCGCTGTATCTCTCGCAGTCTCTCTCACAGTCTCTCTCGCTGTCTCTCTCGCTGTCTCCCTCGCAGTCTCTCTCGCTCTCTCCCTCACTGTCTCTCTCGCCGTCTCTCTCGCCGTCTCTCTCGCCGTCTCTCTCGCCGTCTCTCTCGCCGTCTCTCTCTCCATCTCTCTCGCAGTCTCCCTCGCTGTCTCCCTCGCAGTCTCTCTCGCAGTCTCTCTCGCAGTCTCTCTCGCAGTCTCTCTCGCAGTCTCTCTCGCAGTCTCTCTCGCATTCTCCCTCGCAGTCTCCCTCCCAGTCTCTCTCGCAGTCTCTCTCGCAGTCTCTCTCGCAGTCTCTCTCGCAGTCTCTCTCGCAGTCTCTCTCGCAGTCTCTCTCGCTGTCCCTCTCGCAGTCTCTCTCGCAGTCTCTCTCGCAGTCTCTCTCGCAGTCTCTCTCGCAGTCTCCTTTGCAGTCTCTCTCGCTGTCTCTCTCGCTGTCTCCCACGCTTTCTCCCTCGCAGTCTCCCTCGCAGTCTCTCTCGCAGTCTCTCTCGCAGTCTCTCTCGCTGTCTCCCTCGCTTTCTCCCTCGCTGTCTCTCTCGCTGCCGCCCTCGCTGTCTCCCTAGCAGTCGCTCTCGCAGTCTCTCTCGCTGTCTTCCTCGCTGTGTCTCTCGCCGTCTCTCTCGCAGTCTCTCTCGCAGTCTCTCTCGCAGTCTCTCTCGCAGTCTTCCTCGCAGTTTCTCTCGCTGTCTCCCTCGCTGCCTCCCACGCTGTCTCCCTCGCTGTCTCACGCGATCTCTCTCGCATTCTCTCTCGTTGTCTCCCTTGCAGTCTCTCTCGCTGTGTCCCTCGCAGTCTCTCTCGCAGTCTCTATTGCTGTCTCTGTCGCTGTCTCCCTCGCTGTCTCCCTCGCTGCCTCCCTCGCAGTCTCTCTCGAAGTCTCTCTCGCTGTCTCCCTCGCTGTCTCTCTCTCTCTCGCAGTCTCCCTCGCCGTCTTAATCGCTGTCTCCCTCGCATTCTCTCTCGCAGTGTCTCTCGCTGTCTCCCTCGCAGTCTCCCTCGCAGTCTCTCTTGCTGTCTCCCTCACAGTCTCTCTCGCTGTCTCCCTCGCAGTCTCTCTCGAAGTCGCTCTCGCTGTCGCTCTCGCTGTCTCCCTCGCTGTCTCCCTCGCTGTCTCCCTCGCTGTCTCCCTCGCTGTCTCCCACGCAGTCTCTCTCGCTGTCTCTCTCGCTGTCTCCATGGCTTTCTCCCTCGCTGTCTCTCTCGCTGTCTCTCTCGCTGTCTCTCTCGCTGTCTCTCTCGCTGTCTCTCTCGCTGCCTCTCTCGCTGTCTCTCTCGAAGTCGCTCTCGCTGTCGCTCTCGCTGTCTCCCTCGCTGTCTCCCTCGCTGTCTCCCTCGCTGTCTCCCTCGCTGTCTCTCTCGCTGTCTCTCTCGCTGTCTCTCTCGCTGTCTCCATGGCTTTCTCCCTCGCTGTCTCTCTCGCTGTCTCTCTCGCTGTCTCTCTCGCTGTCTCTCTCGCTGTCTCTCTCGCTGCCTCTCTCGCTGTCTCTCTCGCTGTCTCCCTTGCAGTCTCTCTTGCAGTCTCTCTAGCTGTCTCCCTCGCTGTATCTCTCGCTCTCTCCCTCGCTGTCTCACGCGCTCTCTCTCGCAGTCTCTCTCGCTGTGTCCCTCGCTGTGTCCCTCGCTGTGTCCCTCGCTGTGTCCCTCGCTGTGTCCCTCGCTGTCTCTCTCGCAGTCTCCCTCGCTGTCTCCCTCGCAGTCTCCCTCGCTGTCTCCCTCGCTGTCTGCCTCGCTGTCTCCCTCGCTGTCTCCCTCGCTGTCTCCCTCGCTGTCTCCCTCGCAGTCTCTCTCGCTGTCTCTCTCGCTGTCTCTCTCGCTGTCTCCCTCGCTGTCTCCCTCGCTGTCTCCCTCGTCGTCTCCCTCGCCGTCTCCCTTGCAGTCACACTCTCTGTATCCCCGGCTGTCTCTCTCGCTATCTCCATAGCAGTCTCTCTCACTGTCTCCCCAGCTGTCTCTGTCTCTGTCTCTGTCGCTGTCGCTGTCTCTGTCGCTGTCTCTGTCGCTGTCTCCGTCGCTGTCTCCCTCGCTGTCTCCCTCGCTGTCTCCCTGGCCGTCTCCCTGGCCGTCTCCCTGGCCGTCTCCCTGGCCGTCTCCCTGGCCGTCTCCCTGGCCGTCTCCCTGGCCGTCTCCCTGGCCGTCTCCCTCGCAGTCTCTCTCGCTGTCTCTCTCAATGTACTCTCGCTGTCTCCCTCGCTGTCTCACTCGCTCTATCCCTCGCTGTATCTCTCGCAGTCTCTCTCACAGTCTCCCTCGCTGTCTCCCTCGCAGTCTCCCTCGCTGTCTCCCTCGCTGTCTCCCTCGCTGTCTCCCTCGCAGTCTCTCTCGCAGTCTCTCTCGCAGTCTCCCTCGCTGTCTCCCTCGCAGTCTCTCTTGCAGTCTCTCTCGCAGTCTCTCTCGCAGTCTCTCTCGCTGTCCCTCTCGCAGTCTCTCTCGCAGTCTCTCTTGCTGTCCCTCTCGCAGTCTCTCTCGCTGTCTCTCTCGCTGTCTCCCACGCTGTCTCCCTCGCAGTCTCTCTCGCAGTCTCTCTCGCAGTCTCTCTCGATGTCTCCCTCGCAGTCTCTCTTGCAGTCTCTCTCGCTGTCTCCCTTGCAGTCTCTCTTGCAGTCTCTCTCGCTGTCTCTCTCGCTGTCTCCCTCGCTGTCTCTCTCGCTGTCTCCCTCGCTGTCTCACGCGCTCTCTCTCGCAGTCTCTCTCGCTGTGTCCCTCGCTGTCTCCCTCGCTGTCTCCCTCGCCGTCTCCCTCGCCGTCTCCCTCGCCGTCTCCCTTGCAGTCACTCTCTCTGTATCCCCGGCTGTCTCTCTCGCTATCTCCATAGCAGTCTCTCTCACTGTCTCTGTCGCTGTCTCTGTCGCTGTCTCTGTCGCTGTCTCTGTCGCTGTCTCTGTCGCTGTCTCTGTCGCTGTCTCTGTCGCTGTCTCCCTCGCTGTCTCCTTCGCTGTCTCCCTGGCCGTCTCCCTGGCCGTCTCCCTGGCCGTCTCCCTGGCCGTCTCCCTGGCCGTCTCCCTGGCCGTCTCCCTCGCAATCTCTCTCGCAGTCTCTCTCGCTGTCTCCCTCGCTGTCTCACTCGCTCTATCCCTCGCTGTATCTCTCGCAGTCTCTCTCGCAGTCTCTCTCGCTGTCTCTCTCGCTGTCTCTCTCGCTGTCTCTCTCGCAGGCTCCCTCGCAGTCACCCTCGCAGTCTCTCTCACAGTCACTCTCGCAGTCTCTCTCGCAGTCTCCCTCGCAGTCTCCCTCGCAGTCTCCCTCGCAGTCTCTCTCGCTGTCTCCCTCGCTGTTTCCCTCACAGTCTCTCTCGCTGTCTCCCTCGCAGTCTCTCTCGAAGTCGCTCTCGCTTTCTCCCTCGCTGTCTCTCTCGCAGTCCTTCTCGCAGTCTCTCTCGCTGTCTCCAGCGCTGTCTCCCTCGCTGTCTCCCTCGCTGTCTCCCTCGCTGTCTCCCTCGCTGTCTCCCTCGCTGTCTCCCTCGCTGTCTCCCACGCAGTCTCTCTCGCTGTCTCTCTCGCAGTCTCCATCGCTTTCTCCCTCGCTGTCTCTCTCGCTGTCTCTCTCGCTGTCTCTCTCGCTGTCTCTCTCGCTGTCTCTCTCGCTGTCTCCCTTGCAGTCTCCCTTGCAGTCTCTCTTGCAGTCTCTCTCGCTGTCTCTCTCGCTGTCTCCCTCGCTGTCTCCCTCGCTGTGTCTCTTGCTCTCTCCCTCGCTGTCTCCCTCGCTGTCTCATGCGCTCTCTCTCGCAGTCTCTCTCGCTGTCTCCCTCACTGTGTCCCTCGCTGTGTCCCTCGCTGTCCCTCTCGCAGTCTCTCTCGCAGTCTCTCTCGCTGTCTCTCTCGCTGTCTCTCTCGCAGTCTCTCTCGCAGTCTCCTTTGCAGTCTCCCTCGCTGTCTCCCTCGCTGTCTCCCTCGCTGTCTCCCTCGCTGTCTCCCTCGATGTCTCCCTCGCTGTCTCCCTCGCAGTCTCCCTCGCAGTCTCCCTCGCAGTCTCCCTCGCAGTCTCCCTCGCAGTCTCCCTCGCTGTCTCCCTCGCTGTCTCTCTCGCTGTCTCTCTCGCTGTCTCCCTCGCAGTCTCTCTCGCAGTCCCTCTCGCTGTCTCCCTCGCTGTCTCCCTCGCTGTCTCCCTCGCTGTCTCCCTCGCTGTCTCCCTCGCTGTCTCCCTCACTGTGTCCCTCGCTCTCTCCCTCGCAGTCTCCCTCACCGTCTCCCTCGCCGTCTCTCTCGCAGTCTCTCTCACTGTCTTCCTCGCAGTTTCTCTCGCTGTCTCCCTCGCTGTCTCCATCGCTGTCTCCCTCGCTGTCTCCCTCACTTTCTCCCTCGCTGCCTCCCTCGCTGTCTCCCTAGCAGTCGCTCTCGCAGTCGCTCTCGCAGTCTCTCTCGCTGTCTCTCTCGCTGTCTCCCTCGCTGTCTCCCTCGCTGTCTCCCTCGCTGTCTCCCTAGCAGTCGCTCTCGCAGTCTCTCTCGCTGTCTTCCTCGCTGTGTCCCTCGCCGTCTCTCTCGCAGTCTCTCTCGCAGTCTCTCTCGCAGTCTCTCTCGCAGTCTCTCTCGCAGTCTTCCTCTCAGTTTCTCTCGCTGTCTCCCTCGCTGCCTCCCACGCTGTCTCCCTCGCTGTCTCACGCGATCTCTCTCGCATTCTCTCTCGTCTCCCTTGCAGTCTCTCTCGCTGTGTCCCTCGCAGTCTCTCTCGCAGTCTCTATTGCTGTCTCTGTCGCTGTCTCCCTCGCTGTCTCCCTCGCTGTCTCCCTCGCTGTCTCCCTCGCTGTCTCTCTCGAAGTCTCTCTCGCTGTCTCCCTCGCTGTCTCTCTCTCTCTCGCCGTCTCCCTCGCCCTCTCCCTCGCCGTCTTAATCGCTGTCTCCCTCGCATTCTCTCTCGCAGTGTCTCTCGCTGTCTCCCTCGCAGTCTCCCTCGCAGTCTCCCTCGCAGTCTCCCTCGCAGTCTCCCTCGCATGCTCCCTCGCAGTCTCCCTCGCAGTCTCCCTCACAGTCTCTCTCGCTGTCTCCCTCGCAGTCTCTCTCGAAGTCGCTCTCGCTTTCTCCCTCGCTGTCTCTCTCGCAGTCCTTCTCGCAGTCTCTCTCGCTGTCTCCAGCGCTATCTCCCTCGCTGTCTCCCTCGCTGTCTCCCTCGCTGTCTCCCTCGCTGTCTCCCTCGCTGTCTCCCTCGCTGTCTCCCTCGCTGTCTCCCTCGCTGTCTCTCTCGCTGTCTCTCTCGCTGTCTCCATGGCTTTCTCCCTCGCTGTCTCTCTCGCTGTCTCTCTCGCTGTCTCTCTCGCTGTCTCTCTCGCTGTCTCTCTCGCTGCTTCTCTCGCTGTCTCTCTCGCTGTCTCTCTCGCTGTCTCTCTCGCTGCCTCTCTCGCTGTCTCTCTCTCTCTCTCCCTTGCAGTCTCCCTTGCAGTCTCTCTCGCTGTCTCCCTCGCTGCATCTCTCGCTGTCTCCCTCGCTCTCCCTCGCTCTCTCTCGCAGTCTCTCTCGCTGTCTCTCTCGCTGTCTCTCTCGCTGTCTCCCTCGCTGTGTCTCTCGCTGTGTCCCTCGCTGTGTCCCTCGCTGTGTCCCTCGCTGTCTCTCTCGCAGTCTCCCTCGCTGTCTCCCTCGCTGTTTCCCTCGCTGTCTCCCTCGCTGTCTCTCTCGCCGTCTCTCTCGCCGTCTCTCTCTCCATCTCTCTCGCCATCTCTCTCGCAGTCTCCCTCGCTGTCTCCCTCGCAGTCTCCCTCGCAGTCTCCCTCGCAGTCTCTCTCGCAGTCTCTCTCGCTGTCCCTCTCGCAGTCTCTCTCGCAGTCTCTCTCGCTGTCTCTCTCGCAGTCTCTCTCGCAGTCTCTCTCGCAGTCTCCCTCGCAGTCTGCCTCGCAGTCTCCCTCGCAATCTCTTCCGCTGTCTCCCTCGCTGTTTCCCTCACAGTCTCTTTCGCAGTCTCCCTCGCAGTCTCTCTCGCAGTCGCTCTCACTTTCTCCCTCGCTGTCTCTCTCGCAGTCCTTCTCGCAGTCTCTCTCGCTGTCTCTCTCGCTGTCTCCCTCGCTGTCTCCCTCGCTGTCTCCCTCGCTGTCTCCCGCGCTGTCTCCCTCGCTGTCTCCCTCGCTGTCTCCCTCGCTGTCTCCCACGCTGTCTCCCACGCTGTCTCCCTCGCAGTCTCTCTCGCTGTCTCTCTCGCTGTCTCCCTCGCTTTCTCCCTCGCTGTCTCCCTCGCTGTCTCTCTCGCTGTCTCCCTCGCAGTCTCTCTCGCAGTCTCTCTCGCTGTCTCCCTCGCTGTCTCCCTCGCTGTCTCCCTCGCTGTCTCCCTCGCTGTCTCCCTCGCTGTCTCCCTCGCTGTCTCCCTCACTGTGTCCCTCGCTCTCTCCCTCGCAGTCTCCCTCGCAGTCTCTCTCGCAGTCTCTCTCGCAGTCTCACTCGCTGTCTCTCTCGCAGTCTCACTCGCTGTCTCTCTCAATGTACTCTCGCTGTCTCCCTCGCTGTCTCACTCGCTCTATCCCTCGCTGTATCTCTCGCAGTCTCTCTCACAGTCTCTCTCGCTGTCTCTCTCGCTGTCTCCCTCGCAGTCTCTCTCGCTGTCTCTCTCGCTCTCTCCCTCACTGTCTCTCTCGCCGTCTCTCTCGCCGTCTCTCTCGCCGTCTCTCTCTCCATCTCTCTCGCCATCTCTCTCGCAGTCTCCCTCGCTGTCTCCCTCGCAGTCTCCCTCGCAGTCTCCCTCGCAGTCTCCCTCGCAGTCTCCCTCGCAGTCTCTCTCGCAGTCTCTCTCGCTGTCCCTCTCGCAGTCTCTCTCGCTGTCCCTCTCGCAGTCTCTCTCGCTGTCTCTCTCGCAGTCTCTCTCGCAGTCTCCTTTGCAGTCTCTCTCGCTGTCTCTCTCGCTGTCTCCCACGCTGTCTCCCTCGCAGTCTCCCTCGCAGTCTCTCTCGCAGTCTCTCTCGCTGTCTCTCTCGATGTACTCTCGCTGTCTCCCTCGCTGTCTCACTCGCTCTATCCCTCGCTGTATCTCTCGCAGTCTCTCTCGCAGTCTCTCTCGCAGTCTCTCTCGCTGTCTCTCTCGCAGTCTCTCTCGCAGTCTCTCTCGCTGTCTCTCTCGCAGGCTCCCTCGCAGTCTCTCTCGCAGTCACTCTCGCAGTCTCTCTCGCAGTCTCCCTCGCAGTCTCCCTCGCAGTCTCTCTCGCTGTCTCCCTCGCTGTTTCCCTCACAGTCTCTCTCGCTGTCTCCCTCGCAGTCTCTCTCGAAGTCGCTCTCGCTTTCTCCCTCGCTGTCTCTCTCGCAGTCCTTCTCACAGTCCTTCTCGCAGTCTCTCTCGCTGCCTCTCTCGCTGTCTCTCTCGCTGTCTCTCTTGCAGTCTCTCTCGCTGTCTCTCTCGCTGTCTCCCTCGCTGTCTCCCTCGCTGTCTCCCTCGCTGTCTCCCTCGCTGTCTCCCTCGCTGTGTCTCTCGCTCTCTCCCTCGCTGTCTCCCTCGCTGTCTCATGCGCTCTCTCTCGCAGTCTCTCTCGCTGTCTCCCTCACTGTGTCCCTCGCTGTGTCCCTCGCTGTCTCCCTCGCAGTCTCCCTCGCTGTCTCCCTCGCTGTCTCCCTCGCCGTCTCCCTTGCAGTCACTCTTTCTGTATCCCGGGCTGTCTCTTACGCTATCTCCATAGCAGTCTCTCTCACTGTCTCTGTCGCTGTCTCTGTCGCTGTCTCTGTCGCTGTCTCCCTCGCTGTCTCCCTCGCCGTCTCCCTCGCCGTCTCCCTCGCCGTCTCCCTCGCCGTCTCCCTCGCCGTCTCCCTCGCCGTCTCCCTCGCCGTCTCTCTCGCTGTCTCTCTCAATGTACTCTCGCTGTCTCCCTCGCTGTCTCACTCGCTCTATCCCTCGCTGTATCTCTCGCAGTCTCTCTCACAGTCTCTCTCGCTGTCTCTCTCGCTGTCTCCCTCGCAGTCTCTCTCGCTCTCTCCCTCACTGTCTCTCTCGCAGTCTCTCTCGCCGTCTCTCTCGCCATCTCTCTCGCAGTCTCCCTCGCTGTCTCCCTCGCTGTCTCCCTCGCTGTCTCCCTCGCTGTCTCCCTCGCTGTCTCCCTCGCTGTCTCCCTCGCAGTCTCCCTCGCAGTCTCCCTCGCAGTCTCCCTCGCAGTCTCTCTCGCAGTCTCTCTCGCAGTCTCTCTCGCAGTCTCTCTCGCTGTCCCTCTCGCTGTCCCTCTCGCAGTCTCTCTCGCTGTCTCCCTCGCAGTCTCTCTCGCAGTCTCCTTTGCAGTCTCTCTCGCTGTCTCTCTCGCTGTCTCTCTCGCTGTCTCTCTCGCTGTCTCTCTCGCTGTCTCTCTCGCAGTCTCCCTCGCAGTCTGCCTCGCAGTCTCTCTCGCAGTCTCTTCCGCTGTCTCCCTCACAGTCTCTTTCGCAGTCTCCCTCGCAGTCTCCCTCGCAGTCTCCCTCGCAGTCTCCCTCGCAGTCTCCCTCGCAGTCTCCCTCGCAGTCTCTCTCGCAGTCGCTCTCACTTTCTCCCTCGCTGTCTCTCTCGCTGTCTCTCTCGCAGTCCTTCTCGCAGTCCTTCTCGCAGTCTCTCTCGCTGTCTCCCTCGCTGTCTCCCTCGCTGTCTCCCTCGCTGTCTCCCTCACAGTCTCTCTCGCTTTCTCCCTCGCTGTCTCCCTCGCAGTCTCTCTCGCTGTCTCCCTCGCTGTCTCCCTCACTGTCTCCCTCGCTGTCTCCCTCGCTGTCTCCCTCACTGTGTCCCTCGCTCTCTCCCTCGCTCTCTCCCTCGCAGTCTCCCTCGCAGTCTCCCTCACCGTCTCCCTCGCCGTCTCTCTCGCAGTCTCTCTCGCCGTCTTCCTCGCAGTTTCTCTCGCTGTCTCCCTCGCTGTCTCCCTCGCTGCCTCCCTCGCTGTCTCCCTAGCAGTCGCTCTCGCAGTCGCTCTCGCAGTCTCTCTCGCTGTCTCCCTCGCTGTCTCCCTCGCTGCCTCCCTCGCTGTCTCCCTAGCAGTCGCTCTCGCAGTCTCTCTCGCAGTCTTCCTCGCTGTGTCCCTCGCAGTCTCTCTCGCAGTCTCTCTCGCAGTCTCTCTCGCAGTCTCTCTCGCAATCTCTCTCGCAGTCTCCCTCGCAGTCTCTCTCGCTGTCTCTCTCGCTGTCTCTCTCGCTGTCTCCCTCGCTGTCTCCCTCGCTGTCTCCCTCGCTGTCTCCCTCGCTGTCTCCCTCGCTGTCTCCCACGCTGTCTCCCTCGCAGTCTCTCTCGCAGTCTCCTTTGCAGTCTCTCTCGCTGTCTCTCTCGCTGTCTCCCACGCTGTCTCCCTCGCAGTCTCCCTCGCAGTCTCCCTCGCAGTCTCTCTCGCAGTCTCTCTCGCTGTCTCTCTCGATGTACTCTCGCTGTCTCCCTCGCTGTCTCACTCGCTCTATCCCTCGCTGTATCTCTCGCAGTCTCTCTCGCAGTCTCTCTCGCTGTCTCTCTCGCAGTCTCTCTCGCAGTCTCTCTCGCTGTCTCTCTCGCAGGCTCCCTCGCAGTCTCTCTCGCAGTCACTCTCGCAGTCACTCTCGCAGTCTCTCTCGCAGTCTCCCTCGCAGTCTCCCTCGCAGTCTCTCTCGCTGTCTCCCTCGCTGTTTCCCTCACAGTCTCTCTCGCTGTCTCCCTCGCAGTCTCTCTCGAAGTCGCTCTCGCTTTCTCCCTCGCTGTCTCTCTCGCAGTCCTTCTCTCAGTCCTTCTCGCAGTCTCTCTCGTTGCCTCTCTTGCTGTCTCTCTCGCTGTCTCTCTCGCTGTCTCTCTCGCAGTCTCTCTCGCTGTCTCTCTCGCTGTCTCCCTCGCTGTCTCCCTCGCTGTCTCCCTCGCTGTCTCCCTCGCTGTCTCCCTCGCTGTCTCCCTCGCTGTCTCCCTCGCTGTGTCTCTCGCTCTCTCCCTCGCTGTCTCCCTCGCTGTCTCATGCGCTCTCTCTCGCAGTCTCTCTCGCTGTCTCCCTCGCTGTGTCCCTCGCTGTGTCCCTCGCTGTCTCCCTCGCAGTCTCCCTCGCTGTCTCCCTCGCTGTCTCCCTCGCCGTCTCCCTTGCAGTCACTCTCTCTGTATCCCGGGCTGTCTCTTACGCTATCTCCATAGCAGTCTCTCTCACTGTCTCTGTCGCTGTCTCTGTCGCTGTCTCTGTCGCTGTCTCCCTCGCTGTCTCCCTCGCCGTCTCCCTCGCCGTCTCCCTCGCCGTCTCCCTCGCCGTCTCCCTCGCCGTCTCCCTCGCCGTCTCCCTCGCCGTCTCCCTCGCCGTCTCTCTCGCTGTCTCTCTCAATGTACTCTCGCTGTCTCCCTCGCTGTCTCACTCGCTCTATCCCTCGCTGTATCTCTCGCAGTTTCTCTCACAGTCTCTCTCGCTGTCTCTCTCGCTGTCTCCCTCGCAGTCTCTCTCGCTCTCTCCCTCACTGTCTCTCTCGCAGTCTCTCTCGCCGTCTCTCTCGCCGTCTCTCTCGCCATCTCTCTCGCAGTCTCCCTCGCTGTCTCCCTCGCTGTCTCCCTCGCTGTCTCCCTCGCAGTCTCCCTCGCAGTCTCCCTCGCATTCTCTCTCGCAGTCTCTCTCGCAGTCTCTCTCGCAGTCTCTCTCGCAGTCTCTCTCGCAGTCTCTCTCGCAGTCTCTCTCGCTGTCTCCCTCGCAGTCTCCCTCGCATTCTCTCTCGCAGTCTCTCTCGCAGTCTCTCTCGCAGTCTCTCTCGCTGTCTCCCTCGCAGTCTCTCTCGCAGTTTCCTTTGCAGTCTCTCTCGCTGTCTCTCTCGCTGTCTCTCTCGCTGTCTCTCTCGCTGTCTCTCTCGCTGTCTCTCTCGCTGTCTCTCTCGCAGTCTCCCTCGCAGTCTGCCTCGCAGTCTGCCTCGCAGTCTCCCTCGCAGTCTCTTCCGCTGTCTCCCTCGCTGTTTGCCTCACAGTCTCTTTCGCAGTCTCCCTCACAGTCTCCCTCGCAGTCTCTCTCGCAGTCGCTCTCACTTTCTCCCTCGCTGTCTCTCTCGCTGTCTCTCTCGCTGTCTCTCTCGCAGTCCTTCTCGCAGTCCTTCTCGCAGTCTCTCTCGCTGTCTCTCTCGCTGTCTCCCTCGCTGTCTCCCTCGCTGTCTCCCTCGCTGTCTCCCTCACAGTCTCTCTCGCTTTCTCCCTCGCTGTCTCCCTCGCAGTCTCTCTCGCTATCTCCCTCGCTGTCTCCCTCACTGTCTCCCTCGCTGTCTCCCTCGCTGTCTCCCTCACTGTGTCCCTCGCTCTCTCCCTCGCAGTCTCCCTCGCAGTCTCCCTCACCGTCTCCCTCGCCGTCTCTCTCGCAGTCTCTCTCGCCGTCTTCCTCGCAGTTTCTCTCGCTGTCTCCCTCGCTGTCTCCCTCGCTGTCTCTCTCGCTGTCTCCCTCGCAGTCTCTCTCGCTGTCTCCCTCGCAGTCTCTCTCGCAGTCTCTCTCGCTGTCTCCCTCGCTGTCTCCCTCGCTGTCTCCCTCGCTGTCTCCCTCGCTGTCTCCCTCACTGTGTTCCTCACTGTGTCCCTCGCTCTCTCCCTCGCTCTCTCCCTCGCAGTCTCCCTCGCCGTCTCCCTCGCCGTCTCCCTCGCCGTCTCCCTCGCCGTCTCTCTCGCAGTCTCTCTCGCTGTCTTCCTCGCAGTTTCTCTCACTGTCTCCCTCGCTGTCTCCCTCGCTGTCTCCCTCGCTGCCTCCCTCGCTGTCTCCCTAGCAGTCGCTCTCGCAGTCTCTCTCGCAGTCTCTCTCGCTGTCTCCCTCACTGTCTCCCTCGCTGTCTCCCTCGCTGTCTCCCTCGCTGTCTCCCTCGCTGCCTCCCTCGCTGGCTCCCTACCAGTCTCTCTCGCAGTCTCTCTCGCTGTCTCTCTCGCTGTCTCTCTCGCTGTCTCTCTCGCAGTCTTCCTTGCAGTTTCTCTCGCTGTCTCCCTCGCTGCCTCCCACGCTGTCTCCCTCGCTGTCTCACGCGATCTCTCTCGCATTCTCTCTCGTTGTCTCCCTTGCAGTCTCTCTCGCTGTGTCCCTCGCAGTCTCTCTCGCAGTCTCTCTCGCAGTCTCTGTTGCTGTCTCTGTCTCCCTCGCTGTCTCCCTCGCTGTCTCCCTCGATGTCTCCCTCGCTGTCTCCCTCGCTGTCTCCCTCGCTGTCTAACTCGCTGTCTCCCTCGCTGCCTCCCTCGCTGTCTCCCTCGCTGCCTCCCTCGCAGTTTCTCTCGAAGTCTCTCTCGCTGTCTACCTCGCCGTCTTAATCGCTGTCTCCCTCGCATTCTCTCTCGCTGTCTCCCTCGCAGTCTCCCTCGCAGTCTCTCTCGCTGTCTCCCACACAGTCTCTCTCGCTGTCTCCCTCGCAGTCTCTCTCGAAGTCGCTCTCTCTTTCTCCCTCGCTGTCTCTCTCGCTGTCTCTCTCGCAGTCCTTCTCGCAGTCCTTCTCGCAGTCTCTCTCGCTGTCTCCAGCGCTGTCTCCCTCGCTGTCTCCCTCGCTGTCTCCCTCGCTGTCTCCCTCGCTGTCTCCCTCGCTGTCTCCCTCGCTGTCTCCCTCGCTGTCTCCCACGCAGTCTCTCTCGCTGTCTCTCTCGCTGTCTCCATGGCTTTCTCCCTCGCTGTCTCTCTCGCTGTCTCTCTCGCTGTCTCTATCGCTGTCTCTCTCGCTGTCTCTCTCGCTGTCTCTCTCGCTGTCTCTCTCGCTGTCTCTCTCGCTGTCTCCCTCGCTGTCTCCCTCGCTGTCTCCCTCGCTGTCTCTCTTGCAGTCTCTCTCGCTGTCTCCCTCGCTGTGTCTCTCGCTCTCTCCCTCGCTGTCTCCCTCGCTGTCTCACGCGCTCTCTCTCGCAGTCTCTCTCGCTGTCTCTCTCGCTGTCTCTCTCGCTGTGTCCCTCACTGTGGCCCTCGCTGTGTCCCTCGCTGTCTCTCTCGCAGTCTCCCTCGCTGTCTCCCTCGCTGTCTCCCTCGCTGTCTCCCTCGCAGTCTCCCTCGCAGTCTCTCTCGCTGTCTCCCTCGCTGTCTCCCTCGTCGTCTCCCTCGCCGGCTCCCTTGCAGTCACTCTCTCTGTATCCCCGGCTGTCTCTCTCGCTATCTCCATAGCAGTATCTCTCACTGTCTCCCTCGCTGTCTCTGTCTCTGTCGCTGTCTCTGTCGCTGTCTCTGTCGCTGTCTCTGTCGCTGTCTCTGTCGCTGTCTCCCTCGCTGTCTCCCTCGTCGTCTCACTCGCCGTCTCCCTGGCCGTCTCCCTGGCCGTCTCCCTGGCCGTCTCCCTGGCCGTCTCCCTGGCCGTCTCCCTCGCAGTCTCTCTCGCAGTCTCTCTCGCAGTCTCTCTCGCTGTCTCTCTCAATGTACTCTCGCTGTCTCCCTCGCTGTCTCACTCGCTCTATCCCTCGCTGTATCTCTCGCAGTCTCTCTCACAGTCTCTCTCGCTGTCTCTCTCGCTGTCTCCCTCGCAGTCTCTCTCGCTCTCTCCCTCACTGTCTCTCTCGCCGTCTCTCTCGCCGTCTCTCTCGCCGTCTCTCTCTCCATCTCTCTCTCCATCTCTCTCGCCATCTCTCTCGCAGTCTCCCTCGCTGTCTCCCTCGCAGTCTCTGTCGCAGTCTCTCTCGCAGTCTCCCTCGCAGTCTCCCTCGCAGCCTCTCTCGCAGTCTCTCTCGCAGTCTCTCTCGCAGTCTCCCTCGCTGTCTCCCTCCCAGTCTCTCTCGCAGTCTCTCTCGCAGTCTCTCTCGCTATCCCTCTCGCAGTCTCTCTCGCAGTCCCTCTCGCTGTCTCTCTCGCTGTCTCTCTCGCTGTCTCCCTCGCTGTCGCCCTCGCAGTCTCTCTTGCAGTCTCTCTCGCTGTCTCCCTCGCTGTCTCCCTCGCTGTCTCCCTCGCTGTCTCCCTCGCTGTCTGCCTCGCTGTCTCCCTCGCTGTCTCCCTCGCTGTCTCCCTCGCTGTCTCCCTCGCTGTCTCCCTCGCTGTGTCCCTCGCTCTCTCCCTCGCAGTCTCCCTCGCTGTCTCCCTTGCTGTCTCCCTCGCCGTCTCTCTCGCAGTCTCTCTTGCTGTCTTCCTCGCAGTTTCTCTCGCTGTCTCCCTCGCTTTCTCCCTCGCTTTCTCCCTCGCTGTCTCTCTCGCTGTCTCTCTCGCTGTCTCCCTCGCAGTCTCTCTTGCAGTCCCTCTCGCTGTCTCCCTCGCTGTCTCCCTCGCTGTCTCCCTCGCTGTCTCCCTCGCTGTCTCCCTCGCTGTCTCCCTCACTGTGTCCCTCGCTCTCTCCCTCGCTCTCTCCCTCGCAGTCTCCCTCGCCGTCTCCCTCGCAGTCTCTCTCGCAGTCTCTCTCACTGTCTTCCTCGCAGTTTCTCTCGCTGTCTCCCTCGCTGTCTCGCTCGCTGTCTCCCTCGCTGTCTCCCTCGCTGCCTCCCTCGCTGTCTCCCTAGCAGTCGCTCTCGCAGTCGCTCTCGCAGTCTCTCTCGCTGTCTCCCTCGCTGACTCCCTCGCTGCCGCCCTCGCTGTCTCCCTAGCAGTCGCTCTCGCAGTCTCTCTCGCTGTCTTCCTCGCTGTGTCCCTCGCCGTCTCTCTCGCAGTCTCTCTCGCAGTCTCTCTCACAGTCTCTCTCGCAGTCTCTCTCGCAGTCTTCCTCGCAGTTTCTCTCGCGGTCTCCCTCGCTGCCTCCCACGCTGTCTCCCTCGCTGTCTCACGCGATCTCTCTCGCGTTCTCTCTCGTTGTCTCCCTTGCAGTCTCTCTCGCTGTGTCCCTCGCAGTCTCTCTCGCAGTCTCTATTGCTGTCTCTGTCGCTGTCTCCCTCGCTGTCTCCCTCGCTGTCTCCCTCGCTGCCTCCCTCGCAGTCTCTCTCGAAGTCTCTCTCGCTGTCTCCCTCGCTGTCTCTCTCTCTCTCGCCATCTCCCTCGCCGTCTTAATCGCTGTCTCCCTCGCAGTATCCCTCGCAGTCTCTCTCGCTGTCTCCCTCACAGTCTCTCTCGCTGTCTCCCTCGCAGTCTCTCTCGAAGTCGCTCTCGCTTTCTCCCTCGCTGTCTCTCTCGCAGTCCTTCTCGCAGTCTCTCTCGCTGTCTCCAGCGCTGTCTCCCTCGCTGTCTCCCTCGCTGTCTCCCTCGCTGTCTCCCTCGCTGTCTCCCTCGCTGTCTCCCTCGCTGTCTCCCTCGCTGTCTCCCTCGCTGTCTCTCTCGCAGTCTCCCTCGCAGTCTGCCTCGCAGTCTCCCTCGCAGTCTCTTTCGCTGTCTCCCTCGCTGTTTCCCTCACAGTCTCTTTCGCTGTCTCCCTCGCAGTCTCCCTCGCAGTCTCCCTCGCAGTCTCCCTCGCAGTCTCCCTCGCAGTCTCTCTCGCAGTCGCTCTCACTTTCTCCCTCGCTGTCTCTCTCGCAGTCCTTCTCGCAGTCCTTCTCGCAGTCTCTCTCGCTGTCTCTCTCGCTGTCTCCCTCGCTGTCTCCCTCGCTGTCTCCCTCGCTGTCTCCCTCGCTGTCTCCCTCACTGTCTCCCTCGCTGTCTCCCTCACTGTCTCCCACGCTGTCTCCCACGCAGTCTCCCTCGCAGTCTCCCTCGCAGTCTCCCTCGCAGTCTCTCTCGCTGTCTCCCTCGCTGTCTCCCTCGCTGTCTCCCTCGCTGTCTCTCTCGCTGTCTCCCTCGCTGTCTCCCTCGCTGTCTCACGCGATCTCTCTCGCTGTCTCTCTCGCTGTCTCTCTCGCTGTCTCTCTCGCTGTCTCCCTCGCAGTCTCTCTTGCAGTCTCTCTCGCTGTCTCCCTCGCTGTCTCCCTCGCTGTCTCCCTCGCTGTCTCCCTCGCTGTCTCCCTCACTGTGTCCCTCGCTCTCTCCCTCGCAGTCTCCCTCGCCGTCTCTCTCGCAGTCTCTCTCGCTGTCTTCCTCGCAGTTTCTCTCGCAGTTTCTCTCGCCATCTCCCTCGCTGTCTCCCTAGCTGCCTCCCTCGCTGTCTCCCTAGCAGTCGCTCTCGCAGTCGCTCTCGCAGTCTCTCTCGCTGTCTCCATCGCTGTCTCCCTCGCAGTCTCCCTCGCAGTCTCCCTCGCAGTCTCCCTCGCTGTCTCCCTCACTGTCTCCCTCGCTGCCTCCCTCGCTGTCTCCCTCGCAGTCGCTCTCGCAGTCTCTCTCGCTGTCTTCCTCGCTGTGTCCCTCGCAGTCTCCCTCGCAGTCTCTCTCGCAGTCTCTCTCGCAGTCTCTCTCGCAGTCTCTCTCGCAGTCTTCCTCGCAGTTTCTCTCGCTGTCTCCCTAGCTGCCTCCCACGCTGTCTCCCTCGCTGCCTCCCACGCTGTCTCCCTCACTGTCTCACGCAATCTCTCTCGCATTCTCTCTCGTTGTCTCCCTTGCAGTCTCTCTCGCTGTGTCCCTCGCAGTCTCTCTCGCAGTCTCTATTGCTGTCTCCCTCGCTGTCTCCCTCGCTGTCTCCCTCGCTGTCTCCCTCGCTGCCTCCCTCGCAGTCTCTCTCGAAATCTCTCTCGCTGTCTCCCTCGCTGTCTCCCTCGCTGTCTCCCTCGCTGTCTCTCTCGCTCTCTCTCTCGCCGTCTCCCTCGCCGTCTTATTCGCTGTCTCCCTCGCATTCTCTCTCGCAGTCTCTCTCGCTGTCTCCCTCACAGTCTCTCTCGCTGTCTCCCTCGCAGTCTCTCTCGAAGTCGCTCTCGCTTTCTCCCTCGCTTTCTCCCTCGCTCTCTCTCTCGCAGTCCTTCTCGCAGTCCTTCTCGCAGTCTCTCTCGCTGTCTCCCTCGCTGTGTCTCTCGCTCTCTCCCTCGCTGTCTCCCTCGCTGTCTCACGCGCTCTCTCTCGCTGTCTCTCTCGCTGTCTCTCTCGCTGTCTCTCTCGCTGTCTCCCTCGCTGTCTCTCTCGCTGTCTCTCTCGCAGTCTCCCTCGCAGTCTCCCTCGCTGTCTCCCTCGCTGTCTCCCTCGCTGTCTCCCTCGTCGTCTCCCTCGCCGTCTCCCTTGCAGTCACTCTCTCTGTATCCCCGGCTGTCTCTCTCGCTATCTCCATAGCAGTATCTCTCACTGTCTCCCTCGCTGTCTCTGTCTCTGTCTCTGTCGCTGTCTCTGTCGCTGTCTCTGTCGCTGTCTCTGTCGCTGTCTCTGTCGCTGTCTCCCTCGCTGTCTCCCTCGCTGTCTCCCTCGCAGTCTCTCTCGCTGTCTCCCTCACAGTCTCTCTCGCTGTCTCCCTCGCAGTCTCTCTCGAAGTCGCTCTCGCTTTCTCCCTCGCTTTCTCCCTCACTCTCTCTCTCTCGCAGTCCTTCTCGCAGTCCTTCTCGCAGTCTCTCTCGCTGTCTCCCTCGCTGTGTCTCTCGCTCTCTCCCTCTCTGTCTCCCTCGCTGTCTCACGCGCTCTCTCTCGCTGTCTCTCTCGCTGTCTCTCTCGCTGTCTCTCTCGCTGTCTCTCTCACTGTCTCCCTCGCTGTGTCCCTCGCTGTCTCTCTCGCAGTCTCCCTCGCAGTCTCCCTCGCTGTCTCCCTCGCTGTCTCCCTCGTCGTCTCCCTCGCCATCTCCCTTGCAGTCACTCTCTCTGTATCCCCGGCTGTCTCTCTCGCTATCTCCATAGCAGTATCTCTCACTGTCTCCCTCGCTGTCTCTGTCTCTGTCTCTGTCTCTGTCGCTGTCTCTGTCGCTGTCTCTGTCGCTGTCTCTGTCGCTGTCTCCCTCGTCGTCTCCCTCGTCGTCTCCCTCATCGTCTCCCTGGCCGTCTCCCTGGCCGTCTCCCTGGCCGTCTCCCTGGCCGTCTCCCTGGCCGTCTCCCTCGCAGTCTCTCTCGCAGTCTCTCTCGCTGTCTCTCTCAATGTACTCTCGCTGTCTCCCTCGCTGTCTCACTCGCTCTATCCCTCGCTGTATCTCTCGCAGTCTCTCTCACAGTCTCTCTCGCTGTCTCTCTCGCTGTCTCCCTCGCAGTCTCTCTCGCTCTCTCCCTCACTGTCTCTCTCGCCGTCTCTCTCGCCGTCTCTCTCGCCGTCTCTCTCGCCGTCTCTCTCGCCGTCTCTCTCTCCATCTCTCTCGCAGTCTCCCTCGCTGTCTCCCTCGCAGTCTCTCTCGCAGTCTCTCTCGCAGTCTCTCTCGCAGTCTCTCTCGCAGTCTCTCTCGCAGTCTCTCTCGCAGTCTCTCTCGCATTCTCCCTCGCAGTCTCCCTCCCAGTCTCTCTCGCAGTCTCTCTCGCAGTCTCTCTCGCAGTCTCTCTCGCAGTCTCTCTCGCAGTCTCTCTCGCTGTCCCTCTCGCAGTCTCTCTCGCAGTCTCTCTCGCAGTCTCTCTCGCAGTCTCTCTCGCAGTCTCCTTTGCAGTCTCTCTCGCTGTCTCTCTCGCTGTCTCCCACGCTTTCTCCCTCGCAGTCTCCCTCGCAGTCTCTCTCGCAGTCTCTCTCGCAGTCTCTCTCGCTGTCTCCCTCGCTTTCTCCCTCGCTGTCTCTCTCGCTGCCGCCCTCGCTGTCTCCCTAGCAGTCGCTCTCGCAGTCTCTCTCGCTGTCTTCCTCGCTGTGTCTCTCGCCGTCTCTCTCGCCGTCTCTCTCGCAGTCTCTCTCGCAGTCTCTCTCGCAGTCTCTCTCGCAGTCTTCCTCGCAGTTTCTCTCGCTGTCTCCCTCGCTGCCTCCCACGCTGTCTCCCTCGCTGTCTCACGCGATCTCTCTCGCATTCTCTCTCGTTGTCTCCCTTGCAGTCTCTCTCGCTGTGTCCCTCGCAGTCTCTCTCGCAGTCTCTATTGCTGTCTCTGTCGCTGTCTCCCTCGCTGTCTCCCTCGCTGCCTCCCTCGCAGTCTCTCTCGAAGTCTCTCTCGCTGTCTCCCTCGCTGTCTCTCTCTCTCTCGCAGTCTCCCTCGCCGTCTTAATCGCTGTCTCCCTCGCATTCTCTCTCGCAGTGTCTCTCGCTGTCTCCCTCGCAGTCTCCCTCGCAGTCTCCCTCGCAGTCTCCCTCGCAGTCTCTCTTGCTGTCTCCCTCACAGTCTCTCTCGCTGTCTCCCTCGCAGTCTCTCTCGAAGTCGCTCTCGCTGTCGCTCTCGCTGTCTCCCTCGCTGTCTCCCTCGCTGTCTCCCTCGCTGTCTCCCTCGCTGTCTCCCACGCAGTCTCTCTCGCTGTCTCTCTCGCTGTCTCCATGGCTTTCTCCCTCGCTGTCTCTCTCGCTGTCTCTCTCGCTGTCTCTCTCGCTGTCTGTCTCGCTGTCTCTCTCGCTGCCTCTCTCGCTGTCTCTCTCGAAGTCGCTCTCGCTGTCGCTCTCGCTGTCTCCCTCGCTGTCTCCCTCGCTGTCTCCCTCGCTGTCTCCCTCGCTGTCTCCCTCGCTGTCTCCCTCGCTGTCTCTCTCGCTGTCTCTCTCGCTGTCTCTCTCGCTGTCTCCATGGCTTTCTCCCTCGCTGTCTCTCTCGCTGTCTCTCTCGCTGTCTCTCTCGCTGTCTCTCTCGCTGTCTCTCTCGCTGCCTCTCTCGCTGTCTCTCTCGCTGTCTCCCTTGCAGTCTCTCTTGCAGTCTCTCTAGCTGTCTCCCTCGCTGTATCTCTCGCTCTCTCCCTCGCTGTCTCACGCGCTCTCTCTCGCAGTCTCTCTCGCTGTGTCCCTCGCTGTGTCCCTCGCTGTGTCCCTCGCTGTGTCCCTCGCTGTGTCCCTCGCTGTGTCCCTCGCTGTCTCTCTCGCAGTCTCCCTCGCTGTCTCCCTCGCAGTCTCCCTCGCTGTCTCCCTCGCTGTCTGCCTCGCTGTCTCCCTCGCTGTCTCCCTCGCTGTCTCCCTCGCTGTCTCCCTCGCTGTCTCCCTCGCAGTCTCTCTCGCTGTCTCTCTCGCTGTCTCCCTCGCTGTCTCCCTCGCTGTCTCCCTCGTCGTCTCCCTCGCCGTCTCCCTTGCAGTCACACTCTCTGTATCCCCGGCTGTCTCTCTCGCTATCTCCATAGCAGTCTCTCTCACTGTCTCCCCAGCTGTCTCTGTCTCTGTCTCTGTCGCTGTCGCTGTCTCTGTCGCTGTCTCTGTCGCTGTCTCCGTCGCTGTCTCCCTCGCTGTCTCCCTCGCTGTCTCCCTGGCCGTCTCCCTGGCCGTCTCCCTGGCCGTCTCCCTGGCCGTCTCCCTGGCCGTCTCCCTGGCCGTCTCCCTGGCCGTCTCCCTGGCCGTCTCCCTGGCCGTCTCCCTCGCAGTCTCTCTCGCTGTCTCTCTCAATGTACTCTCGCTGTCTCCCTCGCTGTCTCACTCGCTCTATCCCTCGCTGTATCTCTCGCAGTCTCTCTCACAGTCTCCCTCGCTGTCTCCCTCGCAGTCTCCCTCGCTGTCTCCCTCGCTGTCTCCCTCGCTGTCTCCCTCGCTTTCTCCCTCGCATTCTCCCTCGCAGTCTCCCTCGCAGTCTCCCTCGCAGTCTCCCTCGCAGTCTCTCTCGCAGTCTCTCTCGCAGTCTCTCTCGCAGTCTCTCTCGCAGTCTCCCTCGCTGTCTCCCTCGCAGTCTCTCTTGCAGTCTCTCTCGCAGTCTCTCTCGCAGTCTCTCTCGCTGTCCCTCTCGCAGTCTCTCTCGCAGTCTCTCTTGCTGTCCCTCTCGCAGTCTCTCTCGCTGTCTCTCTCGCTGTCTCCCACGCTGTCTCCCTCGCAGTCTCTCTCGCAGTCTCTCTCGCAGTCTCTCTCGATGTCTCCCTCGCAGTCTCTCTTGCAGTCTCTCTCGCTGTCTCCCTTGCAGTCTCTCTTGCAGTCTCTCTCGCTGTCTCTCTCGCTGTCTCCCTCGCTGTCTCTCTCGCTGTCTCCCTCGCTGTCTCACGCGCTCTCTCTCGCAGTCTCTCTCGCTGTGTCCCTCGCTGTCTCCCTCGCTGTCTCCCTCGCCGTCTCCCTCGCCGTCTCCCTCGCCGTCTCCCTTGCAGTCACTCTCTCTGTATCCCCGGCTGTCTCTCTCGCTATCTCCATAGCAGTCTCTCTCACTGTCTCTGTCGCTGTCTCTGTCGCTGTCTCTGTCACTGTCTCTGTCGCTGTCTCTGTCGCTGTCTCTGTCGCTGTCTCTGTCGCTGTCTCTGTCGCTGTCTCCCTCGCTGTCTCCTTCGCTGTCTCCCTGGCCGTCTCCCTGGCCGTCTCCCTGGCCGTCTCCCTGGCCGTCTCCCTGGCCGTCTCCCTGGCCGTCTCCCTGGCCGTCTCCCTCGCAGTCTCTCTCGCAGTCTCTCTCGCTGTCTCCCTCGCTGTCTCACTCGCTCTATCCCTCGCTGTATCTCTCGCAGTCTCTCTCGCAGTCTCTCTCGCTGTCTCTCTCGCTGTCTCTCTCGCAGGCTCCCTCGCAGTCACCCTCGCAGTCTCTCTCACAGTCACTCTCGCAGTCTCTCTCGCAGTCTCCCTCGCAGTCTCCCTCGCAGTCTCCCTCGCAGTCTCTCTCGCTGTCTCCCTCGCTGTTTCCCTCACAGTCTCTCTCGCTGTCTCCCTCGCAGTCTCTCTCGAAGTCGCTCTCGCTTTCTCCCTCGCTGTCTCTCTCGCAGTCCTTCTCGCAGTCTCTCTCGCTGTCTCCAGCGCTGTCTCCCTCGCTGTCTCCCTCGCTGTCTCCCTCGCTGTCTCCCTCGCTGTCTCCCTCGCTGTCTCCCTCGCTGTCTCCCTCGCTGTCTCCCACGCAGTCTCTCTCGCTGTCTCTCTCGCAGTCTCCATCGCTTTCTCCCTCGCTGTCTCTCTCGCTGTCTCTCTCGCTGTCTCTCTCGCTGTCTCTCTCGCTGTCTCCCTTGCAGTCTCCCTTGCAGTCTCTCTTGCAGTCTCTCTCGCTGTCTCTCTCGCTGTCTCCCTCGCTGTCTCCCTCGCTGTGTCTCTTGCTCTCTCCCTCGCTGTCTCCCTCGCTGTCTCATGCGCTCTCTCTCGCAGTCTCTCTCGCTGTCTCCCTCACTGTGTCCCTCGCTGTGTCCCTCGCTGTCCCTCTCGCAGTCTCTCTCGCAGTCTCTCTCGCTGTCTCTCTCGCTGTCTCTCTCGCAGTCTCTCTCGCAGTCTCCTTTGCAGTCTCCCTCGCTGTCTCCCTCGCTGTCTCCCTCGCTGTCTCCCTCGCTGTCTCCCTCGATGTCTCCCTCGCTGTCTCCCTCGCAGTCTCCCTCGCAGTCTCCCTCGCAGTCTCCCTCGCAGTCTCCCTCGCTGTCTCCCTCGCTGTCTCTCTCGCTGTCTCTCTCGCTGTCTCCCTCGCAGTCTCTCTCGCAGTCCCTCTCGCTGTCTCCCTCGCTGTCTCCCTCGCTGTCTCCCTCGCTGTCTCCCTCGCTGTCTCCCTCACTGTGTCCCTCGCTCTCTCCCTCGCAGTCTCCCTCACCGTCTCCCTCGCCGTCTCTCTCGCAGTCTCTCTCACTGTCTTCCTCGCAGTTTCTCTCGCTGTCTCCCTCGCTGTCTCCATCGCTGTCTCCCTCGCTGTCTCCCTCACTTTCTCCCTCGCTGCCTCCCTCGCTGTCTCCCTAGCAGTCGCTCTCGCAGTCGCTCTCGCAGTCTCTCTCGCTGTCTCTCTCGCTGTCTCCCTCGCTGTCTCCCTCGCTGTCTCCCTCGCTGTCTCCCTAGCAGTCGCTCTCGCAGTCTCTCTCGCTGTCTTCCTCGCTGTGTCCCTCGCCGTCTCTCTCGCAGTCTCTCTCGCAGTCTCTCTCGCAGTCTCTCTCGCAGTCTTCCTCTCAGTTTCTCTCGCTGTCTCCCTCGCTGCCTCCCACGCTGTCTCCCTCGCTGTCTCACGCGATCTCTCTCGCATTCTCTCTCGTCTCCCTTGCAGTCTCTCTCGCTGTGTCCCTCGCAGTCTCTCTCGCAGTCTCTATTGCTGTCTCTGTCGCTGTCTCCCTCGCTGTCTCCCTCGCTGTCTCCCTCGCTGTCTCCCTCGCTGTCTCTCTCGAAGTCTCTCTCGCTGTCTCCCTCGCTGTCTCTCTCTCTCTCGCCGTCTCCCTCGCCCTCTCCCTCGCCGTCTTAATCGCTGTCTCCCTCGCATTCTCTCTCGCAGTGTCTCTCGCTGTCTCCCTCGCAGTCTCCCTCGCAGTCTCCCTCGCAGTCTCCCTCGCAGTCTCCCTCGCATGCTCCCTCGCAGTCTCCCTCGCAGTCTCCCTCACAGTCTCTCTCGCTGTCTCCCTCGCAGTCTCTCTCGAAGTCGCTCTCGCTTTCTCCCTCGCTGTCTCTCTCGCAGTCCTTCTCGCAGTCTCTCTCGCTGTCTCCAGCGCTATCTCCCTCGCTGTCTCCCTCGCTGTCTCCCTCGCTGTCTCCCTCGCTGTCTCCCTCGCTGTCTCCCTCGCTGTCTCCCTCGCTGTCTCCCTCGCTGTCTCTCTCGCTGTCTCTCTCGCTGTCTCCATGGCTTTCTCCCTCGCTGTCTCTCTCGCTGTCTCTCTCGCTGTCTCTCTCGCTGTCTCTCTCGCTGCTTCTCTCGCTGTCTCTCTCGCTGTCTCTCTCGCTGTCTCTCTCGCTGCCTCTCTCGCTGTCTCTCTCTCTCTCTCCCTTGCAGTCTCCCTTGCAGTCTCTCTCGCTGTCTCCCTCGCTGCATCTCTCGCTGTCTCCCTCGCTCTCCCTCGCTCTCTCTCGCAGTCTCTCTCGCTGTCTCTCTCGCTGTCTCTCTCGCTGTCTCCCTCGCTGTGTCTCTCGCTGTGTCCCTCGCTGTGTCCCTCGCTGTGTCCCTCGCTGTCTCTCTCGCAGTCTCCCTCGCTGTCTCCCTCGCTGTTTCCCTCGCTGTCTCCCTCGCTGTCTCTCTCGCCGTCTCTCTCGCCGTCTCTCTCTCCATCTCTCTCGCCATCTCTCTCGCAGTCTCCCTCGCTGTCTCCCTCGCAGTCTCCCTCGCAGTCTCCCTCGCAGTCTCTCTCGCAGTCTCTCTCGCTGTCCCTCTCGCAGTCTCTCTCGCAGTCTCTCTCGCAGTCTCTCTCGCTGTCTCTCTCGCAGTCTCTCTCGCAGTCTCTCTCGCAGTCTCCCTCGCAGTCTGCCTCGCAGTCTCCCTCGCAATCTCTTCCGCTGTCTCCCTCGCTGTTTCCCTCACAGTCTCTTTCGCAGTCTCCCTCGCAGTCTCTCTCGCAGTCGCTCTCACTTTCTCCCTCGCTGTCTCTCTCGCAGTCCTTCTCGCAGTCTCTCTCGCTGTCTCTCTCGCTGTCTCCCTCGCTGTCTCCCTCGCTGTCTCCCTCGCTGTCTCCCGCGCTGTCTCCCGCGCTGTCTCCCTCGCTGTCTCCCTCGCTGTCTCCCTCGCTGTCTCCCACGCTGTCTCCCACGCTGTCTCCCTCGCAGTCTCTCTCGCTGTCTCTCTCGCTGTCTCCCTCGCTTTCTCCCTCGCTGTCTCCCTCGCTGTCTCTCTCGCTGTCTCCCTCGCAGTCTCTCTCGCAGTCTCTCTCGCTGTCTCCCTCGCTGTCTCCCTCGCTGTCTCCCTCACTGTGTCCCTCGCTCTCTCCCTCGCAGTCTCCCTCGCAGTCTCTCTCGCAGTCTCTCTCGCAGTCTCACTCGCTGTCTCTCTCGCAGTCTCACTCGCTGTCTCTCTCAATGTACTCTCGCTGTCTCCCTCGCTGTCTCACTCGCTCTATCCCTCGCTGTATCTCTCGCAGTCTCTCTCACAGTCTCTCTCGCTGTCTCTCTCGCTGTCTCCCTCGCAGTCTCTCTCGCTGTCTCTCTCGCTCTCTCCCTCACTGTCTCTCTCGCCGTCTCTCTCGCCGTCTCTCTCGCCGTCTCTCTCTCCATCTCTCTCGCCATCTCTCTCGCAGTCTCCCTCGCTGTCTCCCTCGCAGTCTCCCTCGCATTCTCTCTCGCAGTGTCTCTCGCTGTCTCCCTCGCAGTCTCCCTCGCAGTCTCCCTCGCAGTCTCCCTCGCAGTCTCCCTCGCATGCTCCCTCGCAGTCTCCCTCGCAGTCTCCCTCACAGTCTCTCTCGCTGTCTCCCTCGCAGTCTCTCTCGAAGTCGCTCTCGCTTTCTCCCTCGCTGTCTCTCTCGCAGTCCTTCTCGCAGTCTCTCTCGCTGTCTCCAGCGCTATCTCCCTCGCTGTCTCCCTCGCTGTCTCCCTCGCTGTCTCCCTCGCTGTCTCCCTCGCTGTCTCCCTCGCTGTCTCCCTCGCTGTCTCCCTCGCTGTCTCTCTCGCTGTCTCTCTCGCTGTCTCCATGGCTTTCTCCCTCGCTGTCTCTCTCGCTGTCTCTCTCGCTGTCTCTCTCGCTGTCTCTCTCGCTGCTTCTCTCGCTGTCTCTCTCGCTGTCTCTCTCGCTGTCTCTCTCGCTGCCTCTCTCGCTGTCTCTCTCTCTCTCTCCCTTGCAGTCTCCCTTGCAGTCTCTCTCGCTGTCTCCCTCGCTGCATCTCTCGCTGTCTCCCTCGCTCTCCCTCGCTCTCTCTCGCAGTCTCTCTCGCTGTCTCTCTCGCTGTCTCTCTCGCTGTCTCCCTCGCTGTGTCTCTCGCTGTGTCCCTCGCTGTGTCCCTCGCTGTGTCCCTCGCTGTCTCTCTCGCAGTCTCCCTCGCTGTCTCCCTCGCTGTTTCCCTCGCTGTCTCCCTCGCTGTCTCTCTCGCCGTCTCTCTCGCCGTCTCTCTCTCCATCTCTCTCGCCATCTCTCTCGCAGTCTCCCTCGCTGTCTCCCTCGCTGTCTCCCTCGCAGTCTCCCTCGCAGTCTCCCTCGCAGTCTCTCTCGCAGTCTCTCTCGCTGTCCCTCTCGCAGTCTCTCTCGCAGTCTCTCTCGCAGTCTCTCTCGCTGTCTCTCTCGCAGTCTCTCTCGCAGTCTCTCTCGCAGTCTCCCTCGCAGTCTGCCTCGCAGTCTCCCTCGCAATCTCTTCCGCTGTCTCCCTCGCTGTTTCCCTCACAGTCTCTTTCGCAGTCTCCCTCGCAGTCTCTCTCGCAGTCGCTCTCACTTTCTCCCTCGCTGTCTCTCTCGCAGTCCTTCTCGCAGTCTCTCTCGCTGTCTCTCTCGCTGTCTCCCTCGCTGTCTCCCTCGCTGTCTCCCTCGCTGTCTCCCGCGCTGTCTCCCGCGCTGTCTCCCTCGCTGTCTCCCTCGCTGTCTCCCTCGCTGTCTCCCACGCTGTCTCCCACGCTGTCTCCCTCGCAGTCTCTCTCGCTGTCTCTCTCGCTGTCTCCCTCGCTTTCTCCCTCGCTGTCTCCCTCGCTGTCTCTCTCGCTGTCTCCCTCGCAGTCTCTCTCGCAGTCTCTCTCGCTGTCTCCCTCGCTGTCTCCCTCGCTGTCTCCCTCGCTGTCTCCCTCGCTGTCTCCCTCGCTGTCTCCCTCGCTGTCTCCCTCACTGTGTCCCTCGCTCTCTCCCTCGCAGTCTCCCTCGCAGTCTCTCTCGCAGTCTCTCTCGCAGTCTCACTCGCTGTCTCTCTCGCAGTCTCACTCGCTGTCTCTCTCAATGTACTCTCGCTGTCTCCCTCGCTGTCTCACTCGCTCTATCCCTCGCTGTATCTCTCGCAGTCTCTCTCACAGTCTCTCTCGCTGTCTCTCTCGCTGTCTCCCTCGCAGTCTCTCTCGCTGTCTCTCTCGCTCTCTCCCTCACTGTCTCTCTCGCCGTCTCTCTCGCCGTCTCTCTCGCCGTCTCTCTCTCCATCTCTCTCGCCATCTCTCTCGCAGTCTCCCTCGCTGTCTCCCTCGCAGTCTCCCTCGCAGTCTCCCTCGCAGTCTCCCTCGCAGTCTCCCTCGCAGTCTCTCTCGCAGTCTCTCTCGCTGTCCCTCTCGCAGTCTCTCTCGCTGTCCCTCTCGCAGTCTCTCTCGCTGTCTCTCTCGCAGTCTCTCTCGCAGTCTCCTTTGCAGTCTCTCTTGCTGTCTCTCTCGCTGTCTCCCACGCTGTCTCCCTCGCAGTCTCCCTCGCAGTCTCTCTCGCAGTCTCTCTCGCTGTCTCTCTCGATGTACTCTCGCTGTCTCCCTCGCTGTCTCACTCGCTCTATCCCTCGCTGTATCTCTCGCAGTCTCTCTCGCAGTCTCTCTCGCAGTCTCTCTCGCTGTCTCTCTCGCAGTCTCTCTCGCAGTCTCTCTCGCTGTCTCTCTCGCAGGCTCCCTCGCAGTCTCTCTCGCAGTCACTCTCGCAGTCTCTCTCGCAGTCTCCCTCGCAGTCTCCCTCGCAGTCTCTCTCGCTGTCTCCCTCGCTGTTTCCCTCACAGTCTCTCTCGCTGTCTCCCTCGCAGTCTCTCTCGAAGTCGCTCTCGCTTTCTCCCTCGCTGTCTCTCTCGCAGTCCTTCTCGCAGTCCTTCTCACAGTCCTTCTCGCAGTCTCTCTCGCTGCCTCTCTCGCTGTCTCTCTCGCTGTCTCTCTCGCAGTCTCTCTCGCTGTCTCTCTCGCTGTCTCCCTCGCTGTCTCCCTCGCTGTCTCCCTCGCTGTCTCCCTCGCTGTCTCCCTCGCTGTGTCTCTCGCTCTCTCCCTCGCTGTCTCCCTCGCTGTCTCATGCGCTCTCTCTCGCAGTCTCTCTCGCTGTCTCCCTCACTGTGTCCCTCGCTGTGTCCCTCGCTGTCTCCCTCGCAGTCTCCCTCGCTGTCTCCCTCGCTGTCTCCCTCGCCGTCTCCCTTGCAGTCACTCTTTCTGTATCCCGGGCTGTCTCTTACGCTATCTCCATAGCAGTCTCTCTCACTGTCTCTGTCGCTGTCTCTGTCGCTGTCTCTGTCGCTGTCTCCCTCGCTGTCTCCCTCGCCGTCTCCCTCGCCGTCTCCCTCGCCGTCTCCCTCGCCGTCTCCCTCGCCGTCTCCCTCGCCGTCTCTCTCGCTGTCTCTCTCAATGTACTCTCGCTGTCTCCCTCGCTGTCTCACTCGCTCTATCCCTCGCTGTATCTCTCGCAGTCTCTCTCACAGTCTCTCTCGCTGTCTCTCTCGCTGTCTCCCTCGCAGTCTCTCTCGCTCTCTCCCTCACTGTCTCTCTCGCAGTCTCTCTCGCCGTCTCTCTCGCCATCTCTCTCGCAGTCTCCCTCGCTGTCTCCCTCGCTGTCTCCCTCGCTGTCTCCCTCGCTGTCTCCCTCGCTGTCTCCCTCGCTGTCTCCCTCGCAGTCTCCCTCGCAGTCTCCCTCGCAGTCTCCCTCGCAGTCTCTCTCGCAGTCTCTCTCGCAGTCTCTCTCGCAGTCTCTCTCGCAGTCTCTCTCGCTGTCCCTCTCGCTGTCCCTCTCGCAGTCTCTCTCGCTGTCTCCCTCGCAGTCTCTCTCGCAGTCTCCTTTGCAGTCTCTCTCGCTGTCTCTCTCGCTGTCTCTCTCGCTGTCTCTCTCGCTGTCTCTCTCGCTGTCTCTCTCGCAGTCTCCCTCGCAGTCTGCCTCGCAGTCTCTCTCGCAGTCTCTTCCGCTGTCTCCCTCACAGTCTCTTTCGCAGTCTCCCTCGCAGTCTCCCTCGCAGTCTCCCTCGCAGTCTCCCTCGCAGTCTCCCTCGCAGTCTCCCTCGCAGTCTCTCTCGCAGTCGCTCTCACTTTCTCCCTCGCTGTCTCTCTCGCTGTCTCTCTCGCAGTCCTTCTCGCAGTCTCTCTCGCTGTCTCCCTCGCTGTCTCCCTCGCTGTCTCCCTCGCTGTCTCCCTCACAGTCTCTCTCGCTTTCTCCCTCGCTGTCTCCCTCGCAGTCTCTCTCGCTGTCTCCCTCGCTGTCTCCCTCACTGTCTCCCTCGCTGTCTCCCTCGCTGTCTCCCTCACTGTGTCCCTCGCTCTCTCCCTCGCTCTCTCCCTCGCAGTCTCCCTCGCAGTCTCCCTCACCGTCTCCCTCGCCGTCTCTCTCGCAGTCTCTCTCGCCGTCTTCCTCGCAGTTTCTCTCGCTGTCTCCCTCGCTGTCTCCCTCGCTGCCTCCCTCGCTGTCTCCCTAGCAGTCGCTCTCGCAGTCGCTCTCGCAGTCTCTCTCGCTGTCTCCCTCGCTGTCTCCCTCGCTGCCTCCCTCGCTGTCTCCCTAGCAGTCGCTCTCGCAGTCTCTCTCGCAGTCTTCCTCGCTGTGTCCCTCGCAGTCTCTCTCGCAGTCTCTCTCGCAGTCTCTCTCGCAGTCTCTCTCGCAATCTCTCTCGCAGTCTCCCTCGCAGTCTCTCTCGCAGTCTCTCTCGCTGTCTCTCTCGCTGTCTCTCTCGCTGTCTCCCTCGCTGTCTCCCTCGCTGTCTCCCTCGCTGTCTCCCTCGCTGTCTCCCTCGCTGTCTCCCACGCTGTCTCCCTCGCAGTCTCTCTCGCAGTCTCCTTTGCAGTCTCTCTCGCTGTCTCTCTCGCTGTCTCCCACGCTGTCTCCCTCGCAGTCTCCCTCGCAGTCTCCCTCGCAGTCTCTCTCGCAGTCTCTCTCGCTGTCTCTCTCGATGTACTCTCGCTGTCTCCCTCGCTGTCTCACTCGCTCTATCCCTCGCTGTATCTCTCGCAGTCTCTCTCGCAGTCTCTCTCGCTGTCTCTCTCGCAGTCTCTCTCGCAGTCTCTCTCGCTGTCTCTCTCGCAGGCTCCCTCGCAGTCTCTCTCGCAGTCACTCTCGCAGTCACTCTCGCAGTCTCTCTCGCAGTCTCCCTCGCAGTCTCCCTCGCAGTCTCTCTCGCTGTCTCCCTCGCTGTTTCCCTCACAGTCTCTCTCGCTGTCTCCCTCGCAGTCTCTCTCGAAGTCGCTCTCGCTTTCTCCCTCGCTGTCTCTCTCGCAGTCCTTCTCTCAGTCCTTCTCGCAGTCTCTCTCGTTGCCTCTCTTGCTGTCTCTCTCGCTGTCTCTCTCGCTGTCTCTCTCGCAGTCTCTCTCGCTGTCTCTCTCGCTGTCTCCCTCGCTGTCTCCCTCGCTGTCTCCCTCGCTGTCTCCCTCGCTGTCTCCCTCGCTGTCTCCCTCGCTGTGTCTCTCGCTCTCTCCCTCGCTGTCTCCCTCGCTGTCTCATGCGCTCTCTCTCGCAGTCTCTCTCGCTGTCTCCCTCGCTGTGTCCCTCGCTGTGTCCCTCGCTGTCTCCCTCGCAGTCTCCCTCGCTGTCTCCCTCGCTGTCTCCCTCGCCGTCTCCCTTGCAGTCACTCTCTCTGTATCCCGGGCTGTCTCTTACGCTATCTCCATAGCAGTCTCTCTCACTGTCTCTGTCGCTGTCTCTGTCGCTGTCTCTGTCGCTGTCTCCCTCGCTGTCTCCCTCGCCGTCTCCCTCGCCGTCTCCCTCGCCGTCTCCCTCGCCGTCTCCCTCGCCGTCTCCCTCGCCGTCTCCCTCGCCGTCTCCCTCGCCGTCTCTCTCGCTGTCTCTCTCAATGTACTCTCGCTGTCTCCCTCGCTGTCTCACTCGCTCTATCCCTTGCTGTATCTCTCGCAGTTTCTCTCACAGTCTCTCTCGCTGTCTCTCTCGCTGTCTCCCTCGCAGTCTCTCTCGCTCTCTCCCTCACTGTCTCTCTCGCAGTCTCTCTCGCCGTCTCTCTCGCCGTCTCTCTCGCCATCTCTCTCGCAGTCTCCCTCGCTGTCTCCCTCGCTGTCTCCCTCGCTGTCTCCCTCGCAGTCTCCCTCGCAGTCTCCCTCGCATTCTCTCTCGCAGTCTCTCTCGCAGTCTCTCTCGCAGTCTCTCTCGCAGTCTCTCTCGCAGTCTCTCTCGCAGTCTCTCTCGCTGTCTCCCTCGCAGTCTCCCTCGCATTCTCTCTCGCAGTCTCTCTCGCAGTCTCTCTCGCAGTCTCTCTCGCTGTCTCCCTCGCAGTCTCTCTCGCAGTTTCCTTTGCAGTCTCTCTCGCTGTCTCTCTCGCTGTCTCTCTCGCTGTCTCTCTCGCTGTCTCTCTCGCTGTCTCTCTCGCAGTCTCCCTCGCAGTCTGCCTCGCAGTCTGCCTCGCAGTCTCCCTCGCAGTCTCTTCCGCTGTCTCCCTCGCTGTTTGCCTCACAGTCTCTTTCGCAGTCTCCCTCACAGTCTCCCTCGCAGTCTCCCTCGCAGTCTCTCTCGCAGTCGCTCTCACTTTCTCCCTCGCTGTCTCTCTCGCTGTCTCTCTCGCTGTCTCTCTCGCTGTCTCTCTCGCAGTCCTTCTCGCAGTCCTTCTCGCAGTCTCTCTCGCTGTCTCTCTCGCTGTCTCCCTCGCTGTCTCCCTCGCTGTCTCCCTCGCTGTCTCCCTCACAGTCTCTCTCGCTTTCTCCCTCGCTGTCTCCCTCGCAGTCTCTCTCGCTATCTCCCTCGCTGTCTCCCTCACTGTCTCCCTCGCTGTCTCCCTCGCTGTCTCCCTCACTGTGTCCCTCGCTCTCTCCCTCGCAGTCTCCCTCGCAGTCTCCCTCACCGTCTCCCTCGCCGTCTCTCTCGCAGTCTCTCTCGCCGTCTTCCTCGCAGTTTCTCTCGCTGTCTCCCTCGCTGTCTCCCTCGCTGTCTCTCTCGCTGTCTCCCTCGCAGTCTCTCTCGCTGTCTCCCTCGCAGTCTCTCTCGCAGTCTCTCTCGCTGTCTCCCTCGCTGTCTCCCTCGCTGTCTCCCTCGCTGTCTCCCTCGCTGTCTCCCTCACTGTGTTCCTCACTGTGTCCCTCGCTCTCTCCCTCGCTCTCTCCCTCGCAGTCTCCCTCGCCGTCTCCCTCGCCGTCTCCCTCGCCGTCTCCCTCGCCGTCTCTCTCGCAGTCTCTCTCGCTGTCTTCCTCGCAGTTTCTCTCACTGTCTCCCTCGCTGTCTCCCTCGCTGTCTCCCTCGCTGCCTCCCTCGCTGTCTCCCTAGCAGTCGCTCTCGCAGTCTCTCTCGCAGTCTCTCTCGCTGTCTCCCTCACTGTCTCCCTCGCTGTCTCCCTCGCTGTCTCCCTCGCTGTCTCCCTCGCTGTCTCCCTCGCTGCCTCCCTCGCTGGCTCCCTACCAGTCTCTCTCGCAGTCTCTCTCGCTGTCTCTCTCGCTGTCTCTCTCGCTGTCTCTCTCGCAGTCTTCCTTGCAGTTTCTCTCGCTGTCTCCCTCGCTGCCTCCCACGCTGTCTCCCTCGCTGTCTCACGCGATCTCTCTCGCATTCTCTCTCGTTGTCTCCCTTGCAGTCTCTCTCGCTGTGTCCCTCGCAGTCTCTCTCGCAGTCTCTCTCGCAGTCTCTGTTGCTGTCTCTGTCTCCCTCGCTGTCTCCCTCGCTGTCTCCCTCGATGTCTCCCTCGCTGTCTCCCTCGCTGTCTCCCTCGCTGTCTAACTCGCTGTCTCCCTCGCTGCCTCCCTCGCTGTCTCCCTCGCTGCCTCCCTCGCAGTTTCTCTCGAAGTCTCTCTCGCTGTCTACCTCGCCGTCTTAATCGCTGTCTCCCTCGCATTCTCTCTCGCTGTCTCCCTCGCAGTCTCCCTCGCAGTCTCTCTCGCTGTCTCCCACACAGTCTCTCTCGCTGTCTCCCTCGCAGTCTCTCTCGAAGTCGCTCTCTCTTTCTCCCTCGCTGTCTCTCTCGCTGTCTCTCTCGCAGTCCTTCTCGCAGTCCTTCTCGCAGTCTCTCTCGCTGTCTCCAGCGCTGTCTCCCTCGCTGTCTCCCTCGCTGTCTCCCTCGCTGTCTCCCTCGCTGTCTCCCTCGCTGTCTCCCTCGCTGTCTCCCTCGCTGTCTCCCTCGCTGTCTCCCACGCAGTCTCTCTCGCTGTCTCTCTCGCTGTCTCCATGGCTTTCTCCCTCGCTGTCTCTCTCGCTGTCTCTCTCGCTGTCTCTATCGCTGTCTCTCTCGCTGTCTCTCTCGCTGTCTCTCTCGCTGTCTCTCTCGCTGTCTCTCTCGCTGTCTCTCTCGCTGTCTCCCTCGCTGTCTCCCTCGCTGTCTCCCTCGCTGTCTCTCTTGCAGTCTCTCTCGCTGTCTCCCTCGCTGTGTCTCTCGCTCTCTCCCTCGCTGTCTCCCTCGCTGTCTCACGCGCTCTCTCTCGCAGTCTCTCTCGCTGTCTCTCTCGCTGTCTCTCTCGCTGTGTCCCTCACTGTGGCCCTCGCTGTGTCCCTCGCTGTCTCTCTCGCAGTCTCCCTCGCTGTCTCCCTCGCTGTCTCCCTCGCTGTCTCCCTCGCAGTCTCCCTCGCAGTCTCTCTCGCTGTCTCCCTCGCTGTCTCCCTCGTCGTCTCCCTCGCCGGCTCCCTTGCAGTCACTCTCTCTGTATCCCCGGCTGTCTCTCTCGCTATCTCCATAGCAGTATCTCTCACTGTCTCCCTCGCTGTCTCTGTCTCTGTCGCTGTCTCTGTCGCTGTCTCTGTCGCTGTCTCTGTCGCTGTCTCTGTCGCTGTCTCCCTCGCTGTCTCCCTCGTCGTCTCACTCGCCGTCTCCCTGGCCGTCTCCCTGGCCGTCTCCCTGGCCGTCTCCCTGGCCGTCTCCCTGGCCGTCTCCCTCGCAGTCTCTCTCGCAGTCTCTCTCGCAGTCTCTCTCGCTGTCTCTCTCAATGTACTCTCGCTGTCTCCCTCGCTGTCTCACTCGCTCTATCCCTCGCTGTATCTCTCGCAGTCTCTCTCACAGTCTCTCTCGCTGTCTCTCTCGCTGTCTCCCTCGCAGTCTCTCTCGCTCTCTCCCTCACTGTCTCTCTCGCCGTCTCTCTCGCCGTCTCTCTCGCCGTCTCTCTCTCCATCTCTCTCTCCATCTCTCTCGCCATCTCTCTCGCAGTCTCCCTCGCTGTCTCCCTCGCAGTCTCTCTCGCAGTCTCTCTCGCAGTCTCCCTCGCAGTCTCCCTCGCAGCCTCTCTCGCAGTCTCTCTCGCAGTCTCTCTCGCAGTCTCCCTCGCTGTCTCCCTCCCAGTCTCTCTCGCAGTCTCTCTCGCAGTCTCTCTCGCTATCCCTCTCGCAGTCTCTCTCGCAGTCCCTCTCGCTGTCTCTCTCGCTGTCTCTCTCGCTGTCTCCCTCGCTGTCGCCCTCGCAGTCTCTCTTGCAGTCTCTCTCGCTGTCTCCCTCGCTGTCTCCCTCGCTGTCTCCCTCGCTGTCTCCCTCGCTGTCTGCCTCGCTGTCTCCCTCGCTGTCTCCCTCGCTGTCTCCCTCGCTGTCTCCCTCGCTGTCTCCCTCGCTGTGTCCCTCGCTCTCTCCCTCGCAGTCTCCCTCGCTGTCTCCCTTGCTGTCTCCCTCGCCGTCTCTCTCGCAGTCTCTCTTGCTGTCTTCCTCGCAGTTTCTCTCGCTGTCTCCCTCGCTGTCTCCCTCGCTGTCTCCCTCGCTGTCTCCCTCGCTGTCTCCCTCGCTGTCTCCCTCGCTATCTCCCTCGCTGCCTCCCTCGCTGTCTCCCTAGCAGTCGCTCTCGCAGTCTCTCTCGCAGTCTCCCTCGCTGTCTCCCTCGCTGTCTCCCTCGCTGTCTCCCTCGCTGTCTCCCTCGCTGCCTCCCTCGCAGTCTCTCTCGCTGTCTCTCTCGCTCTCTCTCTCGCCGTCTCCCTCGCAGTCTCTCTCGCAGTGTCTCTCGCTGTATCCCTCGCTGTCTCTCTCGCTATGTCCCTAGCAGTTTCTCTCGCAGTTTCTCTCGCTTTCTCCCTCGCAGTCTCTCTCGCTGTCTCCCTCGCAGTCTCTCTCGCTGTCTCCCTCGCAGTCTCTCTCGCAGTCTCTCTCGCAGTCTCTCTCGCAGTCTCTCTCGCAGTCTCTCTCGCAGTCTCTCTCGCAGTCTCTCTCGCTGTCTCCCTCGCTGTCTCCCTCGCTGTCTCCCTCGCAGTCTCTCTCGCAGTCTCTCTCGCAGTCTCTCTCGCTGTCTCCCTCGCAGTCTCTATCGCTGTCTCCCTCGCAGTCTCTCTCGCAGTCTCTCTCGCTTTCTCCCTCGCTCTGTCCCTCGCAGACTCTCTCGCTGTCTCCCTCGCAGTCTCCCTCGCAGTCTCCCTCGCAGTCTCCCTCGCAGTCTCCCTCGCTGTCTCCCTCGCTGTCTCCCTCGCAGTCTCTCTCGCTCTCTCCCTCGCTGTCTCTCTCGCCGTCTCTCTCGCCGTCTCTCTCGCCGTCTCTCTCGCCGTCTCTCTCTCCATCTCTCTCTCCATCTCTCTCGCCATCTCTCTCGCAGTCTCCCTCGCTGTCTCCCTCGCAGTCTCTCTCGCAGTCTCCCTCGCAGTCTCCCTCGCAGTCTCTCTCGCAGTCTCTCTCGCAGTCTCCCTCGCTGTCTCCCTCGCTGTCTCCCTCCCAGTCTCTCTCGCAGTCTCTCTCGCAGTCTCTCTCGCTGTCTCTCTCGCAGTCTCTCTCGCAGTCTCCTTTGCAGTCTCTCTCGCTGTCTCTCTCGCTGTCTCTCTCGCAGTCTCTCTCGCAGTCTCTATCGCAGTCTCTCTCGCTGTCTCCCTCGATTTCTCCCTCGCTGTCTCTCTCTCTGTCTCTCTCGCTGTCTCTCTCGCTGTCTCTCTCGCTGTCTCCCTCGCAGTCTCTCTTGCAGTCTCTCTCGCTGTCTTCCTCGCTGTCTCCCTCGCTGTCTCCCTCGCTGTCTCCCTCGCAGTTTCTCTCGCTTTCTCCCTCGCAGTCTCTCTCGCAGTCTCCCTCGCAGTCTCTCTCGCAGTCTCTCTCGCAGTCTCTCTCGCAGTCTCTCTCGCAGTCTCTCTCGCAGTCTCTCTCGCAGTCTCTCTCGCAGTCTCTCTCGCTGTCTCCCTCGCTGTCTCCCTCACAGTCTCCCTCGCTGTCTCCCTCGCAGTCTCTCTCACAGTCTCTCTCGCAGTCTCCCTCGCTGTCTCTATCGCTGTCTCCCTCGCAGTCTCTCTCGCAGTCTCTCTCGCTTTCTCCCTCGCTCTGTCCCTCGCAGACTCTCTCGCTGTCTCCCTCGCAGTCTCCCTCGCTGTCTCCCTCGCTGTCTCTCTCGCTGTCTCTCTCGCTGTCTCCCTCGCAGTCTCTCTTGCAGTCTCCCTCGCTGTCTCCCTCGCTGTCTCCCTCGCTGTCTCCCTCGCTGTCTCCCTCGCTGTCTCCCTCGCTGTGTCCCTCGCTCTCTCCCTCGCAGTCTCCCTCGCTGTCTCTTTCGCTGTCTTCCTCGCAGTTTCTCTCGCTGTCTCCCTCGCTGTCTCCCTCGCTGTCTCCCTCGCTGTCTCCCTCGCTGTCTCCCTCGCTGTCTCCCTCGCTGTCTCTCTCGCTGCCTCCCTCGCTGTCTCCCTCGCAGTCGCTCTCGCAGTCTCTCTCGCAGTCTCCCTCGCTGTCTCCCTCGCTGTCTCCCTCGCTGTCTCTCTCGCTGTCCCTCTCGCAGTCTCTCTCGCAGTCCCTCTCGCAGTCTCTCTCGCTGTCTCTCTCGCTGTCTCCCTCGCAGTCTCTCTTGCAGTCTCTCTCGCAGTCTCCCTCGCTGTCTCCCTCGCTGTCTCCCTCGCTGCCTCCCTCGCAGTCTCTCTCGAAGTCTCTCTCGCTGTCTCCCTCGCTGTCTCTCTCGCTCTCTCTCTCGCCGTCTCCCTCGCAGTCTCTCTCGCAGTGTCTCTCGCTGTATCCCTCGCTGTCTCTCTCGCTATTTCCCTAGCAGTCTCTCTCGCAGTTTCTCTCGCTGTCTCCCTCGCAGTCTCTCTCGCAGTCTCTCTCGCTGTCTCTCTCGCAGTCTCTCTCGCTGTCTCCCTCGCAGTCTCCCTCGCAGTCTCTATCGCTGTCTCCCTCGCAGTCTCTCTCGCAGTCTCTCTCGCTTTCTCCCTCGCTCTGTCCCTCGCAGACTCTCTCGCAGACTCTCTCGCTGTCTCCCTCGCTGTCTCCCTCGCTGTCTCCCTCGCAGTCTCCCTCGCTGTCTCCCTCGCTGTCTCCCTCGCTGTCTCCCTCGCTGTCTCCCTCGCTGTCTCCCTCGCTGTCTCCCTCGCAGTCTCTCTCGCAGTCTCCCTCGCTGTCTCCCTCGTTGTCTCCCTCGCTGTCTCCCTCGCTGTCTCCCTCGCTGTCTCCCTCGCTCTCTCCCTCGCTCTCTCCCTCGCTCTCTCCCTCGCAGTCTCTCTCGCTGTCTTCCTCGCAGTTTCTCTCGCTGTCTCCCTCGCTGTCTCCCTCGCTGTCTCCCTCGCTGCCTCCCTCGCTGTCTCCCTCGCTGTCTCCCTCGCAGTAGCTCTCGCAGTCTCTCTCGCAGTCTCTCTCGCAGTCTCCCTCGCTGTCTCCCTCGCTGTCTCCCTCGCTGTCTCCCTCGCTGTCTCCCTCGCTGCCTCCCTCGCTGCCTCCCTCGCAGTCTCTCTCGAAGTCTCTCTCGCTGTCTCTCTCGCTGTCTCTCTCGCTGTCTCCCTCGCTGTCTCCCTCGCTGTCTCCCTCGCTGTCTCTCTCGCTCTCTCTCTCGCCGTCTCCCTCGCAGTCTCCCTCGCAGTCTCTCTCGCCGTATCCCTCGCTGTCTCTCTCGCTATTTCCCTAGCAGTCTCTCTCGCAGTTTCTCTCGCTGTCTCCCTCGCAGTCTCTCTCGCTGTCTCCCTCGCAGTCTCTCTCGCAGTCTCTCTCGCAGTCTCTCTCGCTGTCTCCCTCACTGTCTCCCTCACTGTCTCCCTCACTGTCTCCCTCACTGTCTCCCTCACTGTC
The DNA here is from genome assembly GCF_036365525.1 of Heterodontus francisci. NCBI lineage: Eukaryota > Metazoa > Chordata > Chondrichthyes > Heterodontiformes > Heterodontidae > Heterodontus > Heterodontus francisci. Next base: position 1,426,220 of record NW_027141323.1, read on the forward strand.
TCTCTCGCTGTCTCCCTCGCAGTCTCTCTCGCAGTCTCTCTCGCAGTCTCTCTCGCTGTCTCCCTCGCAGTCTCTCTCGCAGTCTCTCTCGCTTTCTCCCTCGCTCTCTCCCTCGCAGACTCTCTCGCTGTCTCCCTCGCAGTCTCCCTCGCTGTCTCCCTCGCTGTCTCTCTCGCTGTCTCTCTCAGTCTCTCCGTCGCTGTCTCCCTCGCTGTCTCCCTCGCAGTCTCCCTCGAAGTCTCCCTCGAAGTCACCCTGGATGTCTCTCTCGCAGTCTCTCTCGCATTCTCTTTCGCTGTCTCTCTCGATGTCTCTCTCGTTGTCTCCCTCGCTGTCTCCCTCTCAGTCCCTATCTCAGTCTCGCTCTCAGTCTCTCTCGCATTCTCTCTCGCTGTCTCCCTCGCACTCTCTGGCTTTCTCTCTCGCAGTCCCTCTCACTGTCTCTCTCGCAGTCTCTCTCGCAGTCTCTCTCGCAGTCTCTCTCGCAGTCTCTCTCGCTGTCTCCCTCGCTGTCTCCCTCGCAGTCTCCCTCGCAGTCTCCCTCGCAGTCTCCCTCGCAGTCTCTCTCCCAGTCGCTCTCACTTTCTCCCTCGCTGTCTCTCTCGCAGTCCTTCTCGCAGTCCTTCTCGCAGTCCCTCTCGCTGTCTCCCTCGCTGTCTCCCATGCTGTCTCCCTCGCAGTCTCCCTCGCAGTCTCCCTCGCAGTCTCCCTCGCAGTCTCCCTCGCAGTCTCCCTCGCAGTCTCTCTCGCTGTCTCTCTCGCTGTCTCCCTCGCTGTCTCTCTCGCTGTCTCTCTCGCTGTCTCCCTCGCAGTCTCTCTCGCAGTCTCTCTCGCTGTCTCCCTCGCTGTCTCCCTCGCTGTCTCCCTCGCTGTCTCCCTCGCTCTCTCCCTCGCAGTCTCCCTCGCCGTCTCCCTCGCCGTCTCTCTCGCAGTCTCTCTCGCTGTCGTCCTCGCAGTTTCTCTCGCTGTCTCCCTCGCTGTCTCCCTCGCTGCCTCCCGAGCAGTCGCTCTCGCAGTCGCTCTCGCAGTCTCTCTCACTGTCTCCCTCGCTGTTTCCCTCGCTGTCTCCCTCGCTGTCTCCCTCGCTGCCTCCCTAGCAGTCGCTCTCGCAGTCACTCTCGCTGTCTTCCTCGCTGTGTCCCTCGCAGTCTCTCTCGTAGTCTCTCTCACAGTCTCTCTCGCAGTCTTCCTCGCAGTTTCTCTCGCTGTCTCCCTCGCTGCCTCCCACGCTGTCTCCCTCGCTGTCTCACGCGATCTCTCTCGCATTCTCTCTCGTTATCTCCCTTGCAGTCTCTCTCGCTGTGTCCCTCGCAGTCTCTCTCGCAGGCTTTATTGCTGTCTCTGTCGCTGTCTCTGTCGCTGTCTCCCTCGCTGTCTCCCTCGCTGTCTCCCTCGCTGTCTCCCTCGCAGTCTCTCTCGAAGTCTCTCTCGCTGTCTACCTCGCTGTCTCCCTCGCTGTCTCTCTCGCTCTCTCTCTCGCCGTCTCCCTCGCTGTCTGAATCGCTGTCTCCCTCGCATTCTCTCTCGCAGTGTCTCTCGCTGTCTCCCTCGCAGTCTCCCTCGCAGTCTCTCTCGCTGTCTCCCTCACAGTCTCTCTCGCTCTCTCCCTCGCTGTCTCCCTCGCTGTCTCATGCGCTCTCTCTCGCAGTCTCTCTCGCTGTCTCCCTCGCTGTCTCCCTCGCTGTCTCCCTCGCCGTCTCCCTCGCCGTCTCCCTCGCCGTCTCCCTCGCCGTCTCCCTTGCAGTCACTCTCTCTGTATGCCCGGCTGTCTCTCTCGCTGTCTCCATAGCAGTCTCTCTCACTGTCTCTGTCGCTGTCTCTGTCGCTGTCTCTGTCGCTGTCTCCCTCGCTGTCTCCCTCGCTGTCTCCCTCGCTGTCTCCCTCGCTGTCTCCCTCGCCGTCTCCCTCGTCGTCTCCCTCGTCGTCTCCCTCGTCGTCTCCCTCGTCGTCTCCCTCGTCGTCTCCCTCGTCGTCTCCCTGGCCGTCTCCCTGGCCGTCTCCCTGGCCGTCTCCCTGGCCCTCTCCCTGGCCGTCTCCCTGGACGTCTCCCTGGCCGTCTCCCTGGCCGTCTCCCTCGCCGTCTCCCTGGCCGTCTCCCTCGCAGTCTCTCTCGCAGTCTCTCTCGCTGTCTCTCTCCATGTACTCTCGCTGTCTCCCTCGCTGTATCTCTCGCAGTCTCTCTCGCAGTCTCTCTCGCAGTCTCTCTCGCTGTCTCTCTCGCAGGCTCCCTCGCAGGCTCCCTCGCAGTCTCGCTCGCAGTCACTCTCGCAGTCTCTCTCGCAGTCTCTCTCGCAGTCTCCCTCGCAGTCTCCCTCGCAGTCTCTTACGCTGTCTCCCTCGCTGTTTCCCTCACAGTCTCTCTCGCTGTCTCCCTCGCAGTCTCTCTCGAAGTCGCTCTCGCTTTCTCCCTCGCTGTCTCTCTCGCAGTCCTTCTCGCAGTCTCTCTCGCTGTCTCCAGCGCTGTCTCCCTCGCTGTCTCCCTCGCTGTCTCCCACGCAGTCTCTCTCGCTGTCTCTCTCGCTGTCTCCATCGCTGTCTCTCTCGCTGTCTCTCTCGCTGTCTCTCTCGCTGTCTCTCTCGCTGTCTCTCTCGCTGTCTCTCTCGCTGCCTCTCTCGCTGCCTCTCTCGCTGTCTCCCTTGCAGTCTCTCTTGCAGTCTCTCTCGCTGTCTCCCTCGCTGTCTCCCTCGCTGTCTCCCTCGCTGTGTCTCTTGCTCTCTCCCTCGCTGTCTCCCTCGCTGTCTCATGCGCTCTCTCTCGCTGTCTCCCTCGCTGTCTCCCTCGCTGTGTCCCTCGCTGTGTCCCTCGCAGTCTCCCTCGCCGTATCCCTTGCAGTCACTCTCTCTGTATCCCCGGCTGTCTCTTTCGCTATCTCCATAGCAGTCTCTCTCACTGTCTCCCTCGCTGTCTCCCTCACTGTGTCCCTCGCTCTCTCCCTCGCAGTCTCCCTCGCAGTCTCTCTCGCAGTCTCTCTCGCAGTCTCACTCGCTGTCTCTCTCGCAGTCTCACTCGCTGTCTCTCTCAATGTACTCTCGCTGTCTCCCTCGCTGTCTCACTCGCTCTATCCCTCGCTGTATCTCTCGCAGTCTCTCTCACAGTCTCTCTCGCTGTCTCTCTCGCTGTCTCCCTCGCAGTCTCTCTCGCTGTCTCTCTCGCTCTCTCCCTCACTGTCTCTCTCGCCGTCTCTCTCGCCGTCTCTCTCTCCATCTCTCTCGCCATCTCTCTCGCAGTCTCCCTCGCTGTCTCCCTCGCAGTCTCCCTCGCAGTCTCCCTCGCAGTCTCCCTCGCAGTCTCCCTCGCAGTCTCTCTCGCAGTCTCTCTCGCTGTCCCTCTCGCAGTCTCTCTCGCTGTCCCTCTCGCAGTCTCTCTCGCTGTCTCTCTCGCAGTCTCTCTCGCAGTCTCCTTTGCAGTCTCTCTCGCTGTCTCTCTCGCTGTCTCCCACGCTGTCTCCCTCGCAGTCTCCCTCGCAGTCTCTCTCGCAGTCTCTCTCGCTGTCTCTCTCGATGTACTCTCGCTGTCTCCCTCGCTGTCTCACTCGCTCTATCCCTCGCTGTATCTCTCGCAGTCTCTCTCGCAGTCTCTCTCGCAGTCTCTCTCGCTGTCTCTCTCGCAGTCTCTCTCGCAGTCTCTCTCGCTGTCTCTCTCGCAGGCTCCCTCGCAGTCTCTCTCGCAGTCACTCTCGCAGTCTCTCTCGCAGTCTCCCTCGCAGTCTCCCTCGCAGTCTCTCTCGCTGTCTCCCTCGCTGTTTCCCTCACAGTCTCTCTCGCTGTCTCCCTCGCAGTCTCTCTCGAAGTCGCTCTCGCTTTCTCCCTCGCTGTCTCTCTCGCAGTCCTTCTCGCAGTCCTTCTCACAGTCCTTCTCGCAGTCTCTCTCGCTGCCTCTCTCGCTGTCTCTCTCGCTGTCTCTCTCGCAGTCTCTCTCGCTGTCTCTCTCGCTGTCTCCCTCGCTGTCTCCCTCGCTGTCTCCCTCGCTGTCTCCCTCGCTGTCTCCCTCGCTGTGTCTCTCGCTCTCTCCCTCGCTGTCTCCCTCGCTGTCTCATGCGCTCTCTCTCGCAGTCTCTCTCGCTGTCTCCCTCACTGTGTCCCTCGCTGTGTCCCTCGCTGTCTCCCTCGCAGTCTCCCTCGCTGTCTCCCTCGCTGTCTCCCTCGCCGTCTCCCTTGCAGTCACTCTTTCTGTATCCCGGGCTGTCTCTTACGCTATCTCCATAGCAGTCTCTCTCACTGTCTCTGTCGCTGTCTCTGTCGCTGTCTCCCTCGCAGTCTCTCTCGAAGTCGCTCTCGCTTTCTCCCTCGCTGTCTCTCTCGCAGTCCTTCTCGCAGTCTCTCTCGCTGTCTCCAGCGCTGTCTCCCTCGCTGTCTCCCTCGCTGTCTCCCACGCAGTCTCTCTCGCTGTCTCTCTCGCTGTCTCCATCGCTGTCTCTCTCGCTGTCTCTCTCGCTGTCTCTCTCGCTGTCTCTCTCGCTGTCTCTCTCGCTGTCTCTCTCGCTGCCTCTCTCGCTGCCTCTCTCGCTGTCTCCCTTGCAGTCTCTCTTGCAGTCTCTCTCGCTGTCTCCCTCGCTGTCTCCCTCGCTGTCTCCCTCGCTGTGTCTCTTGCTCTCTCCCTCGCTGTCTCCCTCGCTGTCTCATGCGCTCTCTCTCGCTGTCTCCCTCGCTGTCTCCCTCGCTGTGTCCCTCGCTGTGTCCCTCGCAGTCTCCCTCGCCGTATCCCTTGCAGTCACTCTCTCTGTATCCCCGGCTGTCTCTTTCGCTATCTCCATAGCAGTCTCTCTCACTGTCTCCCTCGCTGTCTCCCTCACTGTGTCCCTCGCTCTCTCCCTCGCAGTCTCCCTCGCAGTCTCTCTCGCAGTCTCTCTCGCAGTCTCACTCGCTGTCTCTCTCGCAGTCTCACTCGCTGTCTCTCTCAATGTACTCTCGCTGTCTCCCTCGCTGTCTCACTCGCTCTATCCCTCGCTGTATCTCTCGCAGTCTCTCTCACAGTCTCTCTCGCTGTCTCTCTCGCTGTCTCCCTCGCAGTCTCTCTCGCTGTCTCTCTCGCTCTCTCCCTCACTGTCTCTCTCGCCGTCTCTCTCGCCGTCTCTCTCTCCATCTCTCTCGCCATCTCTCTCGCAGTCTCCCTCGCTGTCTCCCTCGCAGTCTCCCTCGCAGTCTCCCTCGCAGTCTCCCTCGCAGTCTCCCTCGCAGTCTCTCTCGCAGTCTCTCTCGCTGTCCCTCTCGCAGTCTCTCTCGCTGTCCCTCTCGCAGTCTCTCTCGCTGTCTCTCTCGCAGTCTCTCTCGCAGTCTCCTTTGCAGTCTCTCTCGCTGTCTCTCTCGCTGTCTCCCACGCTGTCTCCCTCGCAGTCTCCCTCGCAGTCTCTCTCGCAGTCTCTCTCGCTGTCTCTCTCGATGTACTCTCGCTGTCTCCCTCGCTGTCTCACTCGCTCTATCCCTCGCTGTATCTCTCGCAGTCTCTCTCGCAGTCTCTCTCGCAGTCTCTCTCGCTGTCTCTCTCGCAGTCTCTCTCGCAGTCTCTCTCGCTGTCTCTCTCGCAGGCTCCCTCGCAGTCTCTCTCGCAGTCACTCTCGCAGTCTCTCTCGCAGTCTCCCTCGCAGTCTCCCTCGCAGTCTCTCTCGCTGTCTCCCTCGCTGTTTCCCTCACAGTCTCTCTCGCTGTCTCCCTCGCAGTCTCTCTCGAAGTCGCTCTCGCTTTCTCCCTCGCTGTCTCTCTCGCAGTCCTTCTCGCAGTCCTTCTCACAGTCCTTCTCGCAGTCTCTCTCGCTGCCTCTCTCGCTGTCTCTCTCGCTGTCTCTCTCGCAGTCTCTCTCGCTGTCTCTCTCGCTGTCTCCCTCGCTGTCTCCCTCGCTGTCTCCCTCGCTGTCTCCCTCGCTGTCTCCCTCGCTGTGTCTCTCGCTCTCTCCCTCGCTGTCTCCCTCGCTGTCTCATGCGCTCTCTCTCGCAGTCTCTCTCGCTGTCTCCCTCACTGTGTCCCTCGCTGTGTCCCTCGCTGTCTCCCTCGCAGTCTCCCTCGCTGTCTCCCTCGCTGTCTCCCTCGCCGTCTCCCTTGCAGTCACTCTTTCTGTATCCCGGGCTGTCTCTTACGCTATCTCCATAGCAGTCTCTCTCACTGTCTCTGTCGCTGTCTCTGTCGCTGTCTCTGTCGCTGTCTCCCTCGCTGTCTCCCTCGCCGTCTCCCTCGCCGTCTCCCTCGCCGTCTCCCTCGCCGTCTCCCTCGCCGTCTCCCTCGCCGTCTCTCTCGCTGTCTCTCTCAATGTACTCTCGCTGTCTCCCTCGCTGTCTCACTCGCTCTATCCCTCGCTGTATCTCTCGCAGTCTCTCTCACAGTCTCTCTCGCTGTCTCTCTCGCTGTCTCCCTCGCAGTCTCTCTCGCTCTCTCCCTCACTGTCTCTCTCGCAGTCTCTCTCGCCGTCTCTCTCGCCATCTCTCTCGCAGTCTCCCTCGCTGTCTCCCTCGCTGTCTCCCTCGCTGTCTCCCTCGCTGTCTCCCTCGCTGTCTCCCTCGCTGTCTCCCTCGCAGTCTCCCTCGCAGTCTCCCTCGCAGTCTCTCTCGCAGTCTCTCTCGCAGTCTCTCTCGCAGTCTCTCTCGCTGTCCCTCTCGCTGTCCCTCTCGCAGTCTCTCTCGCTGTCTCCCTCGCAGTCTCTCTCGCAGTCTCCTTTGCAGTCTCTCTCGCTGTCTCTCTCGCTGTCTCTCTCGCTGTCTCTCTCGCTGTCTCTCTCGCTGTCTCTCTCGCAGTCTCCCTCGCAGTCTGCCTCGCAGTCTCTCTCGCAGTCTCTTCCGCTGTCTCCCTCACAGTCTCTTTCGCAGTCTCCCTCGCAGTCTCCCTCGCAGTCTCCCTCGCAGTCTCCCTCGCAGTCTCCCTCGCAGTCTCTCTCGCAGTCGCTCTCACTTTCTCCCTCGCTGTCTCTCTCGCTGTCTCTCTCGCAGTCCTTCTCGCAGTCCTTCTCGCAGTCTCTCTCGCTGTCTCCCTCGCTGTCTCCCTCGCTGTCTCCCTCACAGTCTCTCTCGCTGTCTCCCTCGCAGTCTCTCTCGCTGTCTCCCTCGCTGTCTCCCTCGCTGTCTCCCTCACTGTCTCCCTCGCTGTCTCCCTCGCTGTCTCCCTCACTGTGTCCCTCGCTCTCTCCCTCGCTCTCTCCCTCGCAGTCTCCCTCGCAGTCTCCCTCGCAGTCTCCCTCGCCGTCTCCCTCGCCGTCTCTCTCGCAGTCTCTCTCGCCGTCTTCCTCGCAGTTTCTCTCGCTGTCTCCCTCGCTGTCTCCCTCGCTGCCTCCCTCGCTGTCTCCCTAGCAGTCGCTCTCGCAGTCGCTCTCGCAGTCTCTCTCGCTGTCTCCCTCGCTGTCTCCCTCGCTGCCTCCCTCGCTGTCTCCCTAGCAGTCGCTCTCGCAGTCTCTCTCGCAGTCTTCCTCGCTGTGTCCCTCGCAGTCTCTCTCGCAGTCTCTCTCGCAGTCTCTCTCGCAGTCTCTCTCGCAGTCTCTCTCGCAGTCTCCCTCGCAGTCTCTCTCACTGTCTCTCTCGCTGTCTCTCTCGCTGTCTCCCTCGCTGTCTCCCTCGCTGTCTCCCTCGCTGTCTCCCTCGCTGTCTCCCACGCTGTCTCCCTCGCAGTCTCTCTCGCAGTCTCCTTTGCAGTCTCTCTCGCTGTCTCTCTCGCTGTCTCCCACGCTGTCTCCCTCGCAGTCTCCCTCGCAGTCTCCCTCGCAGTCTCTCTCGCAGTCTCTCTCGCTGTCTCTCTCGATGTACTCTCGCTGTCTCCCTCGCTGTCTCACTCGCTCTATCCCTCGCTGTATCTCTCGCAGTCTCTCTCGCAGTCTCTCTCGCTGTCTCTCTCGCAGTCTCTCTCGCAGTCTCTCTCGCTGTCTCTCTCGCAGGCTCCCTCGCAGTCTCTCTCGCAGTCACTCTCGCAGTCACTCTCGCAGTCTCTCTCGCAGTCTCCCTCGCAGTCTCCCTCGCAGTCTCTCTCGCTGTCTCCCTCGCTGTTTCCCTCACAGTCTCTCTCGCTGTCTCCCTCGCAGTCTCTCTCGAAGTCGCTCTCGCTTTCTCCCTCGCTGTCTCTCTCGCAGTCCTTCTCTCAGTCCTTCTCGCAGTCTCTCTCGTTGCCTCTCTTGCTGTCTCTCTCGCTGTCTCTCTCGCTGTCTCTCTCGCAGTCTCTCTCGCTGTCTCTCTCGCTGTCTCCCTCGCTGTCTCCCTCGCTGTCTCCCTCGCTGTCTCCCTCGCTGTCTCCCTCGCTGTCTCCCTCGCTGTGTCTCTCGCTCTCTCCCTCGCTGTCTCCCTCGCTGTCTCATGCGCTCTCTCTCGCAGTCTCTCTCGCTGTCTCCCTCACTGTGTCCCTCGCTGTGTCCCTCGCTGTCTCCCTCGCAGTCTCCCTCGCTGTCTCCCTCGCTGTCTCCCTCGCCGTCTCCCTTGCAGTCACTCTCTCTGTATCCCGGGCTGTCTCTTACGCTATCTCCATAGCAGTCTCTCTCACTGTCTCTGTCGCTGTCTCTGTCGCTGTCTCTGTCGCTGTCTCCCTCGCTGTCTCCCTCGCCGTCTCCCTCGCCGTCTCCCTCGCCGTCTCCCTCGCCGTCTCCCTCGCCGTCTCCCTCGCCGTCTCCCTCGCCGTCTCCCTCGCCGTCTCTCTCGCTGTCTCTCTCAATGTACTCTCGCTGTCTCCCTCGCTGTCTCACTCGCTCTATCCCTCGCTGTATCTCTCGCAGTTTCTCTCACAGTCTCTCTCGCTGTCTCTCTCGCTGTCTCCCTCGCAGTCTCTCTCGCTCTCTCCCTCACTGTCTCTCTCGCAGTCTCTCTCGCCGTCTCTCTCGCCGTCTCTCTCGCCATCTCTCTCGCAGTCTCCCTCGCTGTCTCCCTCGCTGTCTCCCTCGCAGTCTCCCTCGCAGTCTCCCTCGCATTCTCTCTCGCAGTCTCTCTCGCAGTCTCTCTCGCAGTCTCTCTCGCAGTCTCTCTCGCAGTCTCTCTCGCTGTCTCCCTCGCAGTCTCCCTCGCATTCTCTCTCGCAGTCTCTCTCGCAGTCTCTCTCGCAGTCTCTCTCGCTGTCTCCCTCGCAGTCTCTCTCGCAGTTTCCTTTGCAGTCTCTCTCGCTGTCTCTCTCGCTGTCTCTCTCGCTGTCTCTCTCGCTGTCTCTCTCGCTGTCTCTCTCGCAGTCTCCCTCGCAGTCTGCCTCGCAGTCTGCCTCGCAGTCTCCCTCGCAGTCTCTTCCGCTGTCTCCCTCGCTGTTTGCCTCACAGTCTCTTTCGCAGTCTCCCTCACAGTCTCCCTCGCAGTCTCCCTCGCAGTCTCTCTCGCAGTCGCTCTCACTTTCTCCCTCGCTGTCTCTCTCGCTGTCTCTCTCGCTGTCTCTCTCGCAGTCCTTCTCGCAGTCCTTCTCGCAGTCTCTCTCGCTGTCTCTCTCGCTGTCTCCCTCGCTGTCTCCCTCGCTGTCTCCCTCGCTGTCTCCCTCACAGTCTCTCTCGCTTTCTCCCTCGCTGTCTCCCTCGCAGTCTCTCTCGCTATCTCCCTCGCTGTCTCCCTCACTGTCTCCCTCGCTGTCTCCCTCGCTGTCTCCCTCACTGTGTCCCTCGCTCTCTCCCTCGCAGTCTCCCTCGCAGTCTCCCTCACCGTCTCCCTCGCCGTCTCTCTCGCAGTCTCTCTCGCCGTCTTCCTCGCAGTTTCTCTCGCTGTCTCCCTCGCTGTCTCCCTCGCTGTCTCTCTCGCTGTCTCCCTCGCAGTCTCTCTCGCTGTCTCCCTCGCAGTCTCTCTCGCAGTCTCTCTCGCTGTCTCCCTCGCTGTCTCCCTCGCTGTCTCCCTCGCTGTCTCCCTCGCTGTCTCCCTCACTGTGTTCCTCACTGTGTCCCTCGCTCTCTCCCTCGCTCTCTCCCTCGCAGTCTCCCTCGCCGTCTCCCTCGCCGTCTCCCTCGCCGTCTCCCTCGCCGTCTCTCTCGCAGTCTCTCTCGCTGTCTTCCTCGCAGTTTCTCTCACTGTCTCCCTCGCTGTCTCCCTCGCTGCCTCCCTCGCTGTCTCCCTAGCAGTCGCTCTCGCAGTCTCTCTCGCAGTCTCTCTCGCTGTCTCCCTCACTGTCTCCCTCGCTGTCTCCCTCGCTGTCTCCCTCGCTGTCTCCCTCGCTGCCTCCCTCGCTGGCTCCCTACCAGTCTCTCTCGCAGTCTCTCTCGCTGTCTCTCTCGCTGTCTCTCTCGCTGTCTCTCTCGCTGTCTCTCTCGCAGTCTTCCTTGCAGTTTCTCTCGCTGTCTCCCTCGCTGCCTCCCACGCTGTCTCCCTCGCTGTCTCACGCGATCTCTCTCGCATTCTCTCTCGTTGTCTCCCTTGCAGTCTCTCTCGCTGTGTCCCTCGCAGTCTCTCTCGCAGTCTCTCTCGCAGTCTCTGTTGCTGTCTCTGTCTCCCTCGCTGTCTCCCTCGCTGTCTCCCTCGATGTCTCCCTCGCTGTCTCCCTCGCTGTCTCCCTCGCTGTCTAACTCGCTGTCTCCCTCGCTGCCTCCCTCGCTGTCTCCCTCGCTGCCTCCCTCGCAGTTTCTCTCGAAGTCTCTCTCGCTGTCTACCTCGCCGTCTTAATCGCTGTCTCCCTCGCATTCTCTCTCGCTGTCTCCCTCGCAGTCTCCCTCGCAGTCTCTCTCGCTGTCTCCCACACAGTCTCTCTCGCTGTCTCCCTCGCAGTCTCTCTCGAAGTCGCTCTCTCTTTCTCCCTCGCTGTCTCTCTCGCTGTCTCTCTCGCAGTCCTTCTCGCAGTCCTTCTCGCAGTCTCTCTCGCTGTCTCCAGCGCTGTCTCCCTCGCTGTCTCCCTCGCTGTCTCCCTCGCTGTCTCCCTCGCTGTCTCCCTCGCTGTCTCCCTCGCTGTCTCCCTCGCTGTCTCCCACGCAGTCTCTCTCGCTGTCTCTCTCGCTGTCTCCATGGCTTTCTCCCTCGCTGTCTCTCTCGCTGTCTCTCTCGCTGTCTCTATCGCTGTCTCTCTCGCTGTCTCTCTCGCTGTCTCTCTCGCTGTCTCTCTCGCTGTCTCTCTCGCTGTCTCTCTCGCTGTCTCCCTCGCTGTCTCCCTCGCTGTCTCTCTTGCAGTCTCTCTCGCTGTCTCCCTCGCTGTGTCTCTCGCTCTCTCCCTCGCTGTCTCCCTCGCTGTCTCACGCGCTCTCTCTCGCAGTCTCTCTCGCTGTCTCTCTCGCTGTCTCTCTCGCTGTGTCCCTCACTGTGGCCCTCGCTGTGTCCCTCGCTGTCTCTCTCGCAGTCTCCCTCGCTGTCTCCCTCGCTGTCTCCCTCGCTGTCTCCCTCGCAGTCTCCCTCGCAGTCTCTCTCGCTGTCTCCCTCGCTGTCTCCCTCGTCGTCTCCCTCGCCGGCTCCCTTGCAGTCACTCTCTCTGTATCCCCGGCTGTCTCTCTCGCTATCTCCATAGCAGTATCTCTCACTGTCTCCCTCGCTGTCTCTGTCTCTGTCGCTGTCTCTGTCGCTGTCTCTGTCGCTGTCTCTGTCGCTGTCTCTGTCGCTGTCTCCCTCGCTGTCTCCCTCGTCGTCTCACTCGCCGTCTCCCTGGCCGTCTCCCTGGCCGTCTCCCTGGCCGTCTCCCTGGCCGTCTCCCTGGCCGTCTCCCTGGCCGTCTCCCTCGCAGTCTCTCTCGCAGTCTCTCTCGCAGTCTCTCTCGCTGTCTCTCTCAATGTACTCTCGCTGTCTCCCTCGCTGTCTCACTCGCTCTATCCCTCGCTGTATCTCTCGCAGTCTCTCTCACAGTCTCTCTCGCTGTCTCTCTCGCTGTCTCCCTCGCAGTCTCTCTCGCTCTCTCCCTCACTGTCTCTCTCGCCGTCTCTCTCGCCGTCTCTCTCGCCGTCTCTCTCTCCATCTCTCTCTCCATCTCTCTCGCCATCTCTCTCGCAGTCTCCCTCGCTGTCTCCCTCGCAGTCTCTCTCGCAGTCTCTCTCGCAGTCTCCCTCGCAGTCTCCCTCGCAGCCTCTCTCGCAGTCTCTCTCGCAGTCTCTCTCGCAGTCTCCCTCGCTGTCTCCCTCCCAGTCTCTCTCGCAGTCTCTCTCGCAGTCTCTCTCGCTATCCCTCTCGCAGTCTCTCTCGCAGTCCCTCTCGCTGTCTCTCTCGCTGTCTCTCTCGCTGTCTCCCTCGCTGTCGCCCTCGCAGTCTCTCTTGCAGTCTCTCTCGCTGTCTCCCTCGCTGTCTCCCTCGCTGTCTCCCTCGCTGTCTCCCTCGCTGTCTGCCTCGCTGTCTCCCTCGCTGTCTCCCTCGCTGTCTCCCTCGCTGTCTCCCTCGCTGTCTCCCTCGCTGTCTCCCTCGCTGTGTCCCTCGCTCTCTCCCTCGCAGTCTCCCTCGCTGTCTCCCTTGCTGTCTCCCTCGCCGTCTCTCTCGCAGTCTCTCTTGCTGTCTTCCTCGCAGTTTCTCTCGCTGTCTCCCTCGCTGTCTCCCTCGCTGTCTCCCTCGCTGTCTCCCTCGCTGTCTCCCTCGCTATCTCCCTCGCTGCCTCCCTCGCTGTCTCCCTAGCAGTCGCTCTCGCAGTCTCTCTCGCAGTCTCCCTCGCTGTCTCCCTCGCTGTCTCCCTCGCTGTCTCCCTCGCTGTCTCCCTCGCTGCCTCCCTCGCAGTCTCTCTCGCTGTCTCTCTCGCTCTCTCTCTCGCCGTCTCCCTCGCAGTCTCTCTCGCAGTGTCTCTCGCTGTATCCCTCGCTGTCTCTCTCGCTATGTCCCTAGCAGTTTCTCTCGCAGTTTCTCTCGCTTTCTCCCTCGCAGTCTCTCTCGCTGTCTCCCTCGCAGTCTCTCTCGCTGTCTCCCTCGCAGTCTCTCTCGCAGTCTCTCTCGCAGTCTCTCTCGCAGTCTCTCTCGCAGTCTCTCTCGCAGTCTCTCTCGCAGTCTCTCTCGCTGTCTCCCTCGCTGTCTCCCTCGCTGTCTCCCTCGCAGTCTCTCTCGCAGTCTCTCTCGCAGTCTCTCTCGCTGTCTCCCTCGCAGTCTCTATCGCTGTCTCCCTCGCAGTCTCTCTCGCAGTCTCTCTCGCTTTCTCCCTCGCTCTGTCCCTCGCAGACTCTCTCGCTGTCTCCCTCGCAGTCTCCCTCGCAGTCTCCCTCGCAGTCTCCCTCGCTGTCTCCCTCGCTGTCTCCCTCGCAGTCTCTCTCGCTCTCTCCCTCGCTGTCTCTCTCGCCGTCTCTCTCGCCGTCTCTCTCGCCGTCTCTCTCGCCATCTCTCTCTCCATCTCTCTCTCCATCTCTCTCGCCATCTCTCTCGCAGTCTCCCTCGCTGTCTCCCTCGCAGTCTCTCTCGCAGTCTCCCTCGCAGTCTCCCTCGCAGTCTCTCTCGCAGTCTCTCTCGCAGTCTCCCTCGCTGTCTCCCTTGCTGTCTCCCTCCCAGTCTCTCTCGCAGTCTCTCTCGCAGTCTCTCTCGCTGTCTCTCTCGCAGTCTCTCTCGCAGTCTCCTTTGCAGTCTCTCTCGCTGTCTCTCTCGCTGTCTCTCTCGCAGTCTCTCTCGCAGTCTCTGTCGCAGTCTCTCTCGCTGTCTCCCTCGATTTCTCCCTCGCTGTCTCTCTCGCTGTCTCTCTCGCTGTCTCTCTCGCTGTCTCTCTCGCTGTCTCTCTCGCTGTCTCCCTCGCAGTCTCTCTTGCAGTCTCTCTCGCTGTCTTCCTCGCTGTCTCCCTCGCTGTCTCCCTCGCTGTCTCCCTCGCAGTTTCTCTCGCTTTCTCCCTCGCAGTCTCTCTCGCAGTCTCCCTCGCAGTCTCTCTCGCAGTCTCTCTCGCAGTCTCTCTCGCAGTCTCTCTCGCAGTCTCTCTCGCAGTCTCTCTCGCAGTCTCTCTCGCTGTCTCCCTCGCTGTCTCCCTCACAGTCTCCCTCGCTGTCTCCCTCGCAGTCTCTCTCACAGTCTCTCTCGCAGTCTCCCTCGCTGTCTCTATCGCTGTCTCCCTCGCAGTCTCTCTCGCAGTCTCTCTCGCTTTCTCCCTCGCTCTGTCCCTCGCAGACTCTCTCGCTGTCTCCCTCGCAGTCTCCCTCGCTGTCTCCCTCGCTGTCTCCCTCGCTGTCTCTCTCGCTGTCTCTCTCGCTGTCTCCCTCGCAGTCTCTCTTGCAGTCTCCCTCGCTGTCTCCCTCGCTGTCTCCCTCGCTGTCTCCCTCGCTGTCTCCCTCGCTGTCTCCCTCGCTGTGTCCCTCGCTCTCTCCCTCGCAGTCTCCCTCGCTGTCTCTCTCGCTGTCTTCCTCGCAGTTTCTCTCGCTGTCTCCCTCGCTGTCTCCCTCGCTGTCTCCCTCGCTGTCTCCCTCGCTGTCTCCCTCGCTGTCTCCCTCGCTGTCTCTCTCGCTGCCTCCCTCGCTGTCTCCCTCGCAGTCGCTCTCGCAGTCTCTCTCGCAGTCTCCCTCGCTGTCTCCCTCGCTGTCTCCCTCGCTGTCTCTCTCGCTGTCCCTCTCGCAGTCTCTCTCGCAGTCCCTCTCGCAGTCTCTCTCGCTGTCTCTCTCGCTGTCTCCCTCGCAGTCTCTCTTGCAGTCTCTCTCGCAGTCTCCCTCGCTGTCTCCCTCGCTGTCTCCCTCGCTGCCTCCCTCACAGTCTCTCTCGAAGTCTCTCTCGCTGTCTCCCTCGCTGTCTCTCTCGCTCTCTCTCTCGCCGTCTCCCTCGCAGTCTCTCTCGCAGTGTCTCTCGCTGTATCCCTCGCTGTCTCTCTCGCTATTTCCCTAGCAGTCTCTCTCGCAGTTTCTCTCGCTGTCTCCCTCGCAGTCTCTCTCGCAGTCTCTCTCGCTGTCTCTCTCGCAGTCTCTCTCGCTGTCTCCCTCGCAGTCTCCCTCGCAGTCTCTATCGCTGTCTCCCTCGCAGTCTCTCTCGCAGTCTCTCTCGCTTTCTCCCTCGCTCTGTCCCTCGCAGACTCTCTCGCAGACTCTCTCGCTGTCTCCCTCGCTGTCTCCCTCGCTGTCTCCCTCGCAGTCTCCCTCGCTGTCTCCCTCGCTGTCTCCCTCGCTGTCTCCCTCGCTGTCTCCCTCGCTGTCTCCCTCGCTGTCTCCCTCGCTGTCTCCCTCGCAGTCTCTCTCGCAGTCTCCCTCGCTGTCTCCCTCGTTGTCTCCCTCGCTGTCTCCCTCGCTGTCTCCCTCGCTGTCTCCCTCGCTCTCTCCCTCGCTCTCTCCCTCGCTCTCTCCCTCGCAGTCTCTCTCGCTGTCTTCCTCGCAGTTTCTCTCGCTGTCTCCCTCGCTGTCTCCCTCGCTGTCTCCCTCGCTGCCTCCCTCGCTGTCTCCCTCGCTGTCTCCCTCGCAGTAGCTCTCGCAGTCTCTCTCGCAGTCTCTCTCGCAGTCTCCCTCGCTGTCTCCCTCGCTGTCTCCCTCGCTGTCTCCCTCGCTGCCTCCCTCGCTGCCTCCCTCGCAGTCTCTCTCGAAGTCTCTCTCGCTGTCTCTCTCGCTGTCTCTCTCGCTGTCTCCCTCGCTGTCTCCCTCGCTGTCTCCCTCGCTGTCTCTCTCGCTCTCTCTCTCGCCGTCTCCCTCGCAGTCTCCCTCGCAGTCTCTCTCGCCGTATCCCTCGCTGTCTCTCTCGCTATTTCCCTAGCAGTCTCTCTCGCAGTTTCTCTCGCTGTCTCCCTCGCAGTCTCTCTCGCTGTCTCCCTCGCAGTCTCTCTCGCAGTCTCTCTCGCAGTCTCTCTCGCTGTCTCCCTCACTGTCTCCCTCACTGTCTCCCTCACTGTCTCCCTCACTGTCTCCCTCACAGTCTCTCTCGCTGTCTCCCTCGCAGTCTCTCTCGCAGTCTCTCTCGCAGTCTCTCTCGCTGTCTCCCTCGCAGTCTCTCTCGCAGTCTCTCTCGCTTTCTCCCTCGCTCTCTCCCTCGCAGACTCTCTCGCTGTCTCCCTCGCAGTCTCCCTCGCTGTCTCCCTCGCTGTCTCTCTCGCTGTCTCTCTCAGTCTCTCTCGCTGTCTCCCTCGCTGTCTCCCTCGCAGTCTCCCTCGAAGTCTCCCTCGAAGTCACCCTGGATGTCTCTCTCGCAGTCTCTCTCGCATTCTCTTTCGCTGTCTCTCTCGATGTCTCTCTCGTTGTCTCCCTCGCTGTCTCCCTCTCAGTCCCTATCTCAGTCTCGCTCTCAGTCTCTCTCGCATTCTCTCTCGCTGTCTCCCTCGCACTCTCTGGCTTTCTCTCTCGCAGTCCCTCTCACTGTCTCTCTCGCAGTCTCTCTCGCAGTCTCTCTCGCAGTCTCTCTCGCAGTCTCTCTCGCTGTCTCTCTCGCTGTCTCCCTCGCAGTCTCCCTCGCAGTCTCCCTCGCAGTCTCCCTCGCAGTCTCTCTCCCAGTCGCTCTCACTTTCTCCCTCGCTGTCTCTCTCGCAGTCCTTCTCGCAGTCCTTCTCGCAGTCCCTCTCGCTGTCTCCCTCGCTGTCTCCCATGCTGTCTCCCTCGCAGTCTCCCTCGCAGTCTCCCTCGCAGTCTCCCTCGCAGTCTCCCTCGCAGTCTCCCTCGCAGTCTCTCTCGCTGTCTCTCTCGCTGTCTCCCTCGCTGTCTCTCTCGCTGTCTCTCTCGCTGTCTCCCTCGCAGTCTCTCTCGCAGTCTCTCTCGCTGTCTCCCTCGCTGTCTCCCTCGCTGTCTCCCTCGCTGTCTCCCTCGCTCTCTCCCTCGCAGTCTCCCTCGCCGTCTCCCTCGCCGTCTCTCTCGCAGTCTCTCTCGCTGTCGTCCTCGCAGTTTCTCTCGCTGTCTCCCTCGCTGTCTCCCTCGCTGCCTCCCGAGCAGTCGCTCTCGCAGTCGCTCTCGCAGTCTCTCTCACTGTCTCCCTCGCTGTTTCCCTCGCTGTCTCCCTCGCTGTCTCCCTCGCTGCCTCCCTAGCAGTCGCTCTCGCAGTCTCTCTCGCTGTCTCCCTCGCAGTCTCTCTCGCAGTCTCTCTCGCTTTCTCCCTCGCTCTCTCCCTCGCAGACTCTCTCGCTGTCTCCCTCGCAGTCTCCCTCGCTGTCTCCCTCGCTGTCTCTCTCGCTGTCTCTCTCAGTCTCTCTCGCTGTCTCCCTCGCTGTCTCCCTCGCAGTCTCCCTCGAAGTCTCCCTCGAAGTCACCCTGGATGTCTCTCTCGCAGTCTCTCTCGCATTCTCTTTCGCTGTCTCTCTCGATGTCTCTCTCGTTGTCTCCCTCGCTGTCTCCCTCTCAGTCCCTATCTCAGTCTCGCTCTCAGTCTCTCTCGCATTCTCTCTCGCTGTCTCCCTCGCACTCTCTGGCTTTCTCTCTCGCAGTCCCTCTCACTGTCTCTCTCGCAGTCTCTCTCGCAGTCTCTCTCGCAGTCTCTCTCGCAGTCTCTCTCGCTGTCTCTCTCGCTGTCTCCCTCGCAGTCTCCCTCGCAGTCTCCCTCGCAGTCTCCCTCGCAGTCTCTCTCCCAGTCGCTCTCACTTTCTCCCTCGCTGTCTCTCTCGCAGTCCTTCTCGCAGTCCTTCTCGCAGTCCCTCTCGCTGTCTCCCTCGCTGTCTCCCATGCTGTCTCCCTCGCAGTCTCCCTCGCTGTGTCCCTCGCAGTCTCTCTCGTAGTCTCTCTCACAGTCTCTCTCGCAGTCTTCCTCGCAGTTTCTCTCGCTGTCTCCCTCGCTGTCTCCCTCGCTGTCTCCCTCGCTGCCTCCCTAGCAGTCGCTCTCGCAGTCTCTCTCGCTGTCTCCCTCGCAGTCTCTCTCGCAGTCTCTCTCGCTTTCTCCCTCGCTCTCTCCCTCGCAGACTCTCTCGCTGTCTCCCTCGCAGTCTCCCTCGCTGTCTCCCTCGCTGTCTCTCTCGCTGTCTCTCTCAGTCTCTCTCGCTGTCTCCCTCGCTGTCTCCCTCGCAGTCTCCCTCGAAGTCTCCCTCGAAGTCACCCTGGATGTCTCTCTCGCAGTCTCTCTCGCATTCTCTTTCGCTGTCTCTCTCGATGTCTCTCTCGTTGTCTCCCTCGCTGTCTCCCTCTCAGTCCCTATCTCAGTCTCGCTCTCAGTCTCTCTCGCATTCTCTCTCGCTGTCTCCCTCGCACTCTCTGGCTTTCTCTCTCGCAGTCCCTCTCACTGTCTCTCTCGCAGTCTCTCTCGCAGTCTCTCTCGCAGTCTCTCTCGCAGTCTCTCTCGCTGTCTCTCTCGCTGTCTCCCTCGCAGTCTCCCTCGCAGTCTCCCTCGCAGTCTCCCTCGCAGTCTCTCTCCCAGTCGCTCTCACTTTCTCCCTCGCTGTCTCTCTCGCAGTCCTTCTCGCAGTCCTTCTCGCAGTCCCTCTCGCTGTCTCCCTCGCTGTCTCCCATGCTGTCTCCCTCGCAGTCTCCCTCGCTGTGTCCCTCGCAGTCTCTCTCGTAGTCTCTCTCACAGTCTCTCTCGCTGTCTTCCTCGCTGTGTCCCTCGCAGTCTCTCTCGTAGTCTCTCTCACAGTCTCTCTCGCAGTCTTCCTCGCAGTTTCTCTCGCTGTCTCCCTCGCTGCCTCCCACGCTGTCTCCCTCGCTGTCTCACGCGATCTCTCTCGCATTCTCTCTCGTTATCTCCCTTGCAGTCTCTCTCGCTGTGTCCCTCGCAGTCTCTCTCGCAGGCTTTATTGCTGTCTCTGTCGCTGTCTCTGTCGCTGTCTCCCTCGCTGTCTCCCTCGCTGTCTCCCTCGCTGTCTCCCTCGCAGTCTCTCTCGAAGTCTCTCTCGCTGTCTACCTCGCTGTCTCCCTCGCTGTCTCTCTCGCTCTCTCTCTCGCCGTCTCCCTCGCTGTCTGAATCGCTGTCTCCCTCGCATTCTCTCTCGCAGTGTCTCTCGCTGTCTCCCTCGCAGTCTCCCTCGCAGTCTCTCTCGCTGTCTCCCTCACAGTCTCTCTCGCTCTCTCCCTCGCTGTCTCCCTCGCTGTCTCATGCGCTCTCTCTCGCAGTCTCTCTCGCTGTCTCCCTCGCTGTCTCCCTCGCTGTCTCCCTCGCTGTCTCCCTCGCCGTCTCCCTCGCCGTCTCCCTCGCCGTCTCCCTCGCCGTCTCCCTTGCAGTCACTCTCTCTGTATGCCCGGCTGTCTCTCTCGCTGTCTCCATAGCAGTCTCTCTCACTGTCTCTGTCGCTGTCTCTGTCGCTGTCTCTGTCGCTGTCTCCCTCGCTGTCTCCCTCGCTGTCTCCCTCGCTGTCTCCCTCGCTGTCTCCCTCGCCGTCTCCCTCGTCGTCTCCCTCGTCGTCTCCCTCGTCGTCTCCCTCGTCGTCTCCCTCGTCGTCTCCCTCGTCGTCTCCCTGGCCGTCTCCCTGGCCGTCTCCCTGGCCGTCTCCCTGGCCCTCTCCCTGGCCGTCTCCCTGGACGTCTCCCTGGCCGTCTCCCTGGCCGTCTCCCTCGCCGTCTCCCTGGCCGTCTCCCTCGCAGTCTCTCTCGCAGTCTCTCTCGCTGTCTCTCTCCATGTACTCTCGCTGTCTCCCTCGCTGTATCTCTCGCAGTCTCTCTCGCAGTCTCTCTCGCAGTCTCTCTCGCTGTCTCTCTCGCAGGCTCCCTCGCAGGCTCCCTCGCAGTCTCGCTCGCAGTCACTCTCGCAGTCTCTCTCGCAGTCTCTCTCGCAGTCTCCCTCGCAGTCTCCCTCGCAGTCTCTTACGCTGTCTCCCTCGCTGTTTCCCTCACAGTCTCTCTCGCTGTCTCCCTCGCAGTCTCTCTCGAAGTCGCTCTCGCTTTCTCCCTCGCTGTCTCTCTCGCAGTCCTTCTCGCAGTCTCTCTCGCTGTCTCCAGCGCTGTCTCCCTCGCTGTCTCCCTCGCTGTCTCCCTCGCTGTCTCCCACGCAGTCTCTCTCGCTGTCTCTCTCGCTGTCTCCATCGCTGTCTCTCTCGCTGTCTCTCTCGCTGTCTCTCTCGCTGTCTCTCTCGCTGTCTCTCTCGCTGTCTCTCTCGCTGCCTCTCTCGCTGCCTCTCTCGCTGTCTCCCTTGCAGTCTCTCTTGCAGTCTCTCTCGCTGTCTCCCTCGCTGTCTCCCTCGCTGTCTCCCTCGCTGTGTCTCTTGCTCTCTCCCTCGCTGTCTCCCTCGCTGTCTCATGCGCTCTCTCTCGCTGTCTCCCTCGCTGTCTCCCTCGCTGTGTCCCTCGCTGTGTCCCTCGCAGTCTCCCTCGCCGTATCCCTTGCAGTCACTCTCTCTGTATCCCCGGCTGTCTCTTTCGCTATCTCCATAGCAGTCTCTCTCACTGTCTCCCTCGCTGTCTCTCTCGCAGTCTCCCTCGCTGTCTCCCTCGCTGTCTCCCTCGCTGTCTCCCTCGCTGTCTCCCTCGCTGTCTCCCTCGCTGTCTTGCTCGCCGTCTCCCTCGCCGTCTCCCTCGCCGTCTCCCTCGCCGTCTCCCTCGCCGTCTCCCTCGCCGTCTCCCTCGCCGTCTCCCTCGCCGTCTCCCTCGCCGTCTCTCTCGCAGTCTCTCTCGCTGTCTCTCTCAATGTACTCTCGCTGTCTCCCTCGCTGTCTCACTCGCTCTATCCCTCGCTGCATCTCTCGCAGTCGCTCTCGCAGTCTCCCTCGCTGTCTCCCTCGCAGTCTCTCTCGAAGTCTCTCTCGCAGTCTCTCTCGCTGTCTCCCTCGCTGTCTCCCTCGCTGTCTCCCTCGCTGTCTCTCTCGCTCTCTCTCTCGCAGTCTCTCTCGCAGTGTCTCTCGCTGTATCCCTCGCTGTCTCTCTCGCTATTTCCCTAGCAGTCTCTCTCGCAGTTTCTCTCGCTTTCTCCCTCGCAGTCTCTCTCGCTGTCTCCCTCGCTGTCTCCCTCGCAGTCTCTCTCGCAGTCTCTCTCGCAGTCTCTCTCGCAGTCTCTCTCGCTGTCTCCCTCGCTGTCTCCCTCACAGTCTCCCTCGCTGTCTCCCTCGCAGTCTCTCTCGCAGTCTCTCTCGCTGTCTCCCTCGCAGTCTCTATCGCTGTCTCCCTCGCAGTCTCTCTCGCAGTCTCTCTCGCTTTCTCCCTCGCTCTGTCCCTCGCAGACTCTCTCGCTGTCTCCCTCGAAGTCACCCTGGATGTCTCTCTCGCAGTCTCTCTCGCATTCTCTTTCGCTGTCTCTCTCGATGTCTCTCTCGCTGTCTCCCTCGCTGTCTCCCTCGCTGTCTCCCTCGCTGTCTCTCTCGCTGTCTCTCTCGCTGTCTCCCTCGCAGTCTCCCTCGCAGCCTCCCTCGCTGTCTCCCTCGCTGTCTCCCTCGTCGTCTCCCTCGCCGTCTCCCTCGTCGTCTCCCTCGTCGTCTCCCTCGTCGTCTCCCTCGCCATCTCCCTCGCCGTCTCCCTCGCCGTCTCCCTGGCCGTCTCCCTGGCCGTCTCCCTGGCCGTCTCCCTGGCCCTCTCCCTGGCCGTCTCCCTGGACGTCTCCCTGGCCGTCTCCCTGGCCGTCTCCCTGGCTGTCTCCCTCGCAGTCTCTCTCACAGTCTCTCTCGCTGTCTCCCTCACAGTCTCTCTCGCTGTCTCCCTCGCAGTCTCTCTCACAGTCTCTCTCGCAGTCTCTCTCGCTGTCTCCCTCGCAGTCTCAATCGCTGTCTCTCTCGCAGTCTCTCTCACTTTCTCCCTCGCTCTCTCCCTCGCAGAATCTCTCGCTCTCTCCCTCGCAGACTCTCTCGCTGTCTCCCTCGCAGTCTCCCTCGCTGTCTCCCTCGCTGTCTCCCTCGCTGTCTCCCTCGCTGTCTCTCTCGCTGTCTCTCTCAGTCTCTCTCGCTGTCTCCCTCGCAGTCTCCCTCGAAGTCTCCCTCGAAGTCACCCTGGATGTCTCTCTCGCAGTCTCTCTTGCATTCTCTTTCGCTGTCTCTCTCGATGTCTCTCTCGTTGTCTCCCTCGCTGTCTCCCTCTCAGTCTCTCTCTCAGTCTCTCTCTCAGTCTCTCTCTCAGTCTCTCTCTCAGTCTCTCTCTCAGTCTCTCTCGCATTCTCTCTCGCTGTCTCCCTCGCACTCTCTGGCTTTCTCTCTCGCAGTCCCTCTCACTGTCTCTCTTGCAGTCTCTCTCGCAGTCTCTCTCGCAGTCTCTCTCGCAGTCTCTCTCGCAGTCTCTCTCACAGTCTCTCTCAATGTACTCTCACTGTCTCCCTCGCTGTCTCCCTCGCTGTCACCCTCGCTGTCTCTGTCTCTGTCGCTGTCTCTGTCGCTGTCTCTGTCGCTGTCTCTGTCGCTGTCTCTGTCGCTGTCTCCCTCGCTGTCTCCCTCGCTGTCTCCCTGGCCGTCTCCCTCGTCGTCTCCCTCGTCGTCTCCCTCGCCGTCTCCCTCGCCGTCTCCCTGGCCGTCTCCCTGGCCGTCTCCCTGGCCGTCTCCCTCGCAGTCTCTCTCGCAGTCTCTCTCGCTGTCTCTCTCAATGTACTCTCACTGTCTCCCTCGCTGTCTCCCTCGCTGTCACCCTCGCTGTCTCCCTCGCTCTATCCCTCGCTGTATCTCTCGCTGTATCTCTCGCAGTCTCTCTCGCAGTCTCTCTCGCAGTCTCTCTCGCAGTCTCTCTCGCTGTCTCTCTCGCTGTCTCCCTCGCAGTCTCTCTCGCTCTCTCCCTCGCTGTCTCTCTCTCCGTCTCTCTCTCCATCTCTCTCTCCATCTCTCTCGCCATCTCTCTCGCAGTCTCCCTCGCTGTCTCCCTCGCTGTCTCCCTCGCAGTCTCTCTCGCAGTCTCTCTCGCAGTCTCCCTCGCTGTCTCCCTCCCAGTCTCTCTCGCAGTCTCTCTCGCAGTCTCTCTCGCAGTCTCTCTCGCAGTCTCTCTCGCAGTCTCCCTCGCTGTCTCGCTCGCTGTCTCCCTCGCTGTCTCCCTCACAGTCTCTCTCGCTGTCTCCCTCGCAGTCTCTCTCGCAGTCTCTCTCGCTGTCTCCCTAGCAGTCTCTCTCGCAGTCTCTCTCGCAGTCTCTCTCGCAGTCTCACTCGCTCTCTCCCTCGCAGACTCTCGCACTGTCTCCCTCGCAGTCTCTCTCGCAGACTCTCTCGCTGTCTCCCTCGCTGTCTCCCTCACTGTCTCTCTCGCTGTCTCCCTCGCAGTCTCTCTCGCTGTCTCCCTCGCAGTCTCCCTCGAAGTCTCCCTCGAAGTCACCTTGGATGTCTCTCTCGCAGTCTCTCTCGCATTCTCTTTCGCTGTCTCTTTCGCTGTCTCTCTCGATGTCTCTCTCGTTGTCTCCCTCTCAGTCTCCCTCTCAGTCTCCCTCTCAGTCTCCCTCTCAGTCTCCCTCTCAGTCTCTCTCTCAGTCTCTCTCGCATTCTCTCTCGCTGTCTCCCTCGCACTCTCTGGCTTTCTCTCTCGCTTTCTCTCTCGCAGTCCCTCTCACTGTCTCTCTCGCAGTCTCTCTCGCAGTCTCTCTCGCAGTCTCTCTCGCAGTCTCTCTCGCAGTCTCTCTCGCTGTCTCCCTCACAGTCTCCCTCACAGTCTCTCTCGCTGTCTCTCTCGCTGTCTCTCTCGCCGTCTCCCTCGCAGTCTCTCTCGAAGTCTCTCTCGCTGTCTCCCTCGCTGTCTCTCTCGCTCTCTCTCTCGCCGTCGCTCTCACCGTCTCCCTCGCCGTCTCCCTCGCAGTCACTCTCGCAGTCTCTCTCGCTGTATCCCTCGCTGTCTCTCTCGCTATCTCCATAGCAGTCTCTCTCGCAGTCTCCCTCACAGTCTCCCTCGCTGTCTCCCTCACAGTCTCTCTCGCTGTCTCCCTCACAGTCTCTCTCGCTGTCTCCCTCGCAGTCACCCTGGATGTCTCTCTCGCAGTCTCTCTCGCATTCTCTTTCGCTGTCTCTCTCTATGTCTCTCTCGTTGTCTCCCTCTCAGTCTCCCTCGCTGTCTCCCTCGCTGTCTCCCTCGCTGTCTCCCTCGCTGTCTCCCTCTCAGTCTCTCTCTCAGTCTCTCTCTCAGTCTCTCTCTCAGTCTCTCTCGCATTCTCTCTCGCTGTCTCCCTCGCTGTCTCCCTCGCTGTCTCCCTCGCACTCTCTGGCTTTCTCTCTGGCTTTCTCTCTCGCTTTCTCTCTCGCAGTCCCTCTCACTGTCTCTCTCGCAGTCTCCCTCACAGTCTCTCTCGCTGCCTCTCTCGCTGTCTCCCTCGCAGTCTCTCTCGAAGTCTCTCTCGCAGTCTCTCTCGCAGTCTCTCTCGCTGTCTCTCCCGCTCTCTCTCTCGCCGTCGCTCTCGCCGTCTCTCTCGCCGTCTCCCTCGCAGTCTCTCTCGAAGTCTCCCTCGCTGTCTCCCTCGCTGTCTCTCTCGCTCTCTCTCTCGCCGTCTCCCTCGCCGTCTCCCTCGCAGTCACTCTCGCAGTCTCTCTCGCTGTATCCCTCGCTGTCTCTCTCGCTATCTCCATAGCAGTCTCTCTCGCAGTCTCCCTCACAGTCTCTCTCGCTGTCTCCCTCACAGTCTCCCTCGAAGTCTCCCTCGCAGTCACCCTGGATGTCTCTCTCGCAGTCTCTCTCGCATTCTCTTTCGCTGTCTCTCTCGATGTCTCTCTCGATGTCTCTCTCGTTGTCTCCCTCTCAGTCTCCCTCTCAGTCTCTCTCTCAGTCTCTCTCTCAGTCTCTCTCTCAGTCTCTCTCGCATTCTATCTCGCTGTCTCCCTCGCTGTCTCCCTCGCACTCTCTGGCTTTCTCTCTGGCTTTCTCTCTCGCAGTCCCTCTCACTGTCTCTCTCGCAGTCTCTCTCACAGTCTCTCTCGCAGTCCCTCTCACTGTCTCTCTCGCAGTCTCCCTCACAGTCTCTCTCGCTGCCTCTCTCGAAGTCTCTCTCGAAGTCTCTCTCGCTGTCTCCCTCGCTGTCTCTCTCGCTCTCTCTCTCGCCATCGCCCTCGCCGTCTCCCTCGCCGTCTCCCTCGCAGTCACTCTCGCAGTCTCTCTCGCTGTATCCCTCGCTGTCTCTCTCGCTATCTCCATAGCAGTCTCTCTCGCAGTCTCCCTCACAGTCTCCCTCGCTGTCTCTCTCGCAGTCTCTCTCGCAGTCTCTCTCGCAGTCTCTCTCGCTGTCTCCCTCGCTGTCTCTCTCGCTGTCTCCCTTGCAGTCTCCCTCGCAGTCTCTCTCGCTTTCTCCCTCGCAGTCTCTCTCGCTTTCTCCCTCGCAGTCTCTCTCGCAGTCTTCCTCGCAGTTTCTCTCGCTGTCTCCCTCGCTGTCTCCCTCGCAGTCTCTCTTGCAGTCTCCCTCGCTGTCTCCCTCGCTGTCTCCCTCGCTGTCTCCCTCGCTGTCTCCCTCGCTGTCTCTCTCGCAGTCTCCCTCGCTATCTCCCTCGCTGTCTCCCTCGCTGTCTCACGCGATCTCTCTCGCATTCTCTCTCGTTGTCTCCCTCGCAGTCTCTCTCGCTGTGTCCCTCGCAGTCTCTCTCACAGGCTCTGTCGCTGTCTCTGTCGCTGTCTCTGTCGCTGTCTCCCTCGCTGCCTCCCTCGCAGTCTCCCTCGCCGTCTCCCTCGCCGTCTCCCTCGCCGTCTCCCTCGCCGTCTCTCTCGCCGTCTCTCTCGCCGTCTTCCTCGCAGTTTCTCTCACTGTCTCCCTCGCTGTCTCCCTCGCTGTCTCCCTCGCTGTCTCCCTCGCTGCCTCCCTCGCTGTCTCCCTAGCAGTCGCTCTCGCAGTCTCTCTCGCAGTCTCTCTCGCAGTCTCCCTCGCTGTCTCCCTCGCTGTCTCCCTCGCTGCCTCCCTCGCAGTCTCTCTCGAAGTCTCTCTCGAAGTCTCTCTCGCTGTCTCCCTCGCTGTCTCCCTCGCTGTCTCCCTCGCTGTCTCCCTCGCTGTCTCCCTCGCTCTCTCTCTCGCTCTCTCTCTCGCCGTCTCCCTCGCAGTCTCTCTCGCTGTATCCCTCGCTGTCTCTCTCGCTATTTCCCTAGCAGTCTCTCTCGCAGTTTCTCTCGCTTTCTCCCTCGCAGTCTCTCTCGCTGTCTCCCTCGCAGTCTCTCTCGCAGTCTCTCTCGCAGTCTCTCTCGCAGTCTCTCTCGCAGTCTCTCTCGCAGTCTCTCTCGCTGTCTCCCTCGCAGTCTGTCTCGCTGTCTCCCTCGCAGTCTCTCTCACAGTCTCTCTCGCAGTCTCTCTCGCTGTCTCCCTCGCAGTCTCTATCGCTGTCTCCCTCGCAGTCTCTCTCGCAGTCTCTCTCGCAGTCTCTCTCGCAGTCTCTCTCGCAGTCTCTCTCGCTTTCTCCCTCGCTCTCTCACTCGCAGACTCTCTCACTGTCTCCCTCGCAGTCTCCCTCGCAGTCTCCCTCGCTGTCTCCCTCGCTGTCTCCCTCGCTGTCTCTCTCGCTGTCTCTCTCGCTGTCTCTCTCGCTGTCTCTCTCGCTGTCTTCCTCGCAGTCTCTCTTGCAGTCTCTCTCGCTCTCTCCCTCGCCGTCTCCCTCGCCGTCTCTCTCGCAGTCTCTCTCGCTGTCTTCCTCGCAGTTTCTCTCGCTGTCTCCCTCGCTGTCTCCCTCGCTGCCTCCCTCGCTGTCTCCCTAGCAGACGCACTCGCAGTCTCTCTCGCAGTCTCCCTCGCTGTCTCACTCGCTGTCTCCCTCGCTGCCTCCCTCACAGTCTCTCTCGAAGTCTCCCTCGCTGTCTCCCTCGCTGTCTCCCTCGCTGTCTCCCTCGCTGTCTCCCTCGCCGTCTCCCTCGCCGTCTCTCTCGCCGTGTCTCTCGCTATATCCCTCGCTGTCTCTCTCGCTATTTCCCTAGCAGTCTCTCTCGCAGTTTCTCTCGCTGTCTCCCTCGCAGTCTCTCTCGCAGTCTCTCTCGCAGTCTCTCTCGCAGTCTCTCTCGCAGTCTCTCTCGCAGTCTCTCTCGCTGTCTCCCTCGCTGTCTCTCTCGCAGTCTCTCTCGCAGTCTCTCTCGCAGTCTCTCTCGCAGTCTCTCTCACAGTCTCTCTCGCAGTCTCTCTCGCTGTCTCCCTCGCAGTCTCTATCGCTGTCTCCCTCGCAGTCTCTCTCGCAGTCTCTCTCGCTTTCTCCCTCGCTTTCTCCCTCGCTCTCTCCCTCGCAGACTCTCTCGCAGACTCTCTCGCTGTCTCCCTCGCTGTCTCCCTCGCTGTCTCCCTCGCTGTCTCCCTCGCTGTCTCCCTCGCTGTCTCCCTCACTGTCTCTCTCGCTGTTTCCCTCACATTCTCTCTCGCTGTCTCTCTCGCTGTCTCCCTCGAAGTCTCCCTCGAAGTCTCCCTCGAAGTCTCCCTCGAAGTCTCCCTCGAAGTCTCCCTCGAAGTCACCCTGGATGTCTCTCTCGCAGTCTCTCTCGCATTCTCTTTTGCTGTCTCTCTCGATGTCTCTCTCGATGTCTCTCTCGTTGTCTCCCTCGCTGTCTCCCTCTCAGTCTCTCTCTCAGTCTCTCTCGCATTCTCTCTCGCTGTCTCCCTCGCACTCTCTGGCTTTCTCTCTCGCTTTCTCTCTCGCAGTCCCTCTCACTGTCTCTCTCGCAGTCTCTCTCGCAGTCTCTCTCGCAGTCTCTCTCGCAGTCTCTCTCGCTGTGTCCCTCACAGTCTCTCTCGCTGTCTCTCTCGCTGTCTCTCTCGCTGTCTCTCTCGCCGTCTCCCTCGCAGTCTCTCTCGAAGTCTCTCTCGCTGTCTCCCTCGCTGTCTCTCTCGCTCTCTCTCTCGCCGTCGCTCTCTCCGTCTCCCTCGCCGTCTCCCTCGCAGTCTCCCTCGCAGTCTCTCTCGCAGTCTCTCTCGCTGTATCCCTCGCTGTATCCCTCGCTGTCTCTCTCGCTATCTCCATAGCAGTCTCTCTCGCAGTCTCCCTCACAGTCTCCCTCGCTGTCTCCCTCACAGTCTCTCTTGCTGTCTCCCTCGCAGTCACCCTGGATGTCTCTCTCGCAGTCTCTCTCGCATTCTCTTTCGCTGTCTCTCTCGATGTCTCTCTCGTTGTCTCCCTCGCTGTCTCCCTCGCTGTCTCCCTCTCAGTCTCCCTCTCAGTCTCCCTCTCAGTCTCCCTCTCAGTCTCTCTCTCAGTCTCTCTCGCATTCTCTCTCACTGTCTCCCTCGCTGTCTCCCTCGCACTCTCTGGCTTTCTCTCTGGCTTTCTCTCTCGCAGTCCCTCTCACTGTCTCTCTCGCTGTCTCTCTCACAGTCTCCCTCACAGTCTCTCTCGCTGCCTCTCTCGCTGTCTCTCTCGCCGTCTCCCTCGCAGTCTCTCTCGAAGTCTCTCTCGCTGTCTCCCTCGCTCTCTCTCTCGCTCTCTCTCTCGCTCTCTCTCTCGCCGTCGCCCTCGCCGTCTCCCTCGCCGTCTCCCTCGCCGTCTCCCTCGCAGTCTCCCTCGCAGTCTCTCTCGCTATCTCCATAGCAGTCTCTCTCGCAGTCTCCCTCACAGTCTCCCTCGCTGTCTCCCTCGCTGTCTCCCTCGCAGTCTCTCTCGCAGTCTCTCTCGCAGTCTCTCTCGCAGTCTCTCTCGCAGTCTCTCTCGCTGTCTCCCTCGCTATCTCCCTCGCTATCTCCCTCGCTGTCTCTCTCGCTGTCTCCCTTGCAGTCTCTCTCGCAGTCTCTCTCGCTTTCTCCCTCGCAGTCTCTCTCGCAGTCTCTCTCGCTTTCTCCCTCGCTGTCTCTCTCGCAGTCTCTCTCGCAGTCTCTCTCGCAGTCTCTCTCGCTGTCTCCCTCACTTTCTCCCTCGCTTTCTCCCTCGCTTTCTCCCTCGCTGTCTCTCTCGCTGTCTCTCTCGCTGTCTCTCTCGCTGTCTCCCTCGCTGTCTCCCTCGCAGTCTCTCTTGCAGTCTCTCTCGCTGTCTCCCTCGCTGTCTCCCTCGCTGTCTCCCTCGCTGTGTCCCTCGCTCTCTCCCTCGCTGTCTCCCTTGCCGTCTCTCTCGCAGTCTCTCTCGCTGTCTTCCTCGCAGTTTCTCTCGCTGTCTCCCTCGCTGTCTCCCTCGCTCTCTCTCTCGCCGTCTCCCTCGCAGTCTCTCTCGCAGTGTCTCTCGCTGTATCCCTCGCTGTCTCTCTCGCTATTTCCCTCGCTGTCTCTCTCGCTATTTCCCTAGCAGTCTCTCTCGCAGTTTCTCTCGCTTTCTCCCTCGCATTCTCTCTCGCTGTCTCTCTCGCAGTCTCTCTCGCAGTCTCTCTCGCAGTCTCTCTCGCAGTCTCCCTCGCAGTCTCCCTCGCAGTGTCTCTCTCTGTATCCCTCGCTCTCTCTCTCGCTATTTCCCTAGCAGTCTCTCTCGCAGTTTCTCTCGCTTTCTCCCTCGCAGTCTCTCTCGCTGTCTCCCTCGCTTTCTCCCTCGCTTTCTCCCTCGCTGTCTCTCTCGCTGTGTCTCTCGCTGTCTCCCTCGCAGTCTCTCTTGCAGTCTCTCTCGCTGTCTCCCTCGCTGTCTCCCTCGCTGTCTCCCTCGCTGTCTCCCTCGCTCTCTCCCTCGCTGTCTCCCTCGCTGTCTCCCTAGCAGTCTCTCTCGCAGTCTCTCTCGCAGTCTCTCTCGCAGTCTCTCTCGCTGTCTCTCTCGCTGTCTCCCTCGCTGTCTCCCTCGCTGTCTCCCTCGCTGTCTCTCTCGCTGTCTCCCTCGCTGTCTCTCTCGCTGTCTCCCTCGCAGTCTCTCTCGCAGTCTCTCTCGCAGTCTCTCTCGCAGTCTTTCTCGCTGTCTCTCTCGCTGTCTCCCTCGCAGTCTCCCTCGCAGTCTCTCTCGCAGTCTCTCTCGCAGTCTCTCTCGCAGTCTCTCTCGCTGTCTCCCTCGCTCTCTCCCTCGCTGTCTCCCTCGCTGTCTCCCTCGCTGTCTCTCTCGCTCTCTCTCTCGCCGTCTCCCTAGCAGTCTCTCTCGCAGTGTCTCTCGCTGTATCCCTCGCTGTCTCCCTCGCAGTCTCTCTCGCAGTCTCTCTCGCAGTCTCTCTCGCAGTCTCTCTCGCAGTCTGCCTCGCAGTCTCCCTCGCAGTCTCTCTCGCAGTCTCTCTCGCTGTCTCCCTCGCTGTCTCCCTCGCTGTCTCCCTCGCTGTCTCCCTCGCTGTCTCCCTCGCTGTCTCTCTTGCTGTCTCCCTCGCAGTCTCTCTCGCAGTCTCTCTCGCAGTCTCTCTCGCAGTCTTTCTCGCTGTCTCTCTCGCTGTCTCCCTCGCAGTCTCTCTCGCAGTCTCTCTCGCAGTCTCTCTCGCTTTCTCCCTCGCTCTCTCCCTCGCAGACTCTCTCGCAGACTCTCTCGCTGTCTCCCTCACTGTCTCTCTCGCTGTCTCCCTCGCAGTCTCTCTCGCTGTCTCCCTCGCAGTCTCTCTCGCTGTCTCCCTCGCAGTCTCTCTTGCAGTCTCTCTCGCTGTCTCCCTCGCTGTCTCCCTCGCTGTCTCCCTCGCTGTCTCCCTCGCTGTCTCCCTCGCTGTCTCCCTCGCTGTCTCCCTCGCAGTCTCCCTCGCCGTCTCTCTCGCAGTCTCTCTCGCTGTCTTCCTCGCAGTTTCTCTCGCTGTCTCCCTCGCTGTCTCCCTCGCTGTCTCCCTCGCTGCCTCCCTCGCTGTCTCCCTAGCAGTAGCTCTCGCAGTCTCTCTCGCAGTCTCTCTCGCAGTCTCTCTCGCAGTCTCTCTCGCAGTCTCCCTCGCTGTCTCCCTCGCTGTCTCCCTCGCTGCCTCCCTCGCAGTCTCTCTCGCTGTCTCCCTCGCTGTCTCCCTCGCTGTCTCCCTCGCTGTCTCCCTCGCTGTCTCCCTCGCTGTCTCTCTCGCTATTTCCCTAGCAGTCTCTCTCGCAGTTTCTCTCGCTTTCTCCCTCGCAGTCCCTCTCGCTGTCTCCCTCGCAGTCTCTCTCGCAGTCTCTCTCGCAGTCTCTCTCGCAGTCTCTCTCGCTGTCTCTCTCGCTGTCTCCCTCGCAGTCTCTCTCACAGTCTCTCTCGCAGTCTCTCTCGCAGTCTCTCTCGCTGTCTCCCTCGCAGTCTCTATCGCTGTCTCCCTCGCAGTCTCTCTCGCAGTCTCTCTCGCAGTCTCTCTCGCAGTCTCTCTCGCTTTCTCCCTCGCTCTCTCCCTCGCAGACTCTCTCGCAGACTCTCTCGCTGTCTCCCTCACTGTCTCTCTCGCTGTCTCCCTCGCAGTCTCTCTCGCTGTCTCCCTCGCAGTCTCCCTCGAAGTCTCCCTCGAAGTCACCTTGGATGTCTCTCTCGCAGTCTCTCTCGCATTCTCTTTCGCTGTCTCTTTCGCTGTCTCTCTCGTTGTCTCCCTCTCAGTCTCCCTCTCAGTCTCCCTCTCAGTCTCTCTCTCAGTCTCTCTCTCAGTCTCTCTCGCATTCTCTCTCGCTGTCTCCCTCGCACTCTCTGGCTTTCTCTCTCGCTTTCTCTCTCGCAGTCCCTCTCACTGTCTCTCTCGCAGTCTCTCTCGCAGTCTCTCTCGCAGTCTCTCTCGCTGTCTCCCTCACAGTCTCTCTCGCTGTCTCTCTCGCTGTCTCTCTCGCCGTCTCCCTCGCAGTCTCTCTCGAAGTCTCTCTCGCTGTCTCCCTCGCTGTCTCTCTCGCTCTCTCTCTCGCCGTCGCTCTCACCGTCTCCCTCGCCGTCTCCCTCGCAGTCACTCTCGCAGTCTCTCTCGCTGTATCCCTCGCTGTCTCTCTCGCTATCTCCATAGCAGTCTCTCTCGCAGTCTCCCTCACAGTCTCCCTCGCTGTCTCCCTCACAGTCTCTCTCGCTGTCTCCCTCACAGTCTCTCTCGCTGTCTCCCTCGCAGTCACCCTGGATGTCTCTCTCGCAGTCTCTCTCGCATTCTCTTTCGCTGTCTCTCTCTATGTCTCTCTCGTTGTCTCCCTCGCTGTCTCCCTCGCAGTCTCCCTCGCTGTCTCCCTCGCTGTCTCCCTCGCTGTCTCCCTCTCAGTCTCTCTCTCAGTCTCTCTCTCAGTCTCTCTCGCATTCTCTCTCGCTGTCTCCCTCGCTGTCTCTCTCGCTGTCACCCTCGCACTCTCTGGCTTTCTCTCTGGCTTTCTCTCTGGCTTTCTCTCTCGCAGTCCCTCTCACTGTCTCTCTCGCAGTCTCCCTCACAGTCTCTCTCGCTGCCTCTCTCGCTGTCTCTCTCGCCGTCTCCCTCGCAGTCTCTCTCGAAGTCTCTCTCGCTGTCTCTCTCGCTCTCTCTCTCGCCGTCGCCCTCGCCGTCTCCCTCGCCGTCTACCTCGCAGTCACTCTCGCAGTCTCTCTCGCTGTATCCCTCGCTGTCTCCCTCGCTATCTCCATAGCAGTCTCTCTCGCAGTCTCTCTCGCAGTCTCTCTCGCAGTCTCTCTCGCTGTCTCCCTCGCTTTCTCCCTCGCTGTCTCCCTCGCTGTCTCTCTCGCTGTGTCTCTCGCTGTCTCCCTCGCAGTCTCTCTTGCAGTCTCTCTCGCTGTCTCCCTCGCTGTCTCCCTCGCTGTCTCCCTCGCTGTCTCCCTCGCTCTCTCCCTCGCAGTCTCCCTCACTGTCTCCCTTGCCGTCTCTCTCGCTGTCTCCCTCGCTGTCTCCCTCGCTGTCTTCCTCGCAGTTTCTCTCGCTGTCTCCCTTGCTGTCTCCCTCGCTGTCTCCCTCGCTGCCTCCCTCGCTGTCTCCCTCGCTGTCTCCCTAGCAGTCGCTCTCGCAGTCTCTCTCGCAGTCTCTCTCGCAGTCTCTCTCGCTGTCTCCCTCGCTGTCTCCCTCGCTGTCTCCCTCGCTGCCTCCCTCGCAGTCTCTCTCGAAGTCTCTCTCGCTGTCTCCCTCGCTGTCTCCCTCGCTGTCTCCCTCGCTGTCTCTCTCGCTCTCTCTCTCGCCATCTCCCTCGCAGTCTCTCTCGCAGTGTCTCTCGCTGTATCCCTCGCTGTCTCTCTCGCTATTTCCCTAGCAGTCTCTCTCGCAGTTTCTCTCGCTTTCTCTCTCGCTGTCTCCCTCGCAGTCTCTCTCGCAGTCTCTCTCGCAGTCTCTCTCGGAGTCTCTCTCGCAGTCTCCCTCGCAGTCTCCCTCGCAGTCTCTCGCGCAGTCTCTCTCGCAGTCTCTCTCGCAGTCTCCCTCGCTGTCTCCCTCGCTGTCTCCCTCGCTGTCTCTCTCGCTGTCTCCCTCGCAGTCTCTCTCGCAGTCTCTCTCGCTGTCTCTATCGCTGTCTCCCTCGCAGTCTCTATCGGTGTCTCCCTCGCAGTCTCTATCGCTGTCTCCCTCGCAGTCTCTCTCGCAGTCTCACTCGCTTTCTCCCTCGCTCTCTCCCTCGCAGGCTCTCTCGCTGACTCCCTCGCAGTCTCCCTCGCAGTCTCCCTCGCAGGCTCTCTCGCTGTCTCCCTCGCAGTCTCTCTCGCAGTCTCTCTCGCATTCTCTTTCGCTGTCTCTCTCGTTGTCTCTCTCGATGTCTCTCTCATTGTCTCCCTCGCTGTCTCCCTCTCAGTCTTTCTCTCAGTCTCTCTCGCATTCTCTCTCGCTGTCTCCCTCGCACTCTCTGGCTTTCTCTCTCGCTTTCTCTCTCGCAGTCTCTCTCGCTGTCTCCCTCACAGTCTCCCTCACAGTCTCCCTCACAGTCTCCCTCACAGTCTCCCTCACAGTCTCTCTCGCTGTCTCTCTCGCTGTCTCTCTCACAGTCTCCCTCACAGTCTCTCTCGCTGTCTCTCTCGCTGTCTCTCTCGCTGTCTCTCTCGCCGTCTCCCTCGCAGTCTCTCTCGAAGTCTCTCTCGCTGTCTCCCTCGCTGTCTCTCTCGCTCTCTCTCTCGCCGTCGCTCTCGCCGTCTCCCTCGCAGTCTCTCTCGAAGTCTCTCTCGCCGTCTCCCTCGCAGTCTCTCTCGAAGTCTCCCTCGCTGTCTCCCTCACTGTCTCTCTCGCTCTCTCTCTCGCCGTCTCCCTCGCCGTCTCCCTCGCAGTCACTCTCGCAGTCTCTCTCGCTGTATCCCTCGCTGTCTCTCTCGCTATCTCCATAGCAGTCTCTCTCGCAGTCTCCCTCACAGTCTCTCTCGCTGTCTCCCTCGCAGTCACCCTGGATGTCTCTCTCGCAGTCTCTCTCGCATTCTCTTTCGCTGTCTCTCTCGATGTCTCTCTCGATGTCTCTCTCGTTGTCTCCCTCGCTGTCTCCCTCTCAGTCTCTCTCTCAGTCTCTCTCTCAGTCTCTCTCTCAGTCTCACTCGCATTCTATCTCGCTGTCTCCCTCGCTGTCTCCCTCGCACTCTCTGGCTTTCTCTCTGGCTTTCTCTCTCGCAGTCCCTCTCACTGTCTCTCTCGCAGTCTCTCTCGCAGTCTCTCTCGCAGTCCCTCTCACTGTCTCTCTCGCAGTCTCCCTCACAGTCTCCCTCGCAGTCTCTCTCGCAGTCTCTCTCGAAGTCTCTCTCGAAGTCTCTCTCTCTGTCTCCCTCGCTGTCTCTCTCGCTCTCTCTCTCGCCATCGACCTCGCCGTCTCC
Organism: Heterodontus francisci; assembly: GCF_036365525.1. NCBI lineage: Eukaryota > Metazoa > Chordata > Chondrichthyes > Heterodontiformes > Heterodontidae > Heterodontus > Heterodontus francisci. The sequence goes on from NW_027141323.1 coordinate 1,460,114, forward strand.
CTCGCAGTCACTCTCGCAGTCTCTCTCGCTGTATCCCTCGCTGTCTCTCTCGCTATCTCCACAGCAGTCTCTCTCACAGTCTCCCTCGCTGTCTCCCTCACAGTCTCTCTCGCAGTCTCTCTCGCAGTCTCTCTCGCAGTCTCTCTCGCAGTCTCTCTCGCAGTCTCTCTCGCTGTCTCCCTCGCTGTCTCTCTCGCTGTCTCCCTCGCAGTCTCTCTCGCTTTCTCCCTCGCAGTCTCTCTCGCTTTCTCCCTCGCAGTCTCTCTCGCAGTCTCTCTCGCAGTCTACCTCGCAGTTTCTCTCGCTGTCTCCCTCGCTGTCTCCCTCGCAGTCTCTCTTGCAGTCTCCCTCGCTGTCTCCCTCGCTGTCTCCCTTGCTGTCTCCCTCGCTGTCTCTCTCGCAGTCTCCCTCGCTATCTCCCTCGCTGTCTCCCTCGCTGTCTCACGCGATCTCTCTCGCATTCTCTCTCGTTGTCTCCCTCGCAGTCTCTCTCGCTGTGTCCCTCGCAGTCTCTCTCACAGGCTCTGTCGCTGTCTCTGTCGCTGTCTCTGTCGCTGTCTCTGTCGCTGTCTCCCTCGCTGTCTCCCTCGCTGCCTCCCTCGAAGTCTCTCTCGCTGTCTCCCACGCTGTCTCCCTCGCCGTCTCCCTCGCCGTCTCCCTCGCCGTCTCCCTCGCCGTCTCCCTGGCCGTCTCCCTGGCCGTCTCCCTGGCCGTCTCCCTGGCCGTCTCCCTGGCCGTCTCCCTGGCCGTCTCCCTGGCCGTCTCCCTGGCCGTCTCCCTGGCAGTCTCCCTCGCAGTCTCTCTCGCAGTCTCTCTCGCAGTCTCTCTCGCTGTCTCTCTCCATGTACTCTCGCTGTCTCCCTCGCTGTCTCACTCACTCTATCCCTCGCTGTATCTCTCGCAGTCTCTCTCGCTGTCTCTCTCGCTGTCTCCCTCGCTGTCTCACTCGCTCTCTCCCTCGCTGTCTCTCTCGACGTCTCTCTCGCCGTCTCTCTCGCCGTCTCTCTCTCCATCTCTCTCTCCATCTCTCTCGCCATCTCTCTCGCAGTCTCCCTCGCTGTCTCCCTCGCTGTCTCCCTCGCAGTCTCCCTCGCAGTCTCTCTCGCAGTCTCTCTCGCAGTCTCTCTCGCAGTCTCTCTCGCAGTCTCTCTCGCAGTCTCCCTCGCTGTCTCCCTCCCAGACTCTCTCGCAGTCTCCCTCCCAGTCTCTCTCGCAGTCTCTCTCGCAGTCTCTCTCGCTGTCTCCCACGCTGTCTCCCTCGCAGTCTCTCTCACAGTCTCTCTCACTGTCTCCCTCGCTTTCTCCCTCGCTGTCTCTCTCGCTGTCTCTCTCGCTGTCTCCCTCGCAGTCTCTCTCGCAGTCTCTCTCGCAGTCTCTCTCGCTGTCTCCCTCGCTGTCTCCCTCGCTGTCTCCCTCGCTGTGTCCCTCGCTCTCTCCCTCGCAGTCTCCCTCGCTGTCTCCCTCGCCGTCTCTCTCGCCGTCTCTCTCACCGTCTCTCTCGCAGTCTCTCTCGCTGTCTCCCTCGCTTTCTCCCTCGCTTTCTCCCTCGCTTTCTCCCTCGCTTTCTCCCTCGCTGTCTCCCTCGCTGTCTCTCTCGCTGTCTCTCTCGCTGTCTCTCTCGCTGTCTCTCTCGCTGTCTCTCTCGCTGTCTCCCTCGCAGTCTCTCTTGCAGTCTCTCTCGCTGTCTCCCTCGCTGTCTCCCTCGCTGTCTCCCTCGCTGTCTCCCTCGCTGTGTCCATCGCTCTCTCCCTCGCAGTCTCCCTCACTGTCTCCCTCGCCGTCTCTCTCGCCGTCTCTCTCGCCGTCTTCCTCGCAGTCTCTCTCGCAGTCTCTCTCGCTGTCTCCCTCGCTTTCTCCCTCGCTTTCTCCCTCGCTTTCTCCCTCGCTTTCTCCCTCGCTTTCTCCCTCGCTGTCTCCCTCGCTGTCTCTCTCGCTGTCTCTCTCGCTGTCTCTCTCGCTGTCTCTCTCGCTGTCTCCCTCGCAGTCTCTCTTGCAGTCTCTCTCGCTGTCTTCCTCGCAGTCTCCCTCGCTGTCTCCCTCGCTGTCTCCCTCGCTGTCTCCCTCGCTGTCTCCCTCGCTGTGTCCATCGCTCTCTCCCTCGCAGTCCCCCTCACTGTCTCCCTCGCCGTCTCTCTCGCCGTCTCTCTCGCTGTCTCTCTCGCCGTCTCTCTCGCTGTCTCTCTCGCTGTCTCTCTCGCTGTATCTCTTGCTGTCTCTCTCGCTGTCTCCCTCGCAGTCTCTCTTGCAGTCTCTCTCGCTGTCTCTCTCGCTGTCTCCCTCGCTGTCTCCCTCGCTGTCTCCCTCGCTGTCTCCCTCGCTGTCTCCCTCGCTGTGTCCCTCGCTGTGTCCCTCGCTCTCTCCCTCGCAGTCTCCCTCTCTGTCTCGCTTGCCGTCTCTCTCGCAGCCTCTCTCGCTGTCTTCCTCGCAGTTTCTCTCGCTGTCTCCCTCGCTGTCTCCCTCGCTGTCTCCCTCGCTGCCTCCCTCGCTGTCTCCCTAGCAGTCGCTCTCGCAGTCGCTCTCGCAGTCTCTCTCGCAGTCTCTCTCGCTGTCTCCCTCGCTGTCTCCCTCGCTGTCTCCCTCGCTGCCTCCCTCGCAGTATCTCTCGAAGTCTCTCTCGCTGTCTCCCTCGCTGTCTCCCTCGCTGTCTCCCTCGCTGTCTCCCTCGCTGTCTCCCTCGCTGTCTCCCTCGCTGTCTCCCTCGCTGTCTCCCTCGCTCTCTCTCTCGCCGTCTCCCTCGCAGTCTCTCTCGCAGTGTCTCTCGCTGTATCCCTCGCTGTCTCTCTCGCTATTTCCCTAGCAGTCTCTCTCGCAGTTTCTCTCGCTTTCTCCCTCGCATTCTCTCTCGCTGTCTCCCTTGCAGTCTCTCTCGCAGTCTCTCTCGCAGTCTCTCTCGCAGTCTCCCTCGCAGTCTCCCTCGCAGTCTCCCTCGCAGTCTCTCTCGCAGTCTCTCTCGCAGTCTCTCTCGCAGTCTCTCTCGCTGTCTCTCTCGCTGTCTCTCTCGCTGTCTCTCTCGCTGTCTCTCTCGCCGTCTCCCTCGCAGTCTCTCTCGAAGTCTCTCTCGCTGTCTCCCTCGCTGTCTCTCTCGCTGTCGCTGTCGCCGTCTCCCTCGCCGTCTCCCTCGCAGTCTCTCTCGCAGTCTCTCTCGCTGTATCCCTCGCTGTCTCTCTCGCTATCTCCATAGCAGTCTCTCTCGCAGTCTCCCTCACAGTCTCCCTCGCTGTCTCCCTCACAGTCTCTCTTGCTGTCTCCCTCGCAGTCACCCTGGATGTCTCTCTCGCAGTCTCTCTCGCATTCTCTTGCGCTGTCTCTCTCGATGTCTCTCTCGTTGTCTCCCTCGCTGTCTCCCTCGCTGTCTCCCTCGCTGTCTCCCTCTCAGTCTCCCTCTCAGTCTCCCTCTCAGTCTCTCTCTCAGTCTCTCTCTCAGTCTCTCTCTCAGTCTCTCTCGCATTCTCTCTCGCTGTCTCCCTCGCTGTCTCCCTCGCACTCTCTGGCTTTCTCTCTGGCTTTCTCTCTCGCTTTCTCTCTCGCAGTCCCTCTCACTCTCTCTCTCGCTGTCTCCCTCACAGTCTCCCTCACAGTCTCTCTTGCTGCCTCTCTCGCCGTCTCCCTCGCAGTCTCTCTCGAAGTCTCTCTCGCTGTCTCCCTCGCTCTCTCTCTCGCTCTCTCTCTCGCTCTCTCTCTCGCTCTCTCTCTCGCCGTCGCCCTCGCCGTCTCCCTCGCCGTCTCCCTCGCAGTCACTCTCGCAGTCTCTCTCGCTGTATCCCTCGCTGTCTCTCTCGCTATTTCCCTAGCAGTCTCTCTCGCAGTTTCTCTCGCTTTCTCTCTCGCTGTCTCCCTCGCAGTCTCTCTCGCAGTCTCTCTCGCAGTCTCTCTCGGAGTCTCTCTCGCAGTCTCCCTCGCAGTCTCCCTCGCAGTCTCTCTCGCAGTCTCTCTCGCAGTCTCTCTCGCAGTCTCTCTCGCAGTCTCCCTCGCTGTCTCCCTCGCTGTCTCCCTCGCTGTCTCTCTCGCTGTCTCCCTCGCAGTCTCTCTCGCAGTCTCTCTCGCAGTCTCTCTCGCTGTCTCTATCGCTGTCTCCCTCGCAGTCTCTATCGGTGTCTCCCTCGCAGTCTCTATCGCTGTCTCCCTCGCAGTCTCTCTCGCAGTCTCACTCGCTTTCTCCCTCGCTCTCTCCCTCACAGGCTCTCTCGCTGACTCCCTCGCAGTCTCCCTCGCAGTCTCCCTCGCAGGCTCTCTCGCTGTCTCCCTCGCAGTCTCTCTCGCAGTCTCTCTCGCATTCTCTTTCGCTGTCTCTCTCGTTGTCTCTCTCGATGTCTCTCTCATTGTCTCCCTCGCTGTCTCCCTCTCAGTCTTTCTCTCAGTCTCTCTCGCATTCTCTCTCGCTGTCTCCCTCGCACTCTCTGGCTTTCTCTCTCGCTTTCTCTCTCGCAGTCCCTCTCACTGTCTCTCTCGCAGTCTCTCTCGCAGTCTCTCTCGCAGTCTCTCTCGCAGTCTCTCTCGCTGTCTCCCTCACAGTCTCCCTCACAGTCTCCCTCACAGTCTCCCTCACAGTCTCCCTCACAGTCTCTCTCGCTGTCTCTCTCGCTGTCTCTCTCACAGTCTCCCTCACAGTCTCTCTCGCTGTCTCTCTCGCTGTCTCTCTCGCTGTCTCTCTCGCCGTCTCCCTCGCAGTCTCTCTCGAAGTCTCTCTCGCTGTCTCCCTCGCTGTCTCTCTCGCTCTCTCTCTCGCCGTCGCTCTCGCCGTCTCCCTCGCAGTCTCTCTCGAAGTCTCTCTCGCCGTCTCCCTCGCAGTCTCTCTCGAAGTCTCCCTCGCTGTCTCCCTCACTGTCTCTCTCGCTCTCTCTCTCGCCGTCTCCCTCGCCGTCTCCCTCGCAGTCACTCTCGCAGTCTCTCTCGCTGTATCCCTCGCTGTCTCTCTCGCTATCTCCATAGCAGTCTCTCTCGCAGTCTCCCTCACAGTCTCTCTCGCTGTCTCCCTCGCAGTCACCCTGGATGTCTCTCTCGCAGTCTCTCTCGCATTCTCTTTCGCTGTCTCTCTCGATGTCTCTCTCGATGTCTCTCTCGTTGTCTCCCTCGCTGTCTCCCTCTCAGTCTCTCTCTCAGTCTCTCTCTCAGTCTCTCTCTCAGTCTCACTCGCATTCTATCTCGCTGTCTCCCTCGCACTCTCTGGCTTTCTCTCTGGCTTTCTCTCTCGCAGTCCCTCTCACTGTCTCTCTCGCAGTCTCTCTCGCAGTCTCTCTCGCAGTCCCTCTCACTGTCTCTCTCGCAGTCTCCCTCACAGTCTCCCTCGCAGTCTCTCTCGCAGTCTCTCTCGAAGTCTCTCTCGAAGTCTCTCTCTCTGTCTCCCTCGCTGTCTCCCTCGCTGTCTCTCTCGCTCTCTCTCTCGCCATCGACCTCGCCGTCTCCCTCGCAGTCACTCTCGCAGTCTCTCTCGCTGTATCCCTCGCTGTCTCTCTCGCTATCTCCACAGCAGTCTCTCTCACAGTCTCCCTCGCTGTCTCCCTCACAGTCTCTCTCGCAGTCTCTCTCGCAGTCTCTCTCGCAGTCTCTCTCGCAGTCTCTCTCGCAGTCTCTCTCGCTGTCTCCCTCGCTGTCTCTCTCGCTGTCTCCCTCGCAGTCTCTCTCGCTTTCTCCCTCGCAGTCTCTCTCGCTTTCTCCCTCGCAGTCTCTCTCGCAGTCTCTCTCGCAGTCTACCTCGCAGTTTCTCTCGCTGTCTCCCTCGCTGTCTCCCTCGCAGTCTCTCTTGCAGTCTCCCTCGCTGTCTCCCTCGCTGTCTCCCTTGCTGTCTCCCTCGCTGTCTCTCTCGCAGTCTCCCTCGCTATCTCCCTCGCTGTCTCCCTCGCTGTCTCACGCGATCTCTCTCGCATTCTCTCTCGTTGTCTCCCTCGCAGTCTCTCTCGCTGTGTCCCTCGCAGTCTCTCTCACAGGCTCTGTCGCTGTCTCTGTCGCTGTCTCTGTCGCTGTCTCTGTCGCTGTCTCTGTCGCTGTCTCTGTCGCTGTCTCCCTCGCTGTCTCCCTCGCTGCCTCCCTCGAAGTCTCTCTCGCTGTCTCCCACGCTGTCTCCCTCGCCGTCTCCCTCGCCGTCTCCCTCGCCGTCTCCCTGGCCGTCTCCCTGGCCGTCTCCCTGGCCGTCTCCCTGGCCGTCTCCCTGGCCGTCTCCCTGGCCGTCTCCCTGGCCGTCTCCCTGGCAGTCTCCCTCGCAGTCTCTCTCGCAGTCTCTCTCGCAGTCTCTCTCGCTGTCTCTCTCAATGTACTCTCGCTGTCTCCCTCGCTGTCTCACTCACTCTATCCCTCGCTGTATCTCTCGCAGTCTCTCTCGCTGTCTCTCTCGCTGTCTCCCTCGCTGTCTCACTCGCTCTCTCCCTCGCTGTCTCTCTCGACGTCTCTCTCGCCGTCTCTCTCGCCGTCTCTCTCGCCGTCTCTCTCTCCATCTCTCTCTCCATCTCTCTCGCCATCTCTCTCGCAGTCTCCCTCGCTGTCTCCCTCGCTGTCTCCCTCGCAGTCTCCCTCGCAGTCTCTCTCGCAGTCTCTCTCGCAGTCTCTCTCGCAGTCTCTCTCGCAGTCTCTCTCGCAGTCTCCCTCGCTGTCTCCCTCCCAGACTCTCTCGCAGTCTCCCTCCCAGTCTCTCTCGCAGTCTCTCTCGCAGTCTCTCTCGCTGTCTCCCACGCTGTCTCCCTCGCAGTCTCTCTCACAGTCTCTCTCACTGTCTCCCTCGCTTTCTCCCTCGCTGTCTCTCTCGCTGTCTCTCTCGCTGTCTCCCTCGCAGTCTCTCTCGCAGTCTCTCTCGCAGTCTCTCTCGCTGTCTCCCTCGCTGTCTCCCTCGCTGTCTCCCTCGCTGTGTCCCTCGCTCTCTCCCTCGCAGTCTCCCTCGCTGTCTCCCTCGCCGTCTCTCTCGCCGTCTCTCTCACCGTCTCTCTCGCAGTCTCTCTCGCTGTCTCCCTCGCTTTCTCCCTCGCTTTCTCCCTCGCTTTCTCCCTCGCTGTCTCCCTCGCTGTCTCTCTCGCTGTCTCTCTCGCTGTCTCTCTCGCTGTCTCTCTCGCTGTCTCTCTCGCTGTCTCCCTCGCAGTCTCTCTTGCAGTCTCTCTCGCTGTCTCCCTCGCTGTCTCCCTCGCTGTCTCCCTCGCTGTCTCCCTCGCTGTCTCCCTCGCTGTGTCCATCGCTCTCTCCCTCGCAGTCTCCCTCACTGTCTCCCTCGCCGTCTCTCTCGCCGTCTCTCTCGCCGTCTTCCTCGCAGTCTCTCTCGCAGTCTCTCTCGCTGTCTCCCTCGCTTTCTCCCTCGCTTTCTCCCTCGCTTTCTCCCTCGCTTTCTCCCTCGCTGTCTCCCTCGCTGTCTCTCTCGCTGTCTCTCTCGCTGTCTCTCTCGCTGTCTCTCTCGCTGTCTCCCTCGCAGTCTCTCTTGCAGTCTCTCTCGCTGTCTTCCTCGCAGTCTCCCTCGCTGTCTCCCTCGCTGTCTCCCTCGCTGTCTCCCTCGCTGTCTCCCTCGCTGTGTCCATCGCTCTCTCCCTCGCAGTCTCCCTCACTGTCTCCCTCACTGTCTCCCTCGCCGTCTCTCTCGCCGTCTCTCTCGCTGTCTCTCTCGCCGTCTCTCTCGCTGTCTCTCTCGCTGTCTCTCTCGCTGTATCTCTTGCTGTCTCTCTCGCTGTCTCCCTCGCAGTCTCTCTTGCAGTCTCTCTCGCTGTCTCTCTCGCTGTCTCCCTCGCTGTCTCCCTCGCTGTCTCCCTCGCTGTCTCCCTCGCTGTCTCCCTCGCTGTCTCCCTCGCTGTGTCCCTCGCTCTCTCCCTCGCAGTCTCCCTCTCTGTCTCGCTTGCCGTCTCTCTCGCAGCCTCTCTCGCTGTCTTCCTCGCAGTTTCTCTCGCTGTCTCCCTCGCTGTCTCCCTCGCTGTCTCCCTCGCTGCCTCCCTCGCTGTCTCCCTAGCAGTCGCTCTCGCAGTCGCTCTCGCAGTCTCTCTCGCAGTCTCTCTCGCTGTCTCCCTCGCTGTCTCCCTCGCTGTCTCCCTCGCTGCCTCCCTCGCAGTATCTCTCGAAGTCTCTCTCGCTGTCTCCCTCGCTGTCTCCCTCGCTGTCTCCCTCGCTGTCTCCCTCGCTGTCTCCCTCGCTGTCTCCCTCGCTGTCTCCCTCGCTGTCTCCCTCGCTCTCTCTCTCGCCGTCTCCCTCGCAGTCTCTCTCGCAGTGTCTCTCGCTGTATCCCTCGCTGTCTCTCTCGCTATTTCCCTAGCAGTCTCTCTCGCAGTTTCTCTCGCTTTCTCCCTCGCATTCTCTCTCGCTGTCTCCCTTGCAGTCTCTCTCGCAGTCTCTCTCGCAGTCTCTCTCGCAGTCTCCCTCGCAGTCTCCCTCGCAGTCTCCCTCGCAGTCTCCCTCGCAGTCTCTCTCGCAGTCTCTCTCGCAGTCTCTCTCGCAGTCTCTCTCGCTGTCTCTCTCGCTGTCTCTCTCGCTGTCTCTCTCGCTGTCTCTCTCGCCGTCTCCCTCGCAGTCTCTCTCGAAGTCTCTCTCGCTGTCTCCCTCGCTGTCTCTCTCGCTGTCGCTGTCGCCGTCTCCCTCGCCGTCTCCCTCGCAGTCTCTCTCGCAGTCTCTCTCGCTGTATCCCTCGCTGTCTCTCTCGCTATCTCCATAGCAGTCTCTCTCGCAGTCTCCCTCACAGTCTCCCTCGCTGTCTCCCTCACAGTCTCTCTTGCTGTCTCCCTCGCAGTCACCCTGGATGTCTCTCTCGCAGTCTCTCTCGCATTCTCTTGCGCTGTCTCTCTCGATGTCTCTCTCGTTGTCTCCCTCGCTGTCTCCCTCGCTGTCTCCCTCGCTGTCTCCCTCTCAGTCTCCCTCTCAGTCTCCCTCTCAGTCTCTCTCTCAGTCTCTCTCTCAGTCTCTCTCTCAGTCTCTCTCGCATTCTCTCTCGCTGTCTCCCTCGCTGTCTCCCTCGCACTCTCTGGCTTTCTCTCTGGCTTTCTCTCTCGCTTTCTCTCTCGCAGTCCCTCTCACTGTCTCTCTCGCTGTCTCCCTCACAGTCTCCCTCACAGTCTCTCTTGCTGCCTCTCTCGCCGTCTCCCTCGCAGTCTCTCTCGAAGTCTCTCTCGCTGTCTCCCTCGCTCTCTCTCTCGCTCTCTCTCTCGCTCTCTCTCTCGCTCTCTCTCTCGCCGTCGCCCTCGCCGTCTCCCTCGCCGTCTCCCTCGCAGTCACTCTCGCAGTCTCTCTCGCTGTATCCCTCGCTGTCTCTCTCGCTATCTCCATAGCAGTCTCTCTCGCAGTCTCCCTCACAGTCTCCCTCGCTGTCTCCCTCGCTGTCTCCCTCGCTGTCTCCCTCGCTGTCTCCCTCGCTGTCTCCCTCGCTGTCTCTCTCGCTGTCTCTCTCGCAGTCTCTCTCGCAGTCTCTCTCGCAGTCTCTCTCGCAGTCTCTCTCGCTGTCTCCCTCGCTATCTCCCTCGCTGTCTCTCTCGCTGTCTCCCTTGCAGTCTCTCTCGCTGTCTCTCTCGCTTTCTCCCTCGCAGTCTCTCTCGCAGTCTCTCTCGCTTTCTCCCTCGCTGTCTCTCTCGCAGTCTCTCTCGCAGTCTCTCTCGCAGTCTCTCTCGCAGTCTCTCTCGCTGTCTCCCTCGCTTTCTCCCTCGCTTTCTCCCTCGCTTTCTCCCTCGCTGTCTCTCTCGCTGTCTCTCTCGCTGTCTCTCTCGCTGTCTCTCTCGCTGTCTCTCTCGCTGTCTCTCTCGCTGTCTCCCTCGCAGTCTCTCTTGCAGTCTCTCTCGCTGTCTCCCTCGCTGTCTCCCTCGCTGTCTCCCTCGCTGTCTCCCTCGCTGTGACCCTCGCTCTCTCCCTCGCAGTCTCCCTCACTGTCTCCCTTGCCGTCTCTCTCGCAGCCTCTCTCGCTGTCTTCCTCGCAGTTTCTCTCGCTGTCTCCCTCGCTGTCTCCCTCGCTGTCTCCCTCGCTGTCTCCCTCGCTGCCTCCCTCGCTGTCTCCCTAGCAGTCGCTCTCGCAGTCTCTCTCGCAGTCTCTCTCGCAGTCTCTCTCGCAGTCTCTCTCGCTGTCTCCCTCGCTGTCTCCCTCGCTGCCTCCCTCGCAGTATCTCTCGAAGTCTCTCTCGCTGTCTCCCTCGCTGTCTCCCTCGCTGTCTCCCTCGCTGTCTCCCTCGCTGTCTCCCTCGCTCTCTCTCTCGCCGTCTCCCTCGCAGTCTCTCTCGCAGTGTCTCTCGCTGTATCCCTCGCTGTCTCTCTCGCTATTTCCCTAGCAGTCTCTCTCGCAGTTTCTCTCGCTTTCTCCCTCGCATTCTCTCTCGCTGTCTCTCTCGCAGTCTCTCTCGCAGTCTCTCTCGCAGTCTCCCTCGCAGTCTCCCTCGCAGTCTCTCTCGCAGTCTCTCTCGCAGTCTCTCTCGCAGTCTCTCTCGCTGTCTCCCTCGCTGTCTCCCTCGCTGTCTCCCTCACAGTCTCTCTCGCTGTCTCCCTCGCAGTCTCCCTCGCAGTCTCTCTCGCAGTCTCTCTCGCTGTCTCCCTCGCAGTCTCGATCGCTGTCTCTATCGCTGTCTCCCTCGCAGTCTCTCTCGCAGTCTCTCTCGCTTTCTCCCTCGCTCTCTCCCTCGCAGACTCTCTCGCTGTCTCCCTCGCAGTCTCTCTCGCATTCTCTTTCGCTGTCTCTCTCGTTGTCTCTCTCGATGTCTCTCTCATTGTCTCCCTCGCTGTCTCTCTCTCAGTCTCTCTCTCAGTCTCTCTCTCAGTCTCTCTCGCTGTCTCCCTCGCACTCTCTGGCTTTCTCTCTCGCTTCCTCTCGCAGTCCCTCTCACTGTCTCTCTCGCAGTCTCTCTCGCAGTCTCTCTCGCAGTCTCTCTCGCAGTCTCTCTCGCTGTCTCCCTCACAGTCTCCCTCACAGTCTCTCTCGAAGTCTCTCTCGCTGTCTCCCTCGCTGTCTCTCTCGCTATCTCCATAGCAGTCTCTCTCGCAGTCTCCCTCACAGTCTCCCTCGCTGTCTCCCTCACAGTCTCTCTCGCTGTCTCCCTCGCAGTCACCCTGGATGTCTCCCTCTCAGTCTCTCTCGATGTCTCTCTCGCTGTCTCCCTCGCTGTCTCCCTCTCAGTCTCTGGCTTTCTCTCTCGCAGTCCCTCTCACTGTCTCTCTCGCAGTCTCTCTCGCAGTCTCTCTCGCTGTCTCCCTCACAGTCTCCCTCACAGTCTCTCTCGCTGTCTCTCTCGCTGTCTCTCTCACCGTCTCCCTCGCAGTCTCTCTCGAAGTCTCTCTCACTGTCTCCCTCGCTGTCTCTCTCGCTGTCGCTCTCACCGTCTCCCTCGCCGTCTCCCTCGCAGTCTCTCTCGCAGTCTCTCTCGCTGTATCCCTCGCTGTCTCTCTCGCTATCTCCATAGCAGTCTCTCTCGCAGTCTCCCTCACAGTCTCCCTCGCTGTCTCCCTCACAGTCTCTCTTGCTGTCTCCCTCGCAGTCACCCTGGATGTCTCTCTCGCAGTCTCTCTCGCATTCTCTTTCGCTGTCTCTCTCGATGTCTCTCTCGTTGTCTCCCTCGCTGTCTCCCTCGCTGTCTCCCTCGCTGTCTCCCTCTCAGTCTCCCTCTCAGTCTCCCTCTCAGTCTCCCTCTCAGTCTCCCTCTCAGTCTCTCTCTCAGTCTCTCTCTCAGTCTCTCTCTCAGTCTCTCTCGCATTCTCTCTCGCTGTCTCCCTCGCTGTCTCCCTCGCACTCTCTGGCTTTCTCTCTGGCTTTCTCTCTCGCTTTCTCTCTCGCAGTCCCTCTCACTGTCTCTCTCGCTGTCTCCCTCACAGTCTCCCTCACAGTCTCTCTCGCTGCCTCTCTCGCCGTCTCCCTCGCAGTCTCTCTCGAAGTCTCTCTCGAAGTCTCTCTCGAAGTCTCTCTCGCTGTCTCCCTCGCTCTCTCTCTCTCGCTCTCTCTCTCGCTCTCTCTCTCGCTCTCTCTCTCGCCGTAGCCCTCGCCGTCTCCCTCGCCGTCTCCCTCGCAGTCACTCTCGCAGTCTCTCTCGCTGTATCCCTCGCTGTCTCTCTCGCTATCTCCATAGCAGTCTCTCTCGCAGTCTCCCTCACAGTCTCCCTCGCTGTCTCCCTCGCTGTCTCCCTCGCAGTCTCCCTCGCAGTCTCCCTCGCAGTCTCTCTCGCAGTCTCTCTCGCAGTCTCTCTCGCAGTCTCTCTCGCAGTCTCTCTCGCAGTCTCCCTCACTATCTCCCTCGCTGTCTCTCTCGCTGTCTCCCTTGCAGTCTCTCTCGCAGTCTCTCTCGCTTTCTCCCTCGCAGTCTCTCTCGCAGTCTCTCTCGCTGTCTCCCTCGCTTTCTCCCTCGCTTTCTCCCTCGCTGTCTCTCTCGCTGTCTCTCTCGCTGTCTCTCTTGCTGTCTCTCTCGCTGTCTCTCTCGCTGTCTCCCTCGCTGTCTCTCTCGCTATCTCCATAGCAGTCTCTCTCGCAGTCTCCCTCACAGTCTCCCTCGCTGTCTCCCTCACAGTCTCTCTTGCTGTCTCCCTCGCAGTCACCCTGGATGTCTCTCTCGCAGTCTCTCTCGCATTCTCTTGCGCTGTCTCTCTCGATGTCTCTCTCGATGTCTCTCTCGTTGTCTCCCTCGCTGTCTCCCTCGCTGTCTCCCTCGCTGTCTCCCTCGCTGTCTCCCTCTCAGTCTCCCTCTCAGTCTCCCTCTCAGTCTCTCTCTCAGTCTCTCTCTCAGTCTCTCTCGCATTCTCTCTCGCTGTCTCCCTCGCTGTCTCCCTCGCACTCTCTGGCTTTCTCTCTGGCTTTCTCTCTCGCTTTCTCTCTCGCAGTCCCTCTCACTGTCTCTCTCGCTGTCTCCCTCACAGTCTCCCTCACAGTCTCCCTCACAGTCTCCCTCACAGTCTCTCTCGCTGCCTCTCTCGCTGTCTCTCTCGCCGTCTCCCTCGCAGTCTCTCTCGAAGTCTCTCTCGCTGTCTCCCTCGCTCTCTCTCTCGCTCTCTCTCTCGCTCTCTCTCTCGCCGTCGCCCTCGCCGTCTCCCACGCCGTCTCCCTCGCAGTCACTCTCGCAGTCTCTCTCGCTGTATCCCTCGCTGTCTCTCTCGCTATCTCCATAGCAGTCTCTCTCGCAGTCTCCCTCACAGTCTCCCTCGCTGTCTCCCTCGCTGTCTCCCTCGCTGTCTCCCTCGCAGTCTCTCTCGCAGTCTCTCTCGCAGTCTCTCTCGCAGTCTCTCTCGCAGTCTCTCTCGCAGTCTCTCTCGCTGTCTCCCTCGCTATCTCCCTCGCTGTCTCTCTCGCTGTCTCCCTTGCAGTCTCTCTCGCAGTCTCTCTCGCTTTCTCCCTCGCAGTCTCTCTCGCAGTCTCTCTCGCTTTCTCCCTCGCTGTCTCTCTCGCAGTCTCTCTCGCAGTCTCTCACGCTGTCTCCCTCGCTTTCTCCCTCGCTTTCTCCCTCGCTTTCGCCCTCGCTGTCTCTCTCGCTGTCTCTCTCGCTGTCTCTCTCGCTGTCTCTCTCGCTGTCTCTCTCGCTGTCTCCCTCGCAGTCTCTCTTGCAGTCTCTCTCGCTGTCTCCCTCGCTGTCTCCCTCGCTGTCTCCCTCGCTGTCTCCCTCGCTGTGTCCCTCGCTCTCTCCCTCGCAGTCTCCCTCACTGTCTCCCTTGCCGTCTCTCTCGCAGCCTCTCTCGCTGTCTTCCTCGCAGTTTCTCTCGCTGTCTCCCTCGCTGTCTCCCTCGCTGTCTCCCTCGCTGTCTCCCTCGCTGTCTCCCTCGCTGTCTCCCTCGCTGCCTCCCTCGCTGTCTCCCTAGCAGTCGCTCTCGCAGTCGCTCTCGCAGTCTCTCTCGCAGTCTCTCTCGCAGTCTCTCTCGCTGTCTCCCTCGCTGTCTCCCTCGCTGTCTCCCTCGCTGCCTCCCTCGCAGTATCTCTCGAAGTCTCTCTCGCTGTCTCCCTCGCTGTCTCCCTCGCTGTCTCCCTCGCTGTCTCCCTCGCTGTCTCCCTCGCTCTCTCTCTCGCCGTCTCCCTCGCAGTCTCTCTCGCAGTGTCTCTCGCTGTATCCCTCGCTGTCTCTCTCGCTATTTCCCTAGCAGTCTCTCTCGCAGTTTCTCTCGCTTTCTCCCTCGCATTCTCTCTCGCTGTCTCTCTCGCAGTCTCTCTCGCAGTCTCCCTCGCAGTCTCCCTCGCAGTCTCCCTCGCAGTCTCCCTCGCAGTCTCCCTCGCAGTCTCTCTCGCAGTCTCTCTCGCTGTCTCCCTCGCTGTCTCCCTCGCTGTCTCCCTCACAGTCTCTCTCGCTGTCTCCCTCGCAGTCTCCCTCGCAGTCTCCTCGCAGTCTCCCTCGCAGTCTCTCTCGCAGTCTCTCTCGCTGTCTCCCTCGCAGTCTCTATCGCTGTCTCTATCGCAGTCTCTCTCGCAGTCTCTCTCGCAGTCTCTCTCGCTTTCTCCCTCGCTCTCTCCCTCGCAGACTCTCTCGCTGTCTCCCTCGCAGTCTCTCTCGCATTCTCTTTCGCTGTCTCTCTCGTTGTCTCTCTCGTTGTCTCTCTCGATGTCTCTCTCATTGTCTCCCTCGCTGTCTCCCTCGCTGTCTCTCTCTCTGTCTCTCTCTCAGTCTCTCTCTCAGTCTCTCTCTCAGTCTCTCTCTCAGTCTCTCTCTCAGTCTCTCTCTCAGTCTCTCTCGCTGTCTCCCTCGCACTCTCTGGCTTTCTCTCTCGCTTTCTCTCTCGCAGTCCCTCTCACTGTCTCTCTCGCTGTCTCCCTCACAGTCTCCCTCACAGTCTCCCTCACAGTCTCTCTCGCTGTCTCTCTCGCCGTCTCTCTCGCCGTCTCCCTCGCAGTCTCTCTCGCTGTCTATCTCGCCGTCTCCCTCGCAGTCTCTCTCGAAGTCTCTCTCGCTGTCTCCCTCGCTGTCTCTCTCGCTATCTCCATAGCAGTCTCTCTCGCAGTCTCCCTCGCAGTCACCCTCGCTGTCTCCCTCTCAGTCTCCCTCTCAGTCTCTCTCTCAGTCTCTCTCGCATTCTCTCTCGCTGTCTCCCTCGCTGTCTCCCTCGCACTCTCTGGCTTTCTCTCTCGCAGTCCCTCTCACTGTCTCTCTCGCAGTCTCTCTCGCAGTCTCTCTCGCTGTCTCCCTCACAGTCTCCCTCACAGTCTCTCTCGCTGTCTCTCTCGCTGTCTCTCTCGCTGTCTCTCTCGCTGTCGCTCTCACCGTCTCCCTCGCCGTCTCCCTCGCAGTCTCTCTCGCAGTCTCTCTCGCTGTATCCCTCGCTGTCTCTCTCGCTATCTCCATAGCAGTCTCTCTCGCAGTCTCCCTCACAGTCTCCCTCGCTGTCTCCCTCACAGTCTCTCTTGCTGTCTCCCTCGCAGTCACCCTGGATGTCTCTCTCGCAGTCTCTCTCGCATTCTCTTTCGCTTTCTCTCTCGATGTCTCTCTCGTTGTCTCCCTCGCTGTCTCCCTCGCTGTCTCCCTCGCTGTCTCCCTCGCTGTCTCCCTCGCTGTCTCCCTCTCAGTCTCCCTCTCAGTCTCCCTCTCAGTCTCCCTCTCAGTCTCCCTCTCAGTCTCTCTCTCAGTCTCTCTCTCAGTCTCTCTCGCATTCTCTCTCGCTGTCTCCCTCGCTGTCTCCCTCGCACTCTCTGGCTTTCTCTCTGGCTTTCTCTCTCGCTTTCTCTCTCGCAGTCCCTCTCACTGTCTCTCTCGCTGTCTCCCTCACAGTCTCCCTCACAGTCTCTCTCGCTGCCTCTCTCGCCGTCTCCCTCGCAGTCTCTCTCGAAGTCTCTCTCGAAGTCTCTCTCGCTGTCTCCCTCGCTCTCTCTCTCGCTCTCTCTCTCGCTTTCTCTCTCGCCGTCGCCCTCGCCGTCTCCCTCGCCGTCTCCCTCGCAGTCACTCTCGCAGTCTCTCTCGCTGTATCCCTCGCTGTCTCTCTCGCTATCTCCATAGCAGTCTCTCTCGCAGTCTCCCTCACAGTCTCCCTCGCTGTCTCCCTCGCTGTCTCCCTCGCTGTCTCCCTCGCAGTCTCTCTCGCAGTCTCTCTCGCAGTCTCTCTCGCAGTCTCTCTCGCAGTCTCTCTCGCAGTCTCTCTCGCTGTCTCCCTCGCTATCTCCCTCGCTGTCTCTCTCGCTGTCTCCCTTGCAGTCTCTCTCGCAGTCTCTCTCGCTTTCTCCCTCGCAGTCTCTCTCGCAGTCTCTCTCGCTGTCTCCCTCGCTTTCTCCCTCGCTTTCTCCCTCGCTGTCTCTCTCGCTGTCTCTCTCGCTGTCTCTCTTGCTGTCTCTCTCGCTGTCTCTCTCGCTGTCTCCCTCGCAGTCTCTCTTGCAGTCTCTCTCGCTGTCTCTCTCGCTGTCTCCCTCGCTGTCTCCCTCGCTGTGTCCCTCGCTCTCTCCCTCGCAGTCTCCCTCACTGTCTCCCTTGCCGTCTCTCTCGCAGTCTCTCTCGCTGTCTTCCTCGCAGTTTCTCTCGCTGTCTCCCTCGCTGTCTCCCTCGCTGTCTCCCTCGCTGTCTCCCTCGCTGTCTCCCTAGCAGTCGCTCTCGCAGTCTCTCTCGCAGTCTCTCTCGCAGTCTCCCTCGCTGTCTCCCTCGCTGTCTCCCTCGCAGTATCTCTCTAAGTCTCCCTCGCTGTCTCCCTCGCTGTCTCCCTCGCTGTCTCTCTCGCTCTCTCTCTCGCCGTCTCCCTCGCAGTCTCTCTCGCAGTGTCTCTCGCTGTATCCCTCGCTGTCTCTCTTGCTATTTCCCTAGCAGTCTCTCTCGCAGTTTCTCTCGCTTTCTCCCTCGCATTCTCTCTCGCTGTCTCCCTCGCAGTCTCTCTCGCTTTCTCTCTCGCTTTCTCTCTCGCAGTCTCTCTCGCAGTCTCTCTCGCTGTCTCTCTCGCTTTCTCCCTCGCTCTCTCCCTCGCAGACTCTCTCGCTGTCTCCCTCGCAGTCTCTCTCGCATTCTCTTTCGCTGTCTCTCTCGTTGTCTCTCTCGTTGTCTCTCTCGATGTCTCTCTCATTGTCTCCCTCGCTGTCTCCCTCGCTGTCTCTCTCTCAGTCTCTCTCTCAGTCTCTCTCTCAGTCTCTCTCGCTGTCTCCCTCGCACTCTCTGGCTTTCTCTCTCGCTTTCTCTCTCGCAGTCCCTCTCACTGTCTCTCTCGCAGTCTCTCTCGCAGTCTCTCTCGCTGTCTCCCTCACAGTCTCCCTCACAGTCTCCCTCACAGTCTCCCTCACAGTCTCTCTCGCTGTCTCTCTCGCTGTCTCTCTCGCCGTCTCTCTCGCCGTCTCCCTCGCAGTCTCTCTCGCTGTCTATCTCGCCGTCTCCCTCGCAGTCTCTCTCGAAGTCTCTCTCGCTGTCTCCCTCGCTGTCTCTCTCGCTATCTCCATAGCAGTCTCTCTCGCAGTCTCCCTCACAGTCTCCCTCGCTGTCTCCCTCACAGTCTCTCTCGCTGTCTCCCTCGCAGTCACCCTGGATGTCTCCCTCTCAGTCTCTCTCAATGTCTCTCTCGATGTCTCTCTCGCTGTCTCCCTCGCTGTCTCCCTCTCAGTCTCTCTCTCAGTCTCTCTCGCATTCTCTCTCGCTGTCTCCCTCGCTGTCTCCCTCGCACTCTCTGGCTTTCTCTCTCGCAGTCCCTCTCACTGTCTCTCTCGCAGTCTCTCTCGCAGTCTCTCTCGCTGTCTCCCTCACAGTCTCCCTCACAGTCTCTCTCGCTGTCTCTCTCGCTGTCTCTCTCGCTGTCGCTCTCACCGTCTCCCTCGCCGTCTCCCTCGCAGTCTCTCTCGCAGTCTCTCTCGCTGTATCCCTCGCTGTCTCTCTCGCTATCTCCATAGCAGTCTCTCTCGCAGTCTCCCTCACAGTCTCCCTCGCTGTCTCCCTCACAGTCTCTCTTGCTGTCTCCCTCGCAGTCACCCTGGATGTCTCTCTCGCAGTCTCTCTCGCATTCTCTTTCGCTGTCTCTCTCGATGTCTCTCTCGTTGTCTCCCTCGCTGTCTCCCTCGCTGTCTCCCTCTCAGTCTCCCTCTCAGTCTCCCTCTCAGTCTCCCTCTCAGTCTCCCTCTCAGTCTCTCTCTCAGTCTCTCTCTCAGTCTCTCTCTCAGTCTCTCTCGCATTCTCTCTCGCTGTCTCCCTCGCTGTCTCCCTCGCACTCTCTGGCTTTCTCTCTGGCTTTCTCTCTCGCTTTCTCTCTCGCAGTCCCTCTCACTGTCTCTCTCGCTGTCTCCCTCACAGTCTCCCTCACAGTCTCTCTCGCTGCCTCTCTCGCCGTCTCCCTCGCAGTCTCTCTCGAAGTCTCTCTCGAAGTCTCTCTCGCTGTCTCCCTCGCTCTCTCTCTCGCTCTCTCTCTCGCTCTCTCTCTCGCCGTCGCCCTCGCCGTCTCCCTCGCCGTCTCCCTCGCAGTCACTCTCGCAGTCTCTCTCGCTGTATCCCTCGCTGTCTCTCTTGCTATCTCCATAGCAGTCTCTCTCGCAGTCTCCCTCACAGTCTCCCTCGCTGTCTCCCTCGCTGTCTCCCTCGCAGTCTCTCTCGCAGTCTCTCTCGCAGTCTCTCTCGCAGTCTCTCTCGCAGTCTCTCTCGCAGTCTCTCTCGCTATCTCCCTCGCTGTCTCTCTCGCTGTCTCCCTTGCAGTCTCTCTCACAGTCTCTCTCGCTTTCTCCCTCGCAGTCTCTCTCGCAGTCTCTCTCGCAGTCTCTCTCGCTGTCTCTCTCGCTGTCTCTCTCGCTTTCTCCCTCGCTTTCTCCCTCGCTTTCTCCCTCGCTGTCTCTCTCGCTGTCTCTCTCGCTGTCTCTCTCGCTGTCTCTCTCGCTGTCTCCCTCGCAGTCTCTCTTGCAGTCTCTCTCGCTGTCTCTCTCGCTGTCTCCCTCGCTGTCTCCCTCGCTGTCTCCCTCGCTGTCTCCCTCGCTGTCTCCCTCGCTGTGTCCCTCGCTCTCTCCCTCGCAGTCTCCCTCACTGTCTCCCTTGCCGTCTCTCTCGCAGTCTCTCTCGCTGTCTTCCTCGCAGTTTCTCTCGCTGTCTCCCTCGCTGTCTCCCTCGCTGTCTCCCTCGCTGTCTCCCTCGCTGTCTCCCTCGCTGTCTCCCTCGCTGTCTCCCTCGCTGTCTCCCTCGCTGTCTCCCTCGCAGTCGCTCTCGCAGTCGCTCTCGCAGTCTCTCTCGCAGTCTCTCTCGCAGTCTCTCTCGCTGTCTCCCTCGCTGTCTCCCTCGCTGTCTCCCTCGCTGTCTCCCTCGCAGTATCTCTCGAAGTCTCCCTCGCTGTCTCCCTCGCTGTCTCCCTCGCTGTCTCCCTCGCTGTCTCTCTCGCTCTCTCTCTCGCCGTCTCCCTCGCAGTCTCTCTCGCAGTGTCTCTCGCTGTATCCCTCGCTGTCTCTCTCGCTATTTCCCTAGCAGTCTCTCTCGCAGTTTCTCTCGCTTTCTCCCTCGCATTCTCTCTCGCTGTCTCCCTCGCAGTCTCTCTCGCAGTCTCTCTCGCAGTCTCTCTCGCAGTCTCCCTGGCAGTCTCCCTCGCAGTCTCTCTCGCAGTCTCTCTCGCAGTCTCTCTCGCTGTCTCCCTCGCTGTCTCCCTCGCTGTCTCCCTCACAGTCTCTTTCGCTGTCTCCCTCGCAGTCTCCCTCCCAGTCTCCCTCCCAGTCTCCCTCGCAGTCTCCCTCGCAGTCTCTCTCGCAGTCTCTCTCACTGTCTCCCTCGCAGTCTCTATCGCTGTCTCTATCGCTGTCTCCCTCGCAGTCTCTCTCGCAGTCTCTCTCGCTTTCTCCCTCGCTCTCTCCCTCGCAGACTCTCTCGCTGTCTCCCTCGCAGTCTCTCTCGCATTCTCTTTCGCTGTCTCTCTCGTTGTCTCTCTCGTTGTCTCCCTCGCTGTCTCCCTCGCTGTCTCCCTCACAGTCTCTCTCGCTGTCTCCCTCGCAGTCACCCTGGATGTCTCCCTCTCAGTCTCTCTCGATGTCTCTCTCGATGTCTCTCTCGCTGTCTCCCTCGCTGTCTCCCTCTCAGTCTCTCTCTCAGTCTCTCTCGCATTCTCTCTCGCTGTCTCCCTCGCTGTCTCCCTCGCACTCTCTGGCTTTCTCTCTCGCAGTCCCTCTCACTATCTCTCTCGCAGTCTCTCTCGCAGTCTCTCTCGCAGTCTCTCTCGCAGTCTCTCTCGCTGTCTCCCTCACAGTCTCCCTCACAGTCTCTCTCGCTGTCTCTCTCGCTGTCTCTCTCGCTGTCTCTCTCGCCGTCTCTCTCGCCGTCTCCCTCGCAGTCTCTCTCGAAGTCTCTCTCGCTGTCTCCCTCGCTGTCTCTCTCGCTGTCGCTCTCACCGTCTCCCTCGCCGTCTCCCTCGCAGTCTCTCTCGCAGTTTCTCTCGCTGTATCCCTCGCTGTCTCTCTCGCTATCTCCATAGCAGTCTCTCTCGCAGTCTCCCTCACAGTCTCCCTCGCTGTCTCCCTCACAGTCTCTCTTGCTGTCTCCCTCGCAGTCACCCTGGATGTCTCTCTTGCAGTCTCTCTCGCATTCTCTTTCGCTGTCTCTCTCGATGTCTCTCTCGTTGTCACCTCGTTGTCTCCCTCGCTGTCTCCCTCGCTGTCTCCCTCTCAGTCTCCCTCTCAGTCTCCCTCTCAGTCTCCCTCTCAGTCTCCCTCTCAGTCTCTCTCTCAGTCTCTCTCTCAGTCTCTCTCGCATTCTCTCTCGCATTCTCTCTCGCTGTCTCCCTCGCTGTCTCCCTCGCACTCTCTGGCTTTCTCTCTGGCTTTCTCTCTGGCTTTCTCTCTCGCAGTCCCTCTCACTGTCTCTCTCGCTGTCTCCCTCACAGTCTCCCTCACCGTCTCTCTCACTGCCTCTCTCGCTGTCTCTCTCGCCGTCTCCCTCGCAGTCTCTCTCGAAGTCTCTCTCGCTGTCTCCCTCGCTCTCTCTCTCGCTCTCTCTCTCGCTCTCTCTCTCGCATTCGCCCTCGCCGTCTCCGTCGCCGTCTCCCTCGCAGTCACTCTCGCAGTCTCTCTCGCTGTATCCCTCGCTGTCTCTCTCGCTATCTCCATAGCAGTCTCTCTCGCAGTCTCCCTCACAGTCTCCCTCGCTGTCTCCCTCGCTGTCTCCCTCGCAGTCTCTCTCGCAGTCTCTCTCGCAGTCTCTCTCGCAGTCTCTCTCGCAGTCTCTCTCGCTGTCTCCCTCGCTATCTCCCTCGCTGTCTCTCTCGCTGTCTCTCTCGCTGTCTCCCTTGCAGTCTCTCTCGCAGTCTCTCTCGCTTTCTCCCTCGCAGTCTCTCTCGCTGTCTCTCTCGCAGTCTCTCTCGCAGTCTCTCTCGCTGTCTCCCTCGCTTTCTCCCTCGCTTTCTCCCTCGCTTTCTCCCTCGCTGTCTCTCTCGCTGTCTCTCTCGCTGTCTCTCTTGCTGTCTCTCTCGCTGTCTCTCTCGCTGTCTCCCTCACAGTCTCTCTTGCAGTCTCTCTCGCTGTCTCCCTCGCTGTCTCCCTCGCTGTCTCCCTCGCTGTCTCCCTCGCTGTGTCCCTCGCTCTCTCCCTCGCAGTCTCCCTCACTGTCTCCCTTGCCGTCTCTCTCGCAGTCTCTCTCGCTGTCTTCCTCGCAGTTTCTCTCGCTGTCTCCCTCGCTGTCTCCCTCGCTGTCTCCCTCGCTGTCTCCCTCGCTGTCTCCCTCGCTGCCTCCCTCACTGTCTCCCTAGCAGTCGCTCTCGCAGTCGCTCTCGCAGTCTCTCTCGCAGTCTCTCTCGCTGTCTCCCTCGCTGTCTCCCTCGCTGTCTCCCTCGCTGTCTCCCTCGCTGTCTCCCTCGCTGCCTCCCACGCTGCCTCCCACGCAGTATCTCTCGAAGTCTCTCTCGAAGTCTCTCTCGCTGTCTCCCTCGCTGTCTCCCTCGCTGTCTCTCTCGCTGTCTCTCTCGCCGTCTCCCTCGCAGTCTCTCTCGCAGTGTCTCTCGCTTTATCCCTCGCTGTCTCTCTCGCTCTATCCCTAGCAGTCTCTCTCGCAGTTTCTCTCGCTTTCTCCCTCGCATTCTCTCTCGCTGTCTCCCTCGCAGTCTCTCTCGCAGTCTCTCTCGCAGTCTCTCTCGCAGTCTCCCTCGCAGTCTCCCTCGCAGTCTCTCTCGCAGTCTCTCTCGCAGTCTCTCTCGCTGTCTCCCTCGCTGTCTCCCTCACAGTCTCTTTCGCTGTCTCCCTCACAGTCTCTTTCGCTGTCTCTCTCGTTGTCTCCCTCGCTGTCTCCCTCTCAGTCTCTCTCTTAGTCTCTCTCTCAGTCTCTCTCTCAGTCTCTCTCGCTGTCTCCCTCGCACTCTCTGGCTTTCTCTCTCGCTTTCTCTCTCGCAGTCCCTCTCACTGTCTCTCTCGCAGTCTCTCTCGCAGTCTCTCTCGCTGTCTCCCTCACAGTCTCCCTCACAGTCTCCCTCACAGTCTCTCTCGCTGTCTCTCTCGCTGTCTCTCTCGCCGTCTCCCTCGCAGTCTCTCTCGCTGTCTATCTCGCCGTCTCCCTCGCAGTCTCTCTCGAAGTCTCTCTCGCTGTCTCCCTCGCTGTCTCTCTCGCTATCTCCATAGCAGTCTCTCTCGCAGTCTCCCTCACAGTCTCCCTCGCTGTCTCCCTCACAGTCTCTCTCGCTGTCTCCCTCGCAGTCACCCTGGATGTCTCCCTCTCAGTCTCTCTCGATGTCTCTCTCGATGTCTCTCTCGTTGTCTCCCTCGCTGTCTCCCTCTCAGTCTCTCTCTCAGTCTCTCTCGCATTCTCTCTCGCATTCTCTCTCGCTGTCTCCCTCGCTGTCTCCCTCGCACTCTCTGGCTTTCTCTCTCGCAGTCCCTCTCACTGTCTCTCTCGCAGTCTCTCTCGCTGTCTCTCTCGCTGTCTCCCTCACAGTCTCTCTCGCTGCCTCTCTCGCTGTCTCTCTCGCCGTCTCCCTCGCAGTCTCTCTCGAAGTCTCTCTCGAAGTCTCTCTCGCTGTCTCCCTCGCTGTCTCTCTCGCTCTCTCTCTCGCCGTCGCCCTCGCCGTCGCCCTCGCCGTCTCCCTCGCCGTCTCCCTCGCAGTCACTCTCGCAGTCTCTCTCGCTGTATCCCTCGCTGTCTCTCTCGCTATCTCCATAGCAGTCTCTCTCGCAGTCTCCCTCACAGTCTCCCTCGCTGTCTCCCTCGCAGTCTCTCTCGCTATCTCCCTCGCTGTCTCTCTCGCTGTCTCCCTTGCAGTCTCCCTCGCAGTTTCTCTCGCTTTCTCTCTCGCAGTCTCTCTCGCAGTCTCTCTCGCAGTCTCTCTCGCTTTCTCCCTCGCAGTCTCTCTCGCAGTCTCTCTCGCAGTCTCTCTCGCAGTCTCTCTCGCAGTCTCTCTCGCAGTCTCTCTCGCAGTCTTCCTCGCAGTTTCTCTCGCTGTCTCCCTCGCTGTCTCCCTCGCTGTCTCCCTCGCTGTCTCCCTCGCTGTCTCCCTCGCTGTCTCCCTCGCTCTCTCTCTCACTCTCTCTCTCGCCGTCTCCCTCGCCGTCTCAATCGCTGTCTCCCTCGCATTCTCTCTCGCAGTGTCTATCGCTGTATCCCTCGCTGTCTCTCTCACTATCTCCATAGCAGTCTCTCTCGCAGTTTCTCTCGCAGTCACTCTCGCAGTCTCTCTCGCTGTATCCCTCGCTGTCTCTCTCGCTATCTCCATAGCAGTCTCTCTCACAGTCTCCCTCACAGTCTCTCTCGCAGTCTCTCTCGCAGTCTCTCTCGCAGTCTCTCTTGCAGTCTCTCTCGCTGTCTCTCTCGCTGTCTCTCTCGCTGTCTCTCTCGCTGTCTCTCTCGCAGTCTCTCTCGCTCTCTCCCTTGCAGTCTCTCTTGCAGTCTCTCTCGCAGTCTCTCTCGCTTTCTCCCTCGCTCTCTCCCTCGCAGACTCTCTCGCTGTCTCCCTCGCAGTCTCTCTCGCATTCTCTTTCGCTGTCTCTCTCGTTGTCTCTCTCGTTGTCTCCCTCGCTGTCTCCCTCACAGTCTCTCTCGCTGTCTCCCTCGCAGTCACCCTGGATGTCTCCCTCTCAGTCTCTCTCGATGTCTCTCTCGATGTCTCTCTCGCTGTCTCCCTCGCTGTCTCCCTCTCAGTCTCTCTCTCAGTCTCTCTCGCATTCTCTCTCGCTGTCTCCCTCGCTGTCTCCCTCGCACTCTCTGGCTTTCTCTCTCGCAGTCCCTCTCACTATCTCTCTCGCAGTCTCTCTCGCAGTCTCTCTCGCAGTCTCTCTCGCAGTCTCTCTCGCTGTCTCCCTCACAGTCTCCCTCACAGTCTCTCTCGCTGTCTCTCTCGCTGTCTCTCTCGCTGTCTCTCTCGCCGTCTCCCTCGCAGTCTCTCTCGAAGTCTCTCTCGCTGTCTCCCTCGCTGTCTCTCTCGCTGTCGCTCTCACCGTCTCCCTCGCCGTCTCCCTCGCAGTCTCTCTCGCAGTTTCTCTCGCTGTATCCCTCGCTGTCTCTCTCGCTATCTCCATAGCAGTCTCTCTCGCAGTCTCCCTCACAGTCTCCCTCGCTGTCTCCCTCACAGTCTCTCTTGCTGTCTCCCTCGCAGTCACCCTGGATGTCTCTCTTGCAGTCTCTCTCGCATTCTCTTTCGCTGTCTCTCTCGATGTCTCTCTCGTTGTCTCCCTCGCTGTCTCCCTCGCTGTCTCCCTCGCTGTCTCCCTCGCTGTCTCCCTCTCAGTCTCCCTCTCAGTCTCCCTCTCAGTCTCCCTCTCAGTCTCTCTCTCAGTCTCTCTCTCAGTCTCTCTCTCAGTCTCTCTCGCATTCTCTCTCGCTGTCTCCCTCGCTGTCTCCCTCGCACTCTCTGGCTTTCTCTCTGGCTTTCTCTCTGGCTTTCTCTCTCGCAGTCCCTCTCACTGTCTCTCTCGCTGTCTCCCTCACAGTCTCCCTCACCGTCTCTCTCACTGCCTCTCTCGCTGTCTCTCTCGCCGTCTCCCTCGCAGTCTCTCTCGAAGTCTCTCTCGCTGTCTCCCTCGCTCTCTCTCTCGCTCTCTCTCTCGCTCTCTCTCTCGCATTCGCCCTCGCCGTCTCCGTCGCCGTCTCCCTCGCAGTCACTCTCGCAGTCTCTCTCGCTGTATCCCTCGCTGTCTCTCTCGCTATCTCCATAGCAGTCTCTCTCGCAGTCTCCCTCACAGTCTCCCTCGCTGTCTCCCTCGCTGTCTCCCTCGCAGTCTCTCTCACAGTCTCTCTCGCAGTCTCTCTCGCAGTCTCTCTCGCAGTCTCTCTCGCAGTCTCTCTCGCTGTCTCCCTCGCTATCTCCCTCGCTGTCTCTCTCGCTGTCTCCCTTGCAGTCTCTCTCGCAGTCTCTCTCGCTTTCTCCCTCGCAGTCTCTCTCGCAGTCTCTCTCGCTTTCTCCCTCGCTGTCTCTCTCGCAGTCTCTCTCGCAGTCTCTCTCGCTGTCTCCCTCGCTTTCTCCCTCGCTTTCTCCCTCGCTTTCTCCCTCGCTGTCTCTCTCGCTGTCTCTCTCGCTGTCTCTCTTGCTGTCTCTCTCGCTGTCTCTCTCGCTGTCTCCCTCGCAGTCTCTCTTGCAGTCTCTCTTGCAGTCTCTCTCGCTGTCTCCCTCGCTGTCTCCCTCGCTGTCTCCCTCGCTGTCTCCCTCGCTGTGTCCCTCGCTCTCTCCCTCGCAGTCTCCCTCACTGTCTCCCTTGCCGTCTCTCTCGCAGTCTCTCTCGCTGTCTTCCTCGCAGTTTCTCTCGCTGTCTCCCTCGCTGTCTCCCTCGCTGTCTCCCTCGCTGTCTCCCTCGCTGTCTCCCTCGCTGCCTCCCTCGCTGTCTCCCTAGCAGTCGCTCTCGCAGTCGCTCTCGCAGTCTCTCTCGCAGTCTCTCTCGCTGTCTCCCTCGCTGTCTCCCTCGCTGTCTCCCTCGCTGTCTCCCTCGCTGCCTCCCACGCAGTATCTCTCGAAGTCTCTCTCGAAGTCTCTCTCGCTGTCTCCCTCGCTGTCTCTCTCGCTGTCTCTCTCGCCGTCTCCCTCGCAGTCTCTCTCGCAGTGTCTCTCGCTTTATCCCTCGCTGTCTCTCTCGCTATTTCCCTAGCAGTCTCTCTCGCAGTTTCTCTCGCTTTCTCCCTCGCATTCTCTCTCGCTGTCTCCCTCGCAGTCTCTCTCGCAGTCTCTCTCGCAGTCTCTCTCGCAGTCTCCCTCGCAGTCTCCCTCGCAGTCTCCCTCGCAGTCTCTCTCGCAGTCTCTCTCGCAGTCTCTCTCGCTGTCTCCCTCGCTGTCTCCCTCACAGTCTCTTTCGCTGTCTCCCTCACAGTCTCTTTCGCTGTCTCTCTCGTTGTCTCTCTCGTTGTCTCTCTCGATGTCTCTCTCATTGTCTCCCTCGCTGTCTCCCTCGCTGTCTCCCTCTCAGTCTCTCTCTCAGTCTCTCTCTCAGTCTCTCTCTCAGTCTCTCTCTCAGTCTCTCTCGCTGTCTCCCTCGCACTCTCTGGCTTTCTCTCTGGCTTTCTCTCTCGCAGTCCCTCTCACTGTCTCTCTCGCAGTCTCTCTCGCAGTCTCTCTCGCTGTCTCCCTCACAGTCTCCCTCACAGTCTCCCTCACAGTCTCCCTCACAGTCTCTCTCGCTGTCTCTCTCGCTGTCTCTCTCGCCGTCTCCCTCGCAGTCTCTCTCGCTGTCTATCTCGCCGTCTCCCTCGCAGTCTCTCTCGAAGTCTCTCTCGCTGTCTCCCTCGCTGTCTCTCTCGCTATCTCCATAGCAGTCTCTCTCGCAGTCTCCCTCACAGTCTCCCTCGCTGTCTCCCTCACAGTCTCTCTCGCTGTCTCCCTCGCAGTCACCCTGGATGTCTCCCTCTCAGTCTCTCTCGATGTCTCTCTCGATGTCTCTCTCGTTGTCTCCCTCGCTGTCTCCCTCGCTGTCTCCCTCTCAGTCTCTCTCTCAGTCTCTCTCTCAGTCTCTCTCGCATTCTCTCTCGCTGTCTCCCTCGCTGTCTCCCTCGCACTCTCTGGCTTTCTCTCTGGCTTTCTCTCTGGCTTTCTCTCTCGCAGTCCCTCTCACTGTCTCTCTCGCTGTCTCCCTCACAGTCTCCCTCACCGTCTCTCTCACTGCCTCTCTCGCTGTCTCTCTCGCCGTCTCCCTCGCAGTCTCTCTCGAAGTCTCTCTCGCTGTCTCCCTCGCTCTCTCTCTCGCTCTCTCTCTCGCTCTCTCTCTCGCATTCGCCCTCGCCGTCTCCGTCGCCGTCTCCCTCGCAGTCACTCTCGCAGTCTCTCTCGCTGTATCCCTCGCTGTCTCTCTCGCTATCTCCATAGCAGTCTCTCTCGCAGTCTCCCTCACAGTCTCCCTCGCTGTCTCCCTCGCTGTCTCCCTCGCAGTCTCTCTCACAGTCTCTCTCGCAGTCTCTCTCGCAGTCTCTCTCGCAGTCTCTCTCGCAGTCTCTCTCGCTGTCTCCCTCGCTATCTCCCTCGCTGTCTCTCTCGCTGTCTCCCTTGCAGTCTCTCTCGCAGTCTCTCTCGCTTTCTCCCTCGCAGTCTCTCTCGCAGTCTCTCTCGCTTTCTCCCTCGCTGTCTCTCTCGCAGTCTCTCTCGCAGTCTCTCTCGCTGTCTCCCTCGCTTTCTCCCTCGCTTTCTCCCTCGCTTTCTCCCTCGCTGTCTCTCTCGCTGTCTCTCTCGCTGTCTCTCTTGCTGTCTCTCTCGCTGTCTCTCTCGCTGTCTCCCTCGCAGTCTCTCTTGCAGTCTCTCTCGCTGTCTCCCTCGCTGTCTCCCTCGCTGTCTCCCTCGCTGTCTCCCTCGCTGTCTCCCTCGCTGTGTCCCTCGCTCTCTCCCTCGCAGTCTCCCTCACTGTCTCCCTTGCCGTCTCTCTCGCAGTCTCTCTCGCTGTCTTCCTCGCAGTTTCTCTCGCTGTCTCCCTCGCTGTCTCCCTCGCTGTCTCCCTCGCTGTCTCCCTCGCTGCCTCCCTCGCTGTCTCCCTAGCAGTCGCTCTTGCAGTCGCTCTCGCAGTCTCTCTCGCAGTCTCTCTCGCTGTCTCCCTCGCTGTCTCCCTCGCTGTCTCCCTCGCTGTCTCCCTCGCTGCCTCCCACGCAGTATCTCTCGAAGTCTCTCTCGAAGTCTCTCTCGCTGTCTCCCTCGCTGTCTCTCTCGCTGTCTCTCTC
Source organism: Heterodontus francisci (assembly GCF_036365525.1). Taxonomy (NCBI): domain Eukaryota; kingdom Metazoa; phylum Chordata; class Chondrichthyes; order Heterodontiformes; family Heterodontidae; genus Heterodontus; species Heterodontus francisci. Next base: position 1,487,953 of record NW_027141323.1, read on the forward strand.
GCCGTCTCCCTCGCAGTCTCTCTCGCAGTGTCTCTCGCTTTATCCCTCGCTGTCTCTCTCGCTATTTCCCTAGCAGTCTCTCTCGCAGTTTCTCTCGCTTTCTCCCTCGCATTCTCTCTCGCTGTCTCCCTCGCAGTCTCTCTCGCAGTCTCTCTCGCAGTCTCTCTCGCAGTCTCCCTCGCAGTCTCCCTCGCAGTCTCCCTCGCAGTCTCTCTCGCAGTCTCTCTCGCAGTCTCTCTCGCTGTCTCCCTCGCTGTCTCCCTCACAGTCTCTTTCGCTGTCTCCCTCACAGTCTCTTTCGCTGTCTCTCTCGTTGTCTCTCTCGTTGTCTCTCTCGATGTCTCTCTCATTGTCTCCCTCGCTGTCTCCCTCGCTGTCTCCCTCTCAGTCTCTCTCTCAGTCTCTCTCTCAGTCTCTCTCTCAGTCTCTCTCTCAGTCTCTCTCGCTGTCTCCCTCGCACTCTCTGGCTTTCTCTCTCGCTTTCTCTCTCGCAGTCCCTCTCACTGTCTCTCTCGCAGTCTCTCTCGCAGTCTCTCTCGCTGTCTCCCTCACAGTCTCCCTCACAGTCTCCCTCACAGTCTCCCTCACAGTCTCTCTCGCTGTCTCTCTCGCTGTCTCTCTCGCCGTCTCCCTCGCAGTCTCTCTCGCTGTCTATCTCGCCGTCTCCCTCGCAGTCTCTCTCGAAGTCTCTCTCGCTGTCTCCCTCGCTGTCTCTCTCGCTATCTCCATAGCAGTCTCTCTCGCAGTCTCCCTCACAGTCTCCCTCGCTGTCTCCCTCACAGTCTCTCTCGCTGTCTCCCTCGCAGTCACCCTGGATGTCTCCCTCTCAGTCTCTCTCGATGTCTCTCTCGATGTCTCTCTCGTTGTCTCCCTCGCTGTCTCCCTCGCTGTCTCCCTCTCAGTCTCTCTCTCAGTCTCTCTCGCATTCTCTCTCGCTGTCTCCCTCGCTGTCTCCCTCGCACTCTCTGGCTTTCTCTCTCGCAGTCCCTCTCACTGTCTCTCTCGCAGTCTCTCTCGCAGTCTCTCTCGCTGTCTCTCTCGCTGTCTCCCTCACAGTCTCTCTCGCTGCCTCTCTCGCTGTCTCTCTCGCCGTCTCCCTCGCAGTCTCTCTCGAAGTCTCTCTCGAAGTCTCTCTCGCTGTCTCCCTCGCTGTCTCTCTCGCTCTCTCTCTCGCCGTCGCCCTCGCCGTCTCCCTCGCCGTCTCCCTCGCAGTCACTCTCGCAGTCTCTCTCGCTGTATCCCTCGCTGTCTCTCTCGCTATCTCCATAGCAGTCTCTCTCGCAGTCTCCCTCGCTGTCTCCCTCGCAGTCTCTCTCGCTATCTCCCTCGCTGTCTCTCTCGCTGTCTCCCTTGCAGTCTCCCTCGCAGTCTCTCTCGCTTTCTCTCTCGCAGTCTCTCTCGCAGTCTCTCTCGCTTTCTCCCTCGCAGTCTCTCTCGCAGTCTCTCTCGCAGTCTCTCTCGCAGTCTCTCTCGCAGTCTCTCTCGCAGTCTCTCTCGCAGTCTTCCTCGCAGTTTCTCTCGCTGTCTCCCTCGCTGTCTCCCTCGCTGTCTCCCTCGCTGTCTCCCTCGCTGTCTCCCTCGCTCTCTCTCTCACTCTCTCTCTCGCCGTCTCCCTCGCCGTCTCAATCGCTGTCTCCCTCGCATTCTCTCTCGCAGTGTCTATCGCTGTATCCCTCGCTGTCTCTCTCACTATCTCCATAGCAGTCTCTCTCGCAGTTTCTCTCGCAGTCACTCTCGCAGTCTCTCTCGCTGTATCCCTCGCTGTCTCTCTCGCTATCTCCATAGCAGTCTCTCTCACAGTCTCCCTCACAGTCTCTCTCGCAGTCTCTCTCGCAGTCTCTCTCGCAGTCTCTCTTGCAGTCTCTCTCGCTGTCTCTCTCGCTGTCTCTCTCGCAGTCTCTCTCGCTCTCTCCCTTGCAGTCTCTCTTGCAGTCTCTCTTGCAGTCTCTCTTGCAGTCTCTCTCGCTGTCTCCCTCGCTGTGTCTCTCGCTCTCTCCCTCGCTGTCTCCCTCGCTGTCTCCCTCGCTGTCTCACGCGATCTCTCTCGCATTCTCTCTCGTTGTCTCCCTCGCAGTCTCTCTCGCTGTGTCCCTCGCAGTCTCTCTCACAGGCTCTGTCGCTGTCTCTGTCGCCATCTCCCTTGCTGTCTCCCTCGCTGCCTCCCTCGCAGTCTCTCTCGAAGTCTCTTTCGCTGTCTCTCTCGCTCTCTCTCTCGCTGTCTACCTCGCCGTCTCCCTCGCCGTCTCAATCGCTGTCTCCCTCGCATTCTCTCTCGCAGTGTCTATCGCTGTATCCCTCGCTGTCTCTCTCACTATCTCCATAGCAGTCTCTCTCGCAGTTTCTCTCGCAGTCACTCTCGCAGTCTCTCTCGCTGTATCCCTCGCTGTCTCTCTCGCTATCTCCATAGCAGTCTCTCTCGCAGTCTCCCTCACAGTCTCCCTCGCTCTCTCCCTCGCAGACTCTCTCGCTGTCTCCCTCGCAGTCTCTCTCGCATTCTCTTTCGCTGTCTCTCTCGTTGTCTCTCTCGTTGTCTCCCTCGCTGTCTCCCTCACAGTCTCTCTCGCTGTCTCCCTCGCAGTCACCCTGGTTGTCTCCCTCTCAGTCTCTCTCGATGTCTCTCTCGATGTCTCTCTCGCTGTCTCCCTCGCTGTCTCCCTCTCAGTCTCTCTCTCAGTCTCTCTCGCATTCTCTCTCGCTGTCTCCCTCGCTGTCTCCCTCGCACTCTCTGGCTTTCTCTCTCGCAGTCCCTCTCACTATCTCTCTCGCAGTCTCTCTCGCAGTCTCTCTCGCAGTCTCTCTCGCAGTCTCTCTCGCTGTCTCCCTCACAGTCTCCCTCACAGTCTCTCTCGCTGTCTCTCTCGCTGTCTCTCTCGCTGTCTCTCTCGCCGTCTCCCTCGCAGTCTCTCTCGAAGTCTCTCTCGCTGTCTCCCTCGCTGTCTCTCTCGCTGTCGCTCTCACCGTCTCCCTCGCCGTCTCCCTCGCAGTCTCTCTCGCAGTTTCTCTTGCTGTATCCCTCGCTGTCTCTCTCGCTATCTCCATAGCAGTCTCTCTCGCAGTCTCCCTCACAGTCTCCCTCGCTGTCTCCCTCACAGTCTCTCTTGCTGTCTCCCTCGCAGTCACCCTGGATGTCTCTCTTGCAGTCTCTCTCGCATTCTCTTTCGCTGTCTCTCTCGATGTCTCTCTCGTTGTCTCCCTCGCTGTCTCCCTCGCTGTCACCCTCGCTGTCTCCCTCTCAGTCTCCCTCTCAGTCTCCCTCTCAGTCTCCCTCTCAGTCTCTCTCTCAGTCTCTCTCTCAGTCTCTCTCTCAGTCTCTCTCGCATTCTCTCTCGCTGTCTCCCTCGCTGTCTCCCTCGCACTCTCTGGCTTTCTCTCTGGCTTTCTCTCTGGCTTTCTCTCTCGCAGTCCCTCTCACTGTCTCTCTCGCTGTCTCCCTCACAGTCTCCCTCACCGTCTCTCTCACTGCCTCTCTCGCTGTCTCTCTCGCCGTCTCCCTCGCAGTCTCTCTCGAAGACTCTCTCGCTGTCTCCCTCGCTCTCTCTCTCGCTCTCTCTCTCGCTCTCTCTCTCGCATTCGCCCTCGCCGTCTCCGTCGCCGTCTCCCTCGCAGTCACTCTCGCAGTCTCTCTCGCTGTATCCCTCGCTGTCTCTCTCGCTATCTCCATAGCAGTCTCTCTCGCAGTCTCCCTCACAGTCTCCCTCGCTGTCTCCCTCGCTGTCTCCCTCGCAGTCTCTCTCGCAGTCTCTCTCGCAGTCTCTCTCGCAGTCTCTCTCGCAGTCTCTCTCGCAGTCTCTCTCGCAGTCTCTCTCGCTGTCTCCCTCGCTATCTCCCTCGCTGTCTCTCTCGCTGTCTCCCTTGCAGTCTCTCTCGCAGTCTCTCTCGCAGTCTCTCTCGCAGTCTCTCTCGCAGTCTCTCTCGCAGTCTCTCTCGCTTTCTCCCTCGCTGTCTCTCTCGCAGTCTCTCTCGCAGTCTCTCTCGCTGTCTCCCTCGCTTTCTCCCTCGCTTTCTCCCTCGCTTTCTCCCTCGCTGTCTCTCTCGCTGTCTCTCTCGCTGTCTCTCTCGCTGTCTCTCTCGCTGTCTCTCTTGCTGTCTCTCTCGCTGTCTCTCTCGCTGTCTCCCTCGCAGTCTCTCTTGCAGTCTCTCTCGCTGTCTCCCTCGCTGTCTCCCTCGCTGTCTCCCTCACTGTCTCTGTCGCTGTGTCCCTCGCTCTCTCCCTCGCAGTCTCCCTCACTGTCTCCCTTGCCGTCTCTCTCGCAGTCTCTCTCGCTGTCTTCCTCGCAGTTTCTCTCGCTGTCTCCCTCGCTGTCTCCCTCGCTGTCTCCCTCGCTGTCTCCCTCGCTGTCTCCCTCGCCGCCTCCCTCGCTGTCTCCCTAGCAGTCGCTCTCGCAGTCGCTCTCGCAGTCTCTCTCGCAGTCTCTCTCGCTGTCTCCCTCGCTGTCTCCCTCGCTGTCTCCCTCGCTGTCTCCCTCGCTGCCTCCCACGCAGTATCTCTCGAAGTCTCTCTCGAAGTCTCTCTCGCTGTCTCCCTCGCTGTCTCCCTCGCTGTCTCCCTCGCTGTCTCTCTCGCTGTCTCTCTCGCTGTCTCTCTCGCCGTCTCCCTCGCAGTCTCTCTCGCAGTGTCTCTCGCTTTATCCCTCGCTGTCTCTCTCGCTATTTCCCTAGCAGTCTCTCTCGCAGTTTCTCTCGCTTTCTCCCTCGCATTCTCTCTCGCTGTCTCCCTCGCAGTCTCTCTCGCAGTCTCTCTCGCAGTCTCTCTCGCAGTCTCTCTCGCAGTCTCCCTCGCAGTCTCCCTCGCAGTCACTCTCGCAGTCTCTCTCGCTGTATCCCTCGCTGTCTCTCTCGCTATCTCCATAGCAGTCTCTCTCGCAGTCTCCCTCACAGTCTCCCTCGCTGTCTCCCTCGCTGTCTCCCTCGCAGTCTCTCTCGCAGTCTCTCTCGCAGTCTCTCTCGCAGTCTCTCTCGCAGTCTCTCTCGCAGTCTCTCTCGCAGTCTCTCTCGCTGTCTCCCTCGCTGTCTCCCTCGCTGTCTCTCTCGCTGTCTCCCTTGCAGTCTCTCTCGCAGTCTCTCTCGCTTTCTCCCTCGCAGTCTCTCTCGCAGTCTCTCTCGCTTTCTCCCTCGCTGTCTCTCTCGCAGTCTCTCTCGCAGTCTCTCTCGCTGTCTCCCTCGCTTTCTCCCTCGCTTTCTCCCTCGCTTTCTCCCTCGCTGTCTCTCTCGCTGTCTCTCTCGCTGTCTCTCTTGCTGTCTCTCTCGCTGTCTCTCTCGCTGTCTCCCTCGCAGTCTCTCTTGCAGTCTCTCTCGCTGTCTCCCTCGCTGTCTCCCTCGCTGTCTCCCTCACTGTCTCTGTCGCTGTGTCCCTCGCTCTCTCCCTCGCAGTCTCCCTCACTGTCTCCCTTGCCGTCTCTCTCGCAGTCTCTCTCGCTGTCTTCCTCGCAGTTTCTCTCGCTGTCTCCCTCGCTGTCTCCCTCGCTGTCTCCCTCGCTGTCTCCCTCGCTGTCTCCCTCGCTGCCTCCCTCGCTGTCTCCCTAGCAGTCGCTCTCGCAGTCGCTCTCGCAGTCTCTCTCGCAGTCTCTCTCGCTGTCTCCCTCGCTGTCTCCCTCGCTGTCTCCCTCGCTGCCTCCCACGCAGTATCTCTCGAAGTCTCTCTCGAAGTCTCTCTCGCTGTCTCCCTCGCTGTCTCCCTCGCTGTCTCCCTCGCTGTCTCTCTCGCTGTCTCTCTCGCTGTCTCTCTCGCCGTCTCCCTCGCAGTCTCTCTCGCAGTGTCTCTCGCTTTATCCCTCGCTGTCTCTCTCGCTATTTCCCTAGCAGTCTCTCTTGCAGTTTCTCTCGCTTTCTCCCTCGCATTCTCTCTCGCTGTCTCCCTCGCAGTCTCTCTCGCAGTCTCTCTCGCAGTCTCTCTCGCAGTCTCTCTCGCAGTCTCCCTCGCAGTCTCCCTCGCAGTCTCTCTCGCAGTCTCTCTCGCAGTCTCTCTCGCTGTCTCCCTCGCTGTCTCCCTCACAGTCTCTTTCGCTGTCTCCCTCACAGTCTCTTTCGCTGTCTCTCTCGTTGTCTCTCTCGTTGTCTCTCTCGATGTCTCTCTCATTGTCTCCCTCGCTGTCTCCCTCGCTGTCTCCCTCTCAGTCTCTCTCTCAGTCTCTCTCTCAGTCTCTCTCTCAGTCTCTCTCTCAGTCTCTCTCGCTGTCTCCCTCGCACTCTCTGGCTTTCTCTCTCGCTTTCTCTCTCGCAGTCCCTCTCACTGTCTCTCTCGCAGTCTCTCTCGCAGTCTCTCTCGCTGTCTCCCTCACAGTCTCCCTCACAGTCTCCCTCACAGTCTCTCTCGCTGTCTCTCTCGCTGTCTCTCTCGCCGTCTCCCTCGCAGTCTCTCTCGCTGTCTATCTCGCCGTCTCCCTCGCAGTCTCTCTCGAAGTCTCTCTCGCTGTCTCCCTCGCTGTCTCTCTCGCTATCTCCATAGCAGTCTCTCTCGCAGTCTCCCTCACAGTCTCCCTCGCTGTCTCCCTCACAGTCTCTCTCGCTGTCTCCCTCGCAGTCACCCTGGATGTCTCCCTCTCAGTCTCTCTCGATGTCTCTCTCGATGTCTCTCTCGTTGTCTCCCTCGCTGTCTCCCTCGCTGTCTCCCTCTCAGTCTCTCTCTCAGTCTCTCTCGCATTCTCTCTCGCTGTCTCCCTCGCTGTCTCCCTCGCACTCTCTGGCTTTCTCTCTCGCAGTCCCTCTCACTGTCTCTCTCGCAGTCTCTCTCGCAGTCTCTCTCGCTGTCTCTCTCGCTGTCTCCCTCACAGTCTCTCTCGCTGCCTCTCTCGCTGTCTCTCTCGCCGTCTCCCTCGCAGTCTCTCTCGAAGTCTCTCTCGAAGTCTCTCTCGCTGTCTCCCTCGCTGTCTCTCTCGCTCTCTCTCTCGCCGTCGCCCTCGCCGTCTCCCTCGCCGTCTCCCTCGCAGTCACTCTCGCAGTCTCTCTCGCTGTATCCCTCGCTGTCTCTCTCGCTATCTCCATAGCAGTCTCTCTCGCAGTCTCCCTCACAGTCTCCCTCGCTGTCTCCCTCGCAGTCTCTCTCGCTATCTCCCTCGCTGTCTCTCTCGCTGTCTCCCTTGCAGTCTCCCTCGCAGTCTCTCTCGCTTTCTCTCTCGCAGTCTCTCTCGCAGTCTCTCTCGCAGTCTCTCTCGCAGTCTCTCTCGCTTTCTCCCTCGCAGTCTCTCTCGCAGTCTCTCTCGCAGTCTCTCTCGCAGTCTCTCTCGCAGTCTCTCTCGCAGTCTTCCTCGCAGTTTCTCTCGCTGTCTCCCTCGCTGTCTCCCTCGCTGTCTCCCTCGCTGTCTCCCTCGCTGTCTCCCTCGCTGTCTCCCTCGCTGTCTCCCTCGCTCTCTCTCTCACTCTCTCTCTCGCCGTCTCCCTCGCCGTCTCAATCGCTGTCTCCCTCGCATTCTCTCTCGCAGTGTCTATCGCTGTATCCCTCGCTGTCTCTCTCACTATCTCCATAGCAGTCTCTCTCGCAGTTTCTCTCGCAGTCACTCTCGCAGTCTCTCTCGCTGTATCCCTCGCTGTCTCTCTCGCTATCTCCATAGCAGTCTCTCTCACAGTCTCCCTCACAGTCTCCCTCACAGTCTCTCTCGCAGTCTCTCTCGCAGTCTCTCTCGCAGTCTCTCTTGCAGTCTCTCTCGCTGTCTCTCTCGCTGTCTCTCTCGCAGTCTCTCTCGCTCTCTCCCTTGCAGTCTCTCTTGCAGTCTCTCTTGCAGTCTCTCTTGCAGTCTCTCTCGCTGTCTCCCTCGCTGTGTCTCTCGCTCTCTCCCTCGCTGTCTCCCTCGCTGTCTCCCTCGCTGTCTCACGCGATCTCTCTCGCATTCTCTCTCGTTGTCTCCCTCGCAGTCTCTCTCGCTGTGTCCCTCGCAGTCTCTCTCACAGGCTCTGTCGCTGTCTCTGTCGCCGTCTCCCTTGCTGTCTCCCTCGCTGTCTCCCTCGCTGCCTCCCTCGCAGTCTCTCTCGAAGTCTCTTTCGCTGTCTCTCTCGCTCTCTCTCTCGCTGTCTACCTCGCCGTCTCCCTCGCCGTCTCAATCGCTGTCTCCCTCGCATTCTCTCTCGCAGTGTCTATCGCTGTATCCCTCGCTGTCTCTCTCACTATCTCCATAGCAGTCTCTCTCGCAGTTTCTCTCGCAGTCACTCTCGCAGTCTCTCTCGCTGTATCCCTCGCTGTCTCTCTCGCTTTCTCCATAGCAGTCTCTCTCGCAGTCTCTCTCGCAGTCTCCCTCACAGTCTCCCTCGCTGTCTCCCTCGCAGTCTCTCTCGCAGTCTCTCTCGCAGTCTCTCTCGCTATCTCCCTCGCTATCTCCCTCGCTGTCTCTCTCGCTGTCTCCCTTGCAGTCTCTCTCGCAGTCTCTCTCGCTTTCTCCCTCGCAGTCTCCCTCGCAGTCTCCCTCGCAGTCTCCCTCGCAGTCTTCCTCGCAGTCTCCCTCGCAGTCTCTCTCGCAGTCTTCCTCGCAGTTTCACTCGCAGTTTCTCTCGCTGTCTCCCTCGCTGTCTCCCTCGCTGTCTCCCTCGCAGTCTCTCTTGCAGTCTCCCTCGCTGTCTCCCTCGCTGTCTCCCTCGCTGTCTCTCTCGCAGTCTCCCTCGCTGTCTCCTTCGCTGTCTCCCTCGTTGTCTCACGCGATCTCTCTCGCATTCTCTCTCGTTGTCTCCCTCGCAGTCTCTCTCGCTGTGTCCCTCGCAGTCTCTCTCACAGGCTCTGTCGCTGTCTCCCTCGCTGTCTCCCTCGCTGCCTCCCTCGCAGTCTCTCGAAGTCTCTCTCGCTGTCTCTCTCGCTGTCTCTCTCGCTGTCTCTCTCGCTGTCTACCTCGCTGTCTACCTCGCTGTCTCCTTCGCTGTCTCCCTCGCTGTCTCCCTCGCTGTCTCCCTCGCTGTCTCCCTCGCTCTCTCCCTCGCTCTCTCCCTCGCTCTCTCCCTCGCTCTCTCTCTCGCGCTCTCTCTCGCTCTCTCTCTCGCTCTCTCTCTCGCCGTCTCCCTCGCCATCTCAATCGCTGTCTCCCTCGCATTCTCTCTCGCAGTGTCTATCGCTGTATCCGTCGCTGTCTCTCTCACTATCTCCATAGCAGTCTCTCTCGCAGTTTCTCTCGCTTTCTCCCTCGCAGTCTCTCTCGCTGTCTCTCTCGCAGTCTCTCTCGCTGTCTCCCTCGCTGTCTCCCTCACAGTCTCTCTTGCTGTCTCCCTCGCAGTCTCTCGCAGAGTCTCTCTCGCAGTCTCTCTCGCAGTCTCCCTCGCAGTCTCTCTCGCTGTCTCCCTCGCAGTCTCTCTCGCTGTCTCCCTCACAGTCTCTATCGCTGTCTCCCTCGCAGTCTCTCTCGCAGTCTCTCTCGCTTTCTCCCTCGCTCTCTCCCTCGCAGACTCTCTCGCTGTCTCCCTCGCAGTCTCCCTCGCAGTCTCCCTCGCTGTCTCCCTCGCTGTCTCCCTCGCTGTCTCCCTCGCTGTCTCCCTCGCTGTCTCTCTCGCTGTCTCTCGCTGTCTCTCTCAGTCTCTCTCGCTGTCTCCCTCTCAGTCTCCCTCTCAGTCTCCCTCTCAGTCTCCCTCTCAGTCTCTCTCTCAGTCTCTCTCTCAGTCTCTCTCGCATTCTCTCTCGCTGTCTCCCTCGCTGTCTCCCTCGCACTCTCTGGCTTTCTCTCTGGCTTTCTCTCTGGCTTTCTCTCTCGCAGTCCCTCTCACTGTCACTCTCGCTGTCTCCCTCACAGTCTCCCTCACAGTCTCTCTCGCTGCCTCTCTCGCCGTCTCCCTCGCAGTCTCTCTCGAAGTCTCTCTCGCTGTCTCCCTCGCTCTCTCTCTCGCTCTCTCTCTCGCTCTCTCTCTCGCCGTCGCCCTCGCCGTCTCCCTCGCCATCTCCCTCGCAGTCACTCTCGCAGTCTCTCTCGCTGTATCCCTCGCTGTCTCTCTCGCTATCTCCATAGCAGTCTCTCTCGCAGTCTCCCTCACAGTCTCCCTCGCTGTCTCCCTCGCTGTCTCCCTCGCAGTCTCTCTCGCAGTCTCTCTCGCAGTCTCTCTCGCAGTCTCTCTCGCAGTCTCTCTCGCAGTCTCTCTCGCAGTCTCTCTCGCTGTCTCCCTCGCTATCTCCCTCGCTGTCTCTCTCGCTGTCTCCCTTGCAGTCTCTCTCGCAGTCTCTCTCGCTTTCTCCCTCGCAGTCTCTCTCGCAGTCTCTCTCGCTGTCTCCCTCGCTTTCTCCCTCGCTTTCTCCCTCGCTGTCTCTCTCGCTGGTCTCTCTTGCTGTCTCTCTCGCTGTCTCCCTCGCAGTCTCTCTTGCAGTCTCTCTCGCTGTCTCCCTCGCTGTCTCCCTCGCTGTCTCCCTCGCTGTCTCCCTCGCTGTCTCCCTCGCTGTCTCCCTCGCTGTCTCCCTCGCTGTGTCCCTCGCTCTCTCCCTCACTGTCTCCCTTGCCGTCTCTCTCGCAGTCTCTCTCGCTGTCTTCCTCGCAGTTTCTCTCGCTGTCTCCCTCGCTGTCTCCCTCGCTGTCTCCCTCGCTGTCTCCCTCGCTGTCTCCCTCGCTGTCTCCCTCGCTGTCTCCCTCGCTGCCTCCCTCGCTGTCTCCCTAGCAGTCGCTCTCGCAGTCTCTCTCGCAGTCTCTCTCGCAGTCTCTCTCGCAGTCTCTCTCGCTGTCTCCCTCGCTGTCTCCCTCGCTGTCTCCCTCGCTGTCTCCCTCGCTGCCTCCCTCGCAGTATCTCTCGAAGTCTCTCTCGCTGTCTCCCTCGCTGTCTCCCTCGCTGTCTCCCTCGCTGTCTCCCTCGCTGTCTCCCTCGCTGTCTCTCTCGCTCTCTCTCTCGCCGTCTCCCTCGCAGTCTCTCTCGCAGTGTCTCTCGCTGTATCCCTCGCTGTCTCTCTCGCTATTTCCCTAGCAGTCTCTCTCGCAGTTTCTCTCGCTTTCTCCCTCGCATTCTCTCTCGCTGTCTCCCTCGCAGTCTCTCTCGCAGTCTCTCTCGCAGTCTCTCTCGCAGTCTCCCTCGCAGTCTCCCTCGCAGTCTCCCTCGCAGTCTCTCTCGCAGTCTCTCTCGCAGTCTCTCTCGCTGTCTCCCTCGCTGTCTCCCTCGCTGTCTCCCTCACAGTTTCTTTCGCTGTCTCCCTCGCAGTCTCCCTCGCAGTCTCCCTCGCAGTCTCCCTCGCAGTCTCCCTCGCAGTCTCTCTCGCAGTCTCTCTCACTGTCTCCCTCGCAGTCTCTATCGCTGTCTCTATCGCTGTCTCCCTCGCAGTCTCTCTCGCAGTCTCTCTCGCTTTCTCCCTCGCTCTCTCCCTCGCAGACTCTCTCGCTGTCTCCCTCGCAGTCTCTCTCGCATTCTCTTTCGCTGTCCCTCTCGTTGTCTCTCTCGTTGTCTCCCTCGCTGTCTCCCTCACAGTCTCTCTCGCTGTCTCCCTGGATGTCTCCCTCTCAGTCTCTCTCGATGTCTCTCTCGATGTCTCTCTCGCTGTCTCCCTCGCTGTCTCCCTCTCAGTCTCTCTCTCAGTCTCTCTCGCATTCTCTCTCGCTGTCTCCCTCGCTGTCTCCCTCGCACTCTCTGGCTTTCTCTCTCGCAGTCCCTCTCACTATCTCTCTCGCAGTCTCTCTCGCAGTCTCTCTCGCAGTCTCTCTCGCAGTCTCTCTCGCTGTCTCCCTCACAGTCTCCCTCACAGTCTCTCTCGCTGTCTCTCTCGCTGTCTCTCTCGCTGTCTCTCTCGCTGTCTCTCTCGCCGTCTCCCTCGCAGTCTCTCTCGAAGTCTCTCTCGCTGTCTCCCTCGCTGTCTCTCTCGCTGTCGCTCTCACCGTCTCCCTCGCTGTCTCCCTCGCAGTCTCTCTCGCTGTCTCCCTCGCTGTCTCCCTCACAGTCTCTCTTGCTGTCTCCCTCGCAGTCTCTCGCAGAGTCTCTCTCGCAGTCTCTCTCGCAGTCTCCCTCGCTGTCTCCCTCGCTGTCTCCCTCGCAGTCTCTCTCGCTGTCTCTCTCGCTGTCTCTCTCGCTGTCTCCCTCGCAGTCTCTATCGCTGTCTCCCTCGCAGTCTCTCTCGCAGTCTCTCTCGCTTTCTCCCTCGCTCTCTCCCTCGCAGACTCTCTCGCTGTCTCCCTCGCA